>NW_022987727.1:3415963-3729606 GCF_902827165.1 Trematomus bernacchii
GCAAGTGTAACTCACCCTCACTGATGTCTGCGGGGGGCCAATGAGGGCTGTTGGTAACAGCCTCGCTGGGGGCCACGGGCATCTCCTGCCACACTTTGGCATTTGGGTTCAAACCGGCACCCTTAGAGGTGACCTTCAGAGCAGAAACAGCATGATTAGGCAAGTTAAATTAATAGCAAAGATAAAAGGCAGACTTACATGCTAATTTTAGCTTTATCTAACATGTATTAGCCACAAACACACCATTTACACAGCTTGCATGTAAAGCGAGAACTAATCCCATTTAGACTGCTTTTTTTTTGTTATGTGATTTGCATCTAACTGGTGTTTTTCATCTGCAACTGAGACCTAGAGTACGATCAGATTAAATATTCTTGCTGATTCACCACAGACTTGCCATCTCATCTCTTCTTGGCATCACACTTGTCTCAGGGCTACTGTCAAAACTGAGCTGGTAAAACAAATGTGTTGACAACGTTACAGGTTTTTAAACACACCACCGCACCAGGTATGTTTGCAACTCTCATGTCAAGCCATTAATACTTATTTATTTATAAGTACAAAACCATTGATTTCCTTTTATATTCAATATCAAGCACTGAGCAGCAAGCACCAGCCTTCTTAATGCATTAAATAAAACCTAATGACCATAAAGTGTAGGATCCAATCGCCTGAGGAGATCTATGAGCATCCAGGCGGAAATCTGAAGGGAACATGATAACTTAATGTAACTACGGCTATGGACGTATATACTAATGTAACCTGAAAAACAATTAAACAGTTGCCTTTGTTTGAACAAGCAAACTGAAAGAAAAAAAACACTCCAGATAATGCACGACTAATCCATGTGATTAAAGCAATTATCAACAAATCCATTTTTCATTCTTAGATTATATTTACCTTGTGTTTGGATAAACATTAGATCAATACTGTGTGCTGCAAAGGCCTATTATCCATCAAAAAGCATCAACATACAAACGAAAACCAGGCAAATACAACCGAAGAACTTTACAGGTTTAACCAGAATTAAAAAGTGGTCACCAACAAATTGCTCAAGTACCAACCATCACCACAACTGCTGAGATCACTTATTACTTTTGCCTTGTGTGAGTGAGCGGGGATTAATTAAAATCACCTGATGCAATCTTAGGATATTGGTAACACTTGCAAACTATTGGGCCTTAATGGCATCTAATTGGAAACAAGGAGTGCAATGAAATGTGCCAGAGAGGGCCCCATGATCCCCTGTTGACGAAATAGGCTATATTACCCTAAGCTTTGAGCAACCACACAGTCTGTGTAGTAATACATGTTGATAGAAACAACAATAACGATTTTAAGTTGACTTTGGCTGGCTTTTCACCCACATATTTATATTTTGATGCACAATATTTAAGGATTAGATCAGACTCCGCAAATCAAAAGGGCTGTGGACTGGCAGTATAAATCCTGACCCAGCAAAGACCTGTGGCCAAGAATAGATCGCATACTTTACATGTTGAGGCATACAGATGCTACTGATACTGATATTAAGCAAGGTGGATTGCACTGATGTCCAAAGAGGAGTGGATGGCAGCTGTTCACCAACTTTGAAACTGTTAAATGTACCAGCTTCTTCTTTTGACATTGTAATTTGCCACCTGCCAATAGATGCTTCCAGTAAAAGCATTCGGCCTGACAAGTACAGCTGCCACTTTACGATTGACCTCAGGACACTTCTCTCCACAAAGTATACGAGAATGGATGTGCCACACGGTGGGGTGTCATTCAGAAGAGCACAAGCATGCATGTGCAACTTGACACATGGTTACAATGCTGGCTTCTGTGTTGCAGGCCGTGGCAAGCCAAGTAATGTCAGCTGACTGCGCTGCGCAGCACAGGCCAGGTATTTGCAACGCATGTCACTGCGCTAGCTCAGTTAGCTAGCAGCACGATTAGCCAACAGATACCGTTAGTGAATGAATATTTACCCTTCGGCCAATAATCTAGACATCGATCCCATACCGATCGAAAACAAGTCAATCAGCACTCCTCGGCTCCCAATACCAATGCCGTCAGTCTGCAGCTGTGCCATAACTTAACTTACAGGCTAACGATTACTCAGCAAACTACTTAACGAGCTTGCTTGTTACAGTGGCTAAGCTAGCACCGGTTGGCTCCCTGTAGGGACTGCAGAGGAGATCAGGCTAAGTGTGTAAAATCACCTGCTGTACACAGGGCTGCAAGTTAGTCATTAGTCCTGCAACTGCTGCCGTATGAGCGGCGTCTGAGGCTGTTTTTGCTTGGTAATCAATATCACGTTTCGATAAAACCCTATCAGATATTGATATCACAAATAGTCACAAAGTCTGAAACATAGGATCTTTAAATAGGTTTTTAATTAATTTTAGCTTTTGCTAAATGCATATCATTCGTCGCGCAGAGGGGGGCGTACTGTGCTAACAGGTCTCTAAAGGGTAGCTTAGCTAGCTAAAGTAGGCCTCACCATGCCGCCTGACCCTCCGTCGCTCCCCAGCGGAGCCTCGTCCTTCCCACCGGTCTCCGGTCCGGGGTCCTCCTGCAGCAGCGGCGGCTCTCCGCTCTGGTCTGAACTCATCAGCCGCTCCTGACTCACTTCCTCTCCGTCGCGTTCTCCCGCCTGCCACCACCTCTCCTCCCCGAAACGGCGACTGTGTTCAGCAGTCAGTCCGGTTCTCTCCTGTTCGACTGGATTGGCAGTAGCACTGAAACTAGCTCACTAGCTAGCTAGCCGGCTAGCAGGTATGCTACACAGCTAGCGACCTAGCGTGCTATGAATCAACGAAGCGGGCTAACGCCAGCTAGCTCAATGAATCAAACTCACAGTCAGATACTAATGGTGTAAACGATTTCAAACCATGACTCTTCTTAGACCACAGTCTCCGCTAGCGTTTCGTCAAATATAACACCACCCTGCGGGTTCGTGAGGCGCATTCCTAACCGGGCGACCGGAGCGGACACTGGGGACACGCACCCTTCCTCGCGCAGGCACACACAGTCCGCCGACGTCCCGGCTGCCACCGCGGGTTCTCGGTGACCTCTGCAAAAACCATTTCCTCTTCCTTTTCCGGATCCACACTGTAGTTTTCTGCAGTTTAAAAAAAAAAAGCCTCAGCGATAGATTCAACACAATACACTATGCGAGTTTTGTATTATCAATCTTATAATAGTTTTACATTCATAAATATGAGTTTTCTAAAGTAAACATCAGTTAAATTATTTAGATAAAGAAAGGAGGTAGCCTCCTGAGACCCAGAAAGAAAAAGGTTTCAAATTTCCTTTTTTTTTTTAGATCACACAAGTGTTTAGGGTGGTATTAACATAATGACTAACACAAACTAAAAATATATATTTACATTTTTGTTTTATTGTGTGTCCTTTGTAGAGGACATCGGGTGTTATGCGAAGCATACAAACAACATTAACATACAAGTACATTTAGACAACATTAGAGCACAACAACTCAATGTAACAAATACTGAGCCCTCATTTGTAGTACTCCATCCTTTTTCGAAATGCAGAGCTAAATCTGACACTTGAGGCACTTGATGTATGTTTTCCCACTGCATCCGTCTGCCATGAACCCTACAGAAACCCACGTGTTAGTTTTGGCCCATAGTGGACGACGGGCCTTTTTTTCTGTACGTCTCCTGCTCTTCCTCCTCCTCTGAGTTGTCAACCTCTTCCTCTTCCTCAATCATTGCCTGTGAATCCTCATCATCTGACAGGTCTATGTCTGAGTCTCCCTCAATGATTCTGTTCAGATTTCTCTCTGCCTTGGTTAGTGAGCTGCCTCCATTTGTGTCGTGTAAAATGAGGGAAATAAAAAGTTAGCAAATCCCTATGTCCTCCTCAGAGGACATTCATAAAAACATTTAGTTTTAGGTCAAATCATTAATACACTGCTCTGAAAACTCACTACACTAACTCCTAAGATGTTCCCTTACTATAAGTAATTAAAACATCGAACTCACAACACTGGTAATTACAAAATTACAAACTTACCATTTCTCTTTCTACAAATAGTGCTTGTGTTGATGGACGCCATTTTGAAATACAATGACATTTTCAAAGCCACACCCCCACATATGTCATATGTTTGAAAAGCCCAGAATGTCCTCTGTGGAGTACAATTGGACTTAATGCTGTGGCATGTATAACCTCATAGTAATGAACCAAAAACCAATGTGCACCACAGAGGACAAAAATGAATGGGTGGGTCTCTGGAGGATAAATGGAGAAAATAAATGAAACACAAAAGCCTTTAAAACTGTGAGACTGTACAAGTTAGTCATTAATCCCCCAAGGATGTTAAGGCCTACAATGGGAAAGTCCATGTCTGGAGTTCAATTCACAATAAGTTTAGAAAACACGCATTTAGGGTGTTTTACATAAAAAATAAAAGAACAGCAAAATGTACAAATAGAAAGAGACATGAATACACATAAAATAATTTCACATACAGAAACATACTGTACTGTTTATCATTTTAACCTTTTGTTTAATATACTGTAATAATGTGGGGTGGCATAATGGACCTTTGGCTCAGGTCACCGGTTCAAGTCTCCAAATAAAACAAGTGTGAACTGGTAACTGGAGAGAAGTCAGTTCGCCTACTGGGCACTGCTGAGGGGTGAGGCACAGGACCCCCACACTGCCCTCCTGTTTCTAATAGCACTGTGTGGGCTGTCTGACAATAAAATGTTAATTAGATACAATTTCTCCATGTAAATTATTTTTGCTATCATCTCTCAGGCTTACATAATACGTATGTATATATATATTCAATATAAAAAGTATATTTATAGTAAACAGACAGACACAAACAAATATATATACATATATACATTGAAATAGTCAGTCCACAATACAGAAATATGTATACAAAATGTGTTTCTAATTAAACACATACATTGGTGAATGTATATGATTGCAATTAAGGGATTACAAAATAAATAAATAAAGTAGCAAAAAAAAATGCCAACATAGGGGTCAACATAAATAAATTGTTACTAAAAACCTTAGATTTATTTTTATGTAAAGCACTCTGTACGTCTCCTGCTCTTCCTCCTCCTCCTCTGAGTTGTCAACCTCTTCCTCTTCCTCAATCATTGCCTGTGAATCCTCATCATCTGACGGTGCTATACAGATACATTTGGATTCAATTAAACTCCACATGTGAAATGTCCCCCTGTAGACCGGAAACTCAATGTGTTAAACACACACAGCCTGCTCAAATCATAATTGGTGAATAACTTATCAATGTTTTCAATGTACATATACTGGTATACTGTATTTTATTGATTCAATTCTTATTTTAATTGTTTGTTTCTCAGAGAAATTCACATTCTACATTATATAAAATAAAGGACAAACAATCCCATTTTTGTAAATATACTTTAATTGGTTGCTTGGTATCAGAATCACTAAAGGTTTGAGACTTGTGAGAGATACAGTACAACTGTAGATACACTTGGGGATTAATTAAGGAAAAGAGTCATAAGTATCATAGATTGAGCCAAAGCCCTGTACTTCAATGCTGAGAAAGGATAAGACAGGAAGTGGGACAAGAACATTTGCCTGGCTCTGTCTTGGGAGAAGACTATTTCCCCAGATCGCCCCTTTTGTAGATCACATGCTCCATGTCGGTGTGTTCGGATGTGTCTAGTTTGATGTCGTACTTGGCCAGGATCTTCATGATGGGCCTGATCTTCAGCCACCACTGTGTTTTAGGGATGCGGTGCCTGCAGCAGAAGGAGGAGGGATGTTACTCACCATATATTCACCATTAAATATGTCATAATTAGTGCAATAAGTTATATGGAAAACATCTGACTCAAGATCTGTGTCTGCCTTCAGTTCAGTCAGAGGCTGGAAGGTGAGCGCTCTCTTCCTCATTCCCAGCACGCAGGCAGAGTCTGGTGTGTTGGCAAAGATGCGACCTAAAGGACACAGGAATTTAAACAATTGCACTCAGACTTTACTTTACTTAAAATAGCAATACCTAAATGTAAAAATACTGCATTGCAAGCCAAATTCCTGCAATCAAAATTATACAGAAGAAATAGGAGACATGTATCGAGAATCTAAATCATGATTTTATATTTGATTTATATGATTGTATATTGTATGCATTTCTACATGAACTCAGGTTTTCATTTAAAATGAGATCCCAATTTTGATGGGATTTACCTGATTTAATAAAGGTTATCTAAGATAATGTAGCTATCAAAATGACTCATTATTGCCCCCCTGTGTGTGTGTTATATGATTACATAATTACTCATTAATTGTGTAAGTGGCATTTTAATTCTACAATTTCACAAACTTATTTTCTGTAGTTTGCATCAGCTGAACATATGTTTTGTATATAAGATTTTCATCTGCAAAGTACAGATTAATGTAGTAGAGAAAAAACTAAAGTATCTTCCTTTAAGATGTAGTAACATTTAAATAAAAGCAACAATAATAAAATGGAAAAGCTCAAGAGGGTACAAGTACATTTCATATTTTAAATATGTGCAACAGAAACCTTTGATCTGCACATACCGTGTCTGTAACACTCCTTGAGTTTGTCTGTCAGCCACAGAACGGTCTTGGCACCCATCTTTGTGCCAAAGTTTCTGTCGAAGGGTGTTGGAGTGCCACCCTGTAGACAATGAAGGACAAATGGGTTTAGCATCCATCCAATTGTAATACATCAATAACATGGAAAAGGAGGTTTTGCTGCGTGAACAGACCTGCTGCATGTGTCCGAGGACGTTCTTACGGCAGTCAAAGATGCCTTTGCCCTCCTCTGAGTACAGGTTGAAGATGAAGTCAGTAGTGTAATTGGCATTAGAGTTCTCATTCCTATCGTAGAAAGAAAAGAGACGGATTATTGAACTTTATCTGGAGCGATATGATGTGACTGATTCTTATAGTGAGCATAAGGCCTACACAGACGCAGCAGTAAAAGCTTAGGTGTTACTAATAACATTAACAATAGCTGTAATCTATGTAAGTGTTCCAGTAAATCGTGAAAGCGAGCCAGCATGCACCACAACAGGACCCTGAAACTGGAGCACCTAAATGGAAGTCATCCATCATTTATTCTATTGTTTACATACTGTGTCATACTGTTTGAAGTGAAAAGGTGCTATTTTTACAACATACATCTTGAGGAGTTGTGTCCTGTAAGAACAAATGTAACATTATACTGTACCTCAATCCATATCTGCTCCACACCTGATTAAAATCCTACCTGAGAATCAAACCTCTCTTCACTGTTGTCTTCATCTTCTCCACAAGATGCTCCACGTTCAACTATAGTCCACAGATCACAATCAGAAACAGAATCCTAGTCAACCCTCATCCTACAAACATAATTAGCATACAAGGAATACCTGGGATCCTGGAGACTCCAAGCATAAACAATTCAAAAATGGTATATCTCAAATGTCTTATTTCTTCTCAAAACATTAGTTATAAACAGAGTTTAATCATCTTAAGATAATACATATTAAAGGAAAGTTACAGTTAATTTAACTGTTGTATAACGAGCACATAAAAAAAATGGTCTACTACATCTGTGACTGTCTCCTTAAAAATGACTGACACAACGCTGCACCTAACCTTATATGACTTTAATTAAGACCCATAGTAAATATGAGCCACCAACTTAAACTGTATATAGGCTGCAATCATATGATTTTGACTGCGCTCCACCAGTACACAATCACATTAGTATTTTAAATAAGCACTAATCAAAACAGAATCACAAAACCATGATATGTCGTCATTATGAACACATTGATAGACACAGTCATGAAATGTTTGAAAGATAGAATAAAGGACCTGTGAGATATCAGAGATATGGTCTGTAGGGCCCCATATAGGATTAAGGTGGAGAGACACTTGAAACTGAAAACTTGATAAACATGTTGTGGTATCAGCTCACCTCCAGGTCTTTAATGTTGAATTTGTCCTCATAGATGTAGGCGGCATCAGCCCCAGCAGCCAGACCAGCCATAGTGGCCAGGTAGCCGCAGTACCCCCCCATTGTCTCCACGATGAACACGCGGCGCTTGGTCCCTGCTGCTGACTGCTTGATTCTGTCACAGGTCTGCAGAAAAGACACATTAGAGAAAAGCTGGGTTTTTGTATGCGTACTGTATGTGTGTATGTTTGTTTTTGAGACACTGACAGCGGTGATGGTGTTGAGGGCGGTGTCAGCGCCGATGCTGAAGTCAGAGCCGGGGACGTTGTTGGAGACGGTGGCGGGGATAACCACCATGGGAATGCACATCTCCTCGTACTTCTCTCTGGCCTGAACCAGCTCCAGGCCTCCCACAAAGGCCTGCACCGCAGCGGGGAGAAGAGGAAGAACAATTTTCATGGCTTTTTTAGTGAGATCATTCAACACTTACATGACTACTGGTTTTAAAAGGAATAAAAGCGATGACATCTTTTACCTCAAATCCACCGATGATCACCAAAGCGTGGATGTTGAACTTGGCAATATTTTGGCTGATTTCCTCCAACATTTTGCCTGGTAGAGATCTTTGGGAAACAGTGACAGATTAAAGTGTGAAACATTTTGTAGTGTGAATTGTGACAAAAGCTGAGGAAAAGAGAAACAACTTGTGTTGTACCTCTTGGTGCCCAACATTGAGCCTCCTTTTCCAGTCCAGCCTGTCACTGAAGTCCATGTGATAGGCTCAATCTGCAACAGCATTTATAATTTAATGTTTGTTATCTA
Organism: Trematomus bernacchii; assembly: GCF_902827165.1. Taxonomy (NCBI): domain Eukaryota; kingdom Metazoa; phylum Chordata; class Actinopteri; order Perciformes; family Nototheniidae; genus Trematomus; species Trematomus bernacchii. The sequence continues at coordinate 3,424,722 of NW_022987727.1, forward strand.
ACGAATATTGAAAGATGGATAACTATTTAAAAAAACAAATACAAATCACCCAGTTTGGTTTACAGCATATTTCATGTGGGTGTGTTATTTAGGGACTCTTTGAGACTAAACTTACATATACCTTTTTCAAATGTATGTATGTTATTAGTATAACCTAACCAGAGAGAACAGGTCTCTTGTCGTTTATAAAGGTTTACCATTAACACCTTGTGTGTTTATATATATATATATATTTTTTTTAATCTAATAAACTATGTTTCAAGATTACAAATAAATTGACACTTGACATACTAATATAAGAAGGTGAAATTCATACATTTGGTTGGAGGTTCAATTGATTTTAGGTGTAACAGTTTTAAACAATATGGTTTTATAATAAATAAGAATATTTCAGAAAGCATTTATTCATAACTTGGCATGTTGTTATTTTTTCACATTCTATTCACAGCATGTTTAAATCTATCTTTGCTGTTATCTTATCTACTATTTTTCAGAATCTTGACTTGTAAATTAGATCAATGATTAAATAAATAAACAGATATTAGAAGCACATGTTTTACCTAACTCTGTGAACAGACTTCACCGAACTGTAGCAAAGACAGAAGTGAACACTTACCTGTCCGTGAGCCAGACCATCGAATCCGTCATGCACAGCCAGCATGGTGTGGCCCTGGATGATTCCCATCCTGACAGCTGAGCGGACCGCAGCGTTCATCCCAGCGCACGGAGCGCCGATGTTCATGATGGCCAAATTGATGTTGCTCTGGTCAGTGAGAGAGGGACAAAGAACGAGAAGACAGAAGAGTTAGAAAATGGAGGAAAATATGTTGATTAAAACAATAAAATCATAAATGTTATTTCCATTAAGACTTATTTTTATCACAATGCAAGGGGTTTGACTTTGAATATGACCTTACCTTAACATCGGGGGGGTTGATGTGAGCCAGCAGCTTGTATGTCTTCCAGTTGTTCTCAAAACTCCTGCACATCATAAATAGATTTGAGTGTTGGTAGTTTTTCTTTTAATTATTTTATTATTCACTTCTATATTTCGTTTGACCCATTTAAAAAAATTAATTCAATTTATCCTCCAAACAAGTTTATGCTATTATAGATTCTGGAGAGTGGCACCAACAATATTGTAGATTTCTACAGATTATAGTGAATTAACAAATCAACTAAATTATAAGAAAAGTGTAAATCCATGAAAAATGTTTCTATCTGATCATTATAACCCTAAAATAAAAACATGAAGTTTGCCATTTGTCCTTAAATGATGAATACATAATAATTAAACCTTGCATTGTGCATAACAATGTCACACTTACTTTCCTCTGAGCTTGAGGGCATCTTCAAATCTGCCCTCAGCCATGGCGGCAGTAACATCTTTGGTCTGTAGCACAGTGAACAACAGAGAGTGTGAGAGAAGCAGGAGAAATCCCTTACTGTAATGTCAGCGCACATCTTATAAATCAAAACTAAATATTTTGACGTACCACTTGCACACACTCCATGAGCGGCAGTCTGACTGCCTGGTTCCCGGACAGGCTGACCACACAGGCAGGAGTGTCTGGAGTGGCCTCCAGCAGCGCCATCACCGCTTCCACACCCATCCTGCTGCCCTGGACAACACACACACAGATTCAGATCATCAGGTGTGTGTGTTTGAGCTGAACACTGTCCTTTATATAAAGTGCTGCATTCAGACATGTACCAGGATTCTGTCGAAGGCGGAGGGGGTTCCTCCTCTCTGCACGTGTCCGAGAACAGTGGTGCGGGTATCAAAGCCGAGCCTGTCAATCACCAGCTGGAGACAAAAAAAAGTAATTATGTCATTTTAGATTTGCTCCTTGGAATAATAATTTATCACACTGGTAATAGAAACAAGGGCTTGCCCCAGCATCCGAAAAGACATCCTATAAATGAAGATTCGATGAATATAATAGAAAATGTGGCAAATATTTGTATGAAGGGAAAGGAAAAACTGTGTGGGGATTAGCATGATTTGTGACTCTTAATCTATCCATTGACAACAATATGAATTTGCTTTGATCTTCCTTGTTTTGCGGTGCTTTGATTGTCTTAAATATTTGCGTCCACTGAATATAATGAAGGGTATTTATGTTGACAGCATGGCCAATTGTGCATGTCATGGTTAAGGGTGGAATGTTTCGATGTATATTTTGTGATGCATTTAATGTTGTACTATTTTTGAAATAGTAAAAACATTTTAATTCGGCAGTAAGGCTTGCCTCCTTGATCTGGTCAGATGTAATCGGTTGGCCATCTCTGGACATCGCTCCCTCAGCCACAATGATCACATTCAGGCGAGAACCTCTGGCCCTTTGCTAAAAAGAAAAAGAAAAAATCAGAGGAAAAGAAAGAGCTTTCTGACTGACACATGTTGTATTGTTTCCTCTGAAATGCATTATCTTCTGCAAATAAAGACACACATACGTCTGCCAGCCTCCTGCACAGATGGTCCTCCCAGCCATCATCTGGGGGCATCTCTGGAATGAAGACCCAGTCGGCCCCGCAGGACAGAGCCGACACCAGGGCCAGGTACCTGCAGACAGACCCACAAGATTAACCCATGTGCCAGAAATATCTCTACAATATTCAGCCATCAATATAGGATGGCGAAGTCCCTCCCCTTCTGGTGGACCTCCATGGGACCTTATTTCGGAAAAATTATGTATTGAAGTGAATGGAGAGAGAAAGATTATCTTTCGATCCCGTTTGAATTGTGCCACGAATTACACATATGATGTTTGTCAATTTAAAAGATCATTTTACAAGTCAAAAAAAAAAAAATGTCGTAAAACTGTGAAGTAACACTTTTTTTTGTGTGTAACCGCTCAATGAACTACATCTCCCGTCTCGCACCACACACCAAGACGGCCGTCACGTTGACACATTTCACTTCTTTCTTTCAGAATGAGGCGGAAAGTATTAAAAGAGGTGAAAATCACTACAAGTCTGGGCATGTTGAGAGCTGTACATACACACAAGGGGAGTTAGTCAGTTCCGTAAGAGCCAGCATGCGGGACCGGGATTCTGGGATTTGTAGTCTTTCTAGTTGCATATTTTTCATAGTCTTATATTTCAACAGTTTTACGACAAACTGTGACTTTTTTGACATGGAAATGATTTTTTTAAGATTGACAAACATCATATGTGTAATTCGTGGCACAATTCAAACGGGATCGAAAGATAATCTTTCTCTCTCCATTGACTTCAATACATACTGTTTCCGAAATAAGGTCCCATGGGTCGGAAGTAGATGGGCGGGACTTCGCCTCTCTATTGGATGAGAACATCTTGATTCCTTAGGTGGATTTACTTAATCCCAGGTCTGTTCAATTGGCGCCTCATAGGTTAAATCTGGCCCTTTAAGGACCTTATTCCGGCCTTTTTGTCATTAATAGAAACAATTCTTAAAATATTTTAAGATGTGTTTAAAGTTGAATTGTTGTTTTTTTAACTCCCGTCCATCAGCCCTGCTATTGATGCTGTTACAGACTGTTAAAAGCAGTATCCGTCTTCTAGCATAATCATGAATGTGAATATGGTAGGCGTTGATTTTTAGATTGGAATGTTAATAAATACAGACACACAAGTTACTGACCCACAGTGTCTGCCCATCACTTCCAGGATAAATGTCCTCTGGTGGCTGTGGATGAACAGAAAGCATTTTGTACAAATAAGAAAAGTAAACATTGGCAAGGATAATTTGTACAATGACATAAAAAGTACACACATTTTAAGTAAACAATACAGAATCAGACTTCACAAAACATTGAAAGTGTCAGTTATTTGTTTAGTTCTGGCTGAATTGTATTGCTTTGCATTAGAAATGTGATGCTTCATATACTTCATGTCTACTGCACTGTACTGCTGCTATGACCTTCATTCAAATGTGTATGTTGTATATTGAAGTGAATCTCCTCAATCACGCCTGGACGAGGGGTGACAGCGATGTCTGACCTCTGAGCGGTCGTGGTGATGGCGTCCACCACCTCGATGATGCGGTGCAGGGCGGAGTCAGTGCCAATGGTCATGTCGGTGCCACAGAAGTCGTTGTCGATGGAGCCCACCATGCCCACGATGTTCAGATGGCAAGATTGCTTGGCTTCCGCTTCAGAAATCGAACCTGCATAAAAACAAAAACGGCAAACAGAGATGTAACGTTAATAAAAAGAAGAATATAAAAGCCTGTCAACATTTTGTTTTCCTTTACACAGGAATGATCTCTGGTTTAAAATGTAATTGCCTCCCTATCAAAGACAACATATCAAATATTTCCCCCACCCAAAAAACCCCCGAAACAACTGTGATACTCTGCTGGAAAACCACATAAATGTCTAAACAAAATTGAATCTTAATGCATCAAATAGCTGTTGTGATATTGAGTCCAAGGTGTTGGATACTTTATAAAGGGTTTGTAAGAGAAGACCCATAAGTTATTTCACCTCATCTTTAACGATATTATAATGGACAGAGAGGACATGCTAAGATTTTGGCACAGTTGAGGGGATGAGGCTGTTGATGATGTCACTCAGGACCAGGGTTCGAGTTATGTGGGAGCTGAGCTCCCACAAGGAGGGGTCTGAGCTCCCACAAGGAGGGGTCTGAGCTCCCACGGACGCAGTGAAATCATACATCTGTGGGGGTCGCTAATACATTACCAACAACAATTATTTTAATCACAAATAATGCATGTGTCAATGTAATGAGTATTATTTACGTTAACGAGGTAAATAGGCTAAAAGAAAAACATGTTTTCCAAAATAACTACGCATTCTCTTGAATAACAATGCACTGCACCTCCAAGGTGCGCAATACATTATTGTGCAATCTATGCCTGTGAGCGTGCTGCGCGAGCCGAGATGATGTGTTATGTGGTATGCGTAGTTGAAGCTTTTCATATTTAAGTTTGTAACAAGTAGAGGGCTGCTGCTGTGCGCGCGTGTGTGTGTGTGTGTGTGTGTGTGTGTGTGTGTGTGTGTGTGTGTGTTTGAGTGTGCGTGTGCGTGCACGCGCGTTAGTTTTAAAGACCCCATGGAGCTCAGTTTATAACTCGAACCCTGCTCAGGACTCCTCACAGCCTCCATGTTTGTTTACCAGCGGTGACGAGATCTCCCAGCAGCCCGCTCCACTCGCTCCTGAACGCGTCGGCTCCGGTCAGACTGCCGTCCCCCCCGATCACACACAGGTTGGTGATGCCCAGCTTCACCAGGTTGCAAGCGGCCTTCGTACGACCCTCTCTGGTGCGGAAGTCCTTGCTGCGGGCGCTGCCGATCACAGTTCCTCCCTGACATGGAGGAGGATAAGGGGTTTTTAAAACAGTTACTGATACACACTTATTTCCTGGGTTTGGAGGAAGAAGAATTAAATTATGTTGAAGTGTTTGCTGACACAGTTATGTCAGTTATCCAATATATTTTTACTGTGGGATGAGCATCACTGAGGTTTTATGAAATTGTGGAATTAGACTCATTACGTAGTAAGGCTGCATCATGCTTAACAACACAGGCACTGAACAAGCGACATCCTTGAAAGCTTACCAGCACCCGTTCCCACTCCAATGCTCACTTCAAACACTTCATTCATCTGAGCATATCATTCTCCTATCCTCTTGCAGGCCTCTTTATTTAGTCAATGATCATTCAGAAAGAAAATGGTAACCCTGAGCTTTATAGTGTCGCATTTCCATCACCCTTCAGTTGCAGGGATGAGAACATTTGATATCATCACTCAACATTTCCTAAATGTTGAGGAAGCTTTTGACTCTGAGTGAGTGGTGTGTTAAAGGTTAAAATATCAGGTCAGGTTAGGTTCACTTTCTAGGAGATCCGTATATTAAAAGATCAGAACAATAATTAAAAATGCCTAATTTGTAGTACTTCAGATTGTTTTGCTATAATAAAATCATTTGAAGGAAAGTGGTGTAATGATGTCTGCATGGTTTGACACCAGCAAAGGTGAGTGAAGCTTTTTGGGGGGTGAACTGACGCTTTAAAAACACCACCAACAATCTTGTGTGCAGATCACTCACCAGCTGAAGCATCATGGACACACTCTCCCATGTGGCGAGGTGAATGTTGTCTCCTCCATCCACCAAGCCCTGGTAGCCCTGCAAAACACACAGCACAAGAGTCAAGAGTCACAGTATATACTAAGATAAGGTCTTAATTTTAACTCCAAGGTTAATATTTTAATGCTTTTTTCATATTTTAACTGTAGTTTTCCTTCATAATATTTATTTTCTTTTGAATACTCTGTCTTTGTTTTTAATTAAATGCTCTCTTGCTCATGGTTTGCATCATTACACAAAATCAATGTCCTTTCAAGGTTAAGCCTGTATACTTGGCAATTAACTGGATTCTAATATAATAGAAACATTTCCAATAGAGAATTGGTCAAAATATAAAGAATATGTTGCTTTTAAAATAATGCTGTGACACCTTTTTTTCATAACATAAATAACGCACAAATTAATTAAGAATTAAGAATCCTTTAATTATTTGTATTTACAATTTATAACATGCGTGCTGTATGCTCCCCGTACCTCATGAACAAAGTAGACCTTTGCTCCGGTGTAGAGACCAACTCTGACTGTGGCTCTCACAGCAGCGTTCATACCTGAGACACAAAGGACATGAAATGAGTCTCATTCACTCATATTATTTCATAGTATAGCATAATGACAGACTCTGCTCTATTAACACTTCCTGTCAGATTTCAGCTTGAGACTTAACCTTTAAGTGACTGGCACATTGGCACTAGATGAGACAAAAATAGTCACATGTAAAGGACAGAGTGAGTTCATGAGACTCTATGTCTTGTGTAGCATCGTTCCCCTGGATGGGCAGCACACTAAAGGCCACTGCATGAGCTTGTGTTGTGACAGGATGGCATGTTGCGGCTCTTGTTTCAGCAGACAGCAGCTGTGGATGGGGGCGTTTCTCTCCTTAATACCAGAAAAAGGTCAACTCCACTAAATTTAGCCCCGAAGAAGTAAAATCAGGGAACGGTTGGGCACATAATTATTGGTTGGACTCAGGTTTGAAGAGCGGGAAAATTAGATTTTGAGAACTTTCAACTTTAAGTGGAGTAATTGTCTGAAGCTGCTTAATGTCAGTTTTTAGGCAAAGCACAAAATAAAATGTGCAGCAGATAAAGTGCATAAGCTTTAGAAATCAATTTTGAGATAGGCCTGCTTACTCTTTGTCAAACATCTACTCAAATAATTGATGTATTTGTCATCTTTTTATACTGCAACAAATGATGTATTTCAAATAAACTCATGAGCACATCTCTGGTAAACACACGTTTTAAAGTGATACTTTTGCATGATATCTTGTTGAGAAACTCAGTTTAACATATCTTTTGATTGAATTGATTATTGGATTGGTGGAATGGTGGCTCACCGATATTTCTTTAGTCAAGGACATCCCTATAGTTCAGGCAGGGGCTGCTAAACCTATCACTTGTAAGGACATTTGAAGTTTTCCTGGATACACTGCAGGTGTTTTGAATCCGAGAGACTGACAGCTGGCCTTCAACTGTAACACTTCCTGGAAGAAATGTTGCTTGCCCTTTCTGTTATTTGGCTCCTGGATTTACTTTGGATGCCATGCAAAGAACTAAACATGATACATCAGTGGCTGCGGCAAGATCAAAAGGTTGGTTGGGATTCAGCAGCGAAGCCAGAGTTCAAACCCTCTGACTCGTATTGTAACAGTTTATTCAAAACAATCTTAAAATAAATGACTCATCCTTTGCTCACCTTGTGCGTCTCCTCCTGACGTCAGCACGGCGATGGAGCGTCCGAGCCCCATCTTTGTGGGGTCCAGGGTGGGATGGAGAACACTGGACATGTTGCCAGAGGATGGGCACGACAAAGGGAAAAGAAAAGGAGAAAGAACAAAGCTGTTCTCTCTTCTGCTCCTCAGGGGAGGCACGAGTAAAGGCACAGGCTTTATAGACTGCTGCTGCCCGAGCCCCCTCCCACTGACTCCCTTACCTCCTCTCTTACAGCTCTCCTAAATATACTTCAGGCCCACTAACACCTGCAGCGGACAGTTACAGACAGTGGGACACAATGGCACATAGCACTCACATTTTGAATGCGTTTCAAATTAGTTTTTTCCAAATAATGTGTACAAAGCAACAAAGTCATGAAAAGGATTTTGAACTTATTTTGACACTTCAACATATGAAATGTATGTAGGACTGTCGCTCCCAAAAATCTCCTCACTATTTCCCCAAACTTATGTCTGCATTATATTTTTATACATTTCTTTATGCATTTATTGGCATTTTTTTTTAAATTAATTTCTCCGAACTTCATTTATGACATTTGACATTTAATAACCTAAAAAAAAACTGCCTGTCAGAATCGAGCTGATTCAGCAGCAGGGTGTGTTTCACATACCGTCATTACCATCTTCTCTGTGAACAGGATACCGTGTCGCATGGTGTTGAAATGTGCACCTTGTTTCCAGAAAAAGGCTTTAACATCTGCCCCAGAGGCAGCCTGGTGAATGAAAGTCAACCCGATGTATCTGGTTTCATTCATTTCAGGATGTGTGACTTTTATTTAGTCTATTGTTTATTCATTTGAATGAAAGTTTTTTTATGCCGCTGTGTTGGTCAGGAATCCCTTGTCAAGGATATTATTGAATCTCAATAGTCACATTTCTGGTCAAATATAAAAAAGGTATAAAACAGTCTCTCCTTCAACAGTCCAAAATTCCAACATTTTCAATTTACTAAGGGGAGAGAAGAGCAGCAAATTGTGATATTTGAGCACCTTCAATAAACAAATATGATACTTTTCCTTCACAAATTACTTAAGTTCTTGATTATCAAAAGTTGTTGACAATTCACTTTCTGTGGATCGAACAAATTGTTAAATCATTCAGCACTGAAGCTAACAATATGGTGGAAATGTATCATAAGTCTACTTTAAGCATAAATAGGTCACTGTAACTCAAGCTTTCAACAGACAGGGTGTCGCCTTGACCATTGTCAGGGAAATTACCATATGGATGTAAGGTAATGTGATCACCATGTATGCATTGTTACTCGTCTAGCCACCAATCTTCAATGGCCTGTAATGTAGAATTTGATTCCTGTGTCTCTTCCTGTATAACATACTTTCTTTTGTAACCTTGTCAGATCTTGTACTACATTGCTAATGTAACTCTTAATTAAATAACACAACTTGGTTTAAACTTGTAGATGTGTTAATTTCTTAATAGAAGGTGATTAAGTATGGATTTCCAGCACAAACTATTTAGTGTTTTTAGAAATGTAACGGTTGTTCGACCTCAACTGCCTGGTAAATGTCAACAGTTTAAAAATTCTGTGTAGAAAGTTTGTAAAAGCTCCTCCAGAAAGGTGCAAGACATTATACAAGTGTAGGATTTAGACAAATGATTGTGACACCCCATTAAATAATTTTAAGAGCTGAAAAAAAATACAAATCCAACATGGTCAGACAGTTACATATACATTTATTATAAACACTGTACATAAAGAAAACACAAATAACTCTAGTGTGACGCTCTGAGCCATCCTAATCTATCTGTATACAAAAGCTTTAACACTGATTAAGTCTTTAATTACCTTTTAAAATATGTATTAGTTTTATTAGAGTGCCTACTGTTTAAAATATGCATCATTTAACAGAGTATTTTTATTTTCTTAGGAAAGCATTTAATGAGCTCAGTTATAAAGATTCAAAAAAACAAAAAGGTATCTAACACAATTTAACTAGCAGCGTTCTTTGGACTTTAGTTAAGGCTGACAACAACAGTGTGGGGACCAATCAGTTCAATTTAAAAAGTATTATCAGTACTCCAGAGGGACCTCATCTCCTCCGGATATTACCAGTAACACAAATACTGTACTTGTAGTGCAAAGTCATCTCTCCTGCAGCGGGGAGCTGCTCGGAGAAGAACAGCCGGACAAGCCGATTGGAACAAATGTCTGGAAAACAAAAAAGAAAACATGCAAATTCAATTGTGTCTGTGCGCACATACAGGGAATGTTTAATATGCTTTCAAGGGCCATATGCTTCAAATTAAATAACTTTAATAATAACTTGTCAGATTGTAGCTCTACAATGTGTTGGAGCATTTTGTGTTGTAAAATAAAGGATTTGTTCAATATTTTCTGAATATGTTTATTAAATTTTTTGCTTTCTAAGAGTGTACTTGTGAATGTTCTAAATACTTAAACCATGCTTAGATTTGGTCTGTGGTGTGGACCTGGGATATAGCATCAGTCTGCCTCAGCCTTCGCTGTAAGCATGGTTGTCTAATTCTCAATGTCATCATCGTAATATATGCTGTTTTATTACACATTAATAACTGCATAGGTATGAATAATTTAATCAGTTTAAATAGGACATTTTGCACATCATGTTTTGATCTGGTGACCTAGGCTGAATATTTGTCCTTTTAAACACTTGGTTGACCTATTGATTGTTTAAAAGAATTTCAATTTGAAAACGAATATATTTGTCATGTCATTTAATATTGCAACGCTTCATTAATACTGTTCTGTAAATGCACAGCGTGTGTACTCACAAAGGACTCTTGGAAGTGCAGTGTGTAAGCCAGGGGGTTCTCACAGCGGGGCCAGGGGGGGAGGAGGCAGGGAGCGTTAGGGACAGAACAGTAGGAGGCCACCTCCTCGTCCATACGCAGCTCCTCCGGAGCAGAAAGACGCTTCCGCAGCAGCGCCATGGCTAAACTCAGAGTAGAAGGCTTCTGGGATATGAGGTCTATAATAGAAGAAATGAAACCTTAAAATATATTCACAGTCACAGTCAGGAAAGATGTAGACTTTGAGATGCGAGTGTTACCTTTGTGCAGACTTTGTGCAGGGTTGATCTGACAGGCAGACGCAGGCCTCGTCTCTTCATGTACGGGCAGCACCGGGCCATGCTCCTCCTGGCGGACGGAGCTCTCCTGCTTCTCAAAACGTGGAGCTCTTCGCAACGTTTTGCCCGTCGAGAAAAAAATGACAGACTCTCTCTGCGGTGCTTGGAAGAATGGCTGTCGTCCCACAATCCTCTGCTCCTCCTCTTCATCCCTGTCGGTGCTGACCCCGCTCGCTTCTACCTTTACTTCATCGTGCGCTTTAGCCTAGAGGAGTGAGGGTTGACACCAAACACCAACAGACATTTAACAATACATCTTAAATAAATAACATCCCTTTTTATTTTGTGTTCACTTCTTACAGTTGCGTTTTGAGTCGGGAGCTGCTCTGCTCGTTTCTCAGGATGTTTGTCGGCCACATGTGTGCTCTGCTCTTCCTCCTCATCATCAAATAACCTCTGCATGATCTCCTGATAACAGACAAAAAAATAAAATGAATTATGATACAAAACCTATGATGAGGTCAAAAAACTTTAGCTGTTGATGAATTAAATGTATAGCTAAATTGAAAACTCTTCAAGAACAATTTGTTTTTTGCCTGAAACTGTATCTGCACACACAGATTATGTTTCCCATTTTGTTTTGTTTCAAGACTTTCAAACTGATTTGTGTAAAGCCCTCTAGACAAATTATGAAATGGACATGACTTTCTGCTCTCGCCTTCTTTTGTGGTTTAAGGTTGGATTTGCAGCGCTGCAGCCCGGGAGTGATGGCGAATGGTGACTGATGTGATGACAGAGGCCATTTCTGAAAACAGCAGCATGGTGAGATAAGGGAGAGACTCTGACAACATAACAAACAGATTTATAATCATACAATATACGTGTAATACTGACCATAGCAGACATGGGCCGATGTCTGGTGCTGGGGACCCTCTGAGGGGTCCATTGCTTCTGCGGAGTCTCTTTGAGTGCTCGAACTGAAAATTAAACAGCAGCGTCACGTCAGGGTAAAAGGACAAAGATATAAGAAGGTTTCATAAGAAGAACAACGATTCTGCATCTTACCTACTGGTCCCTCGGTTGCCTCCGCACGATTCTTTCTAACCGGCACTCTCTGAGCCTAAGACAGCAGGTGAGGCAGTACGTTAAACTGTGCGTGTCGTTCAAAAGCAATGTGATAAGCTTATTTAAAACAAATTGCCAGAGTGAAAACATATTGTTTGCAAACATACATTTATGATTGACGTGCCTCTGCCTGGACAGACAGAGATTCTGGGCGTGGCCCCCAGAGGCCATTCAGCCTTCACTCCTTCATTCTGCAGGATACTTTGCAGTGCAGCAACGTCTGGGGAGGACTGCCCAGACTTCATGAATCCTGGAAGAAGAGCACAAAGAGCTTTGATTCAAGAATGACATGTTGCTGTGTTACATGGAGTTATGTCCAGAACTATTTCTTAGTCGGTCTGTAATGAATGTAGAAACAGAGTTAGAACAACATTTCCCAGATGCTCAAAAACGACTTTTCCAATAGGCTTCCAATTTTAAAAGAGATGTAAGTGATGAATGTAGTTGTGCAAATGTAGGCCTTACAGGGTAATAACCACAAAAAAACAGCATCCCCAAAATAACAAGATATCGCTTTACAATTCTTCGACTGGTTTGACTGAAAAATACTGATGTGAGGAAAGGGAAAGTGAGGAATCATAGAGTGCCACAGTGACGCGTCCTAAAACCCGGAAGTCATTTTCAAATCATAAATCTATCGATCATAAATCTATCGATTAGATTTATGATTTGAAAATGATAAAAGTAGGGTAGACATGTGGATATTATCCGGCTGAACAAAACGTGATATGTCTCTTCAATGTGTGTCAACCACAGACCTTATTTCGAGCTATTTTCCAAAATCCTATGGAGAAATTGCATTGGTTTTTGTCGAAGGAACCGGAAGTGGTAAAATGCTAACTTACTTCTGGGTTTTAGGACGCGTCACTGTGGCACTCTATTGTGAATGGGTTTAACAACTTGTTTATTCAGGTACACATTATGTTTCTGAACTTACCTGAAATGGGTCCTGATTTGTGTCGACTACTCATGATAGACACTCTCTGGGGCTGCAAACAAGAGAATCACCAGCACATTTTTATTAAAACAAAAAGAAAATCGATTAAAAATGACTATTCCAACAAAGCGTAATCAAAACCTCAATAGCTACCACATCAGTTAAAGTGTAGGGACCAAAACACATTGTAAAAAAATAAAGAAAAGAGCAATTATAAAAACACACTCACCAGATTGTTATACAGTTTTGAGTGTGGAGTTGTAGATCCCAGACCTGTGGCACTCAGTCCTTCATTACAGAGGATACTGAGCAAAGCAGCGTGATCCGACTGGAAGTTATCCCCTTTGTCTGAAATACATAAAGTGTCTGGTTATAATGGGCTATGATTCTAGCTATGCAACTAACAATAAGCTAAAAGTGTTTTTGCAGCAAGACATACATGAGGTCACCTAATAACTGGAAACAGAGTGCATTAACAAATACATTTGAAGATGTGCAAATATAGGCTGCAAATACATTGAAATGTATTGTGCACAGAACAAATAAGTATGCTTTTGAAAAGACAAACAGGCAACAACACAATCAACTCACCGGTTGAACTTTTGGGGTGCTGCGCGGTCAGCTGCATGTTCTGGGTAGCATGGGATGTCTTGGCTGGATCTTTGAGACTGAGCAGGCTCATGTTATCCGAGCAGGAATCTGCACTAACAGCAGGCTCTGCAGAAGAATCCTCTTTGCTCTGAGGCACAGCGTTATTAGGAATAGCCTTTCCTTTAAATGTCCCTGTTCCTTTGGTTAAATCTATATTTTGCATTAAGGCAGCCGGATGTTTAGTAGGCTTTGCATTTACGTTTTGGGTTTTAAGATGAGAATTGCATACACTGTTATCAGCATTAGTGCCAGTTCTTGATAGTGACACAGTGCAAGGCTCTTGATTTTCATGGCCCAGTCTCGAGCTCTTGGGCTGACAAAAGTTGAAAGGTACAACCCTGGTGTAACGCTTTTTCTTCCTCGTTTTCCCCTGTAGAAAAAAAAATAAAGTATTAAGAACAAATGCTTGATCCGATTAAAACATTGAAATATGCAGGACAGGAAGAAGTAACTCACAGCAAGAGGTTTGTCCTCCCACTTATAATGAGATCGACCGAAGTCGGATGTGGTCTGAAGATGAAGGGACTTGGCAAGCACAGGAAGCCGACTAATACCTGGTCGCACGGCTGCCCTCCGACCCATTTCTGATTTGACTGGATCCTGATTCTCAATATTATGGTTGGAAAGGTGATGTGCAGAGAGGAGTTTGGAAGGCTTTGGGTGTGCAGGCATTTTGTTATTTTCATTCTTTGTTCTGTGTAAAGAAAACCAGTCAGTTACCAAAATAATAAATGCAATTATAGTTTGACAATGTTTGAACAGTTGCAATTTTTACTTTCAGATAAATAAATATCTCTCCTGGTTTTTATTCAACAAAAAATGTAAAAGTTTGCAAATGTTAAATGAAGAGGCAAGCAGGCATATTTAACTTTCACTGAATAAAATACAAAAGCATGCACACAGTTTGGTACTTTGTACCAGCTGCCCCAGACAAAGACAAGAGGTTTTTATTTCTAGCACTAAGAGCAAAGGAAAATAAAGTGAACACATATCTCTAAAACTGGCTTACCTCGTCAACTCACTGCGGATTTTGTTGTGGCTTTGTTGACGAAGGACTGGAGAGGAGTCCATATTGAAAGCAAGGTGTGAGGAGCAACTAGAGGACCAACAAATGGCAACACAAAAGATCAACAACACTTGAAACACAATAAGGGTTAATGGCAAACTTGCACCAACAGAAACCTTTATATAGACAGTATATAAATATATCAGACTACAAGTCCTTCCAAAGTTTAAAATCACATTATCCACTCCGAATTTAAATAGAAAGCATACTAGGTCAGTTTAAGACGAGCAGAAGCCTGAGTGGTTAATGTCTTTTCTCGCTAGCACATGCTAGATACGCACAGAGCCGTTTAAAAGGAGTCGTTACATACTTTACAAGAAGAAATGTCCCGCTGTAACTTCCTTCTGTGCGTCCAAAAAAGTATTCCTGATAGGATTAAGCCCAAAATATATGTTTTTAGGAGTTTAAAGGTCCCTTGTTTTGTCCCTTTCACACCGCAGTGGGCTGTCAACTTCCTGAACCCGCAGCAGTTTGTAAAAAGCGCGTTTAGCTATTGGTCGTAACTTAAGGCCGTATCAACCAATGAATGTGCGTTCTTAAGTCATTGCAATATTGTCGACCAATCAGGAACGCATTTTCATAAACAGCTCCATGGTAACGACCATAGGTAACGACGCGTACATTGTTTAATCACGTGGTTGCTTTTTGCCGCGGACTGACTGAGTGGAATAGATTAATGTCGCCAAAACGCAGCCGAAGAGCAACACACATCAGCAACAAGAAGCCACTGCTACGAAAAACCAAATAAAATACACCACAATAAGTACAATTATAGTACTTTAAGAAGCATAACACATTGAAAACATGGCATAATATGGAGCAAGATTTGTCTCGGTTGTCTTTGAGTTTTGTCTGGATATGTTAGTGGTATTAGTGGAGGCAGTTTGTATTATGTATTTTCTTGGTAGGCCTATGTATTTTCTTCTCTTTATTTATATTTCAAGGTGTTGTAAATTAGAGTTTACTCCAAACACAAATGAACTCAGTGCATCTGGTTCATGTGTTGATCATTTATTTGTATTGTGATTTGATTTCTATACCCAAACAAATCTAACTATCAATACTAAAGATACACAACTACACCGCAGTTAGTTTACTCCCAAAGGGCCTCTAGAGGTCATTGTTTGTCGTGCCATCTTTGGAGTTAGCAGCAGTCTGATATAAGAGTTAGTAGACATTTGATTATGGTTACCTCTCACTTATTTAATGACTACATAATTTATTTGAATCCCTTGACAAATGGTGAGATGAGGTGACATCAGGCTGACGTTAAATGGCTAGCAGGTGAGTTACTCTTGCAGTTTGTTTATTGTTAAAACAATGTAAAAGACTCAATAAACAATTAATGTTAACTTTTAGGCGTAGCTTTGTTTTAGCTTGTCCTGAAGCTAACAGCTAAAGGCTCATTCGTCATAAATAAACGGACTCAGAGAGCTAACAATGGACCAACAGTTTAAGAAAAAACAAAACTAGCTTCACCATTTTTTTTCTCACATTTCGACTAATTACGCCTCCTAGAGAATTCCAATGTTTAATTTCTATAGTATATCCAGTCCCTGAAGTCAACAGAGGTGCTAAGTACTAAGTAGTAGGCTACATATTGACTCAAGTAGTAGCTGTACCTTATTGCAATTTGAAAGTATTGAGTATTTATTAATACTACTTCATATATAAGGAGCATTTATTTGACAACTGTAATGGTATTTTTATCAGAACAAGATTTTGCTGACAAAAAATATATTTATGATAAAACATGATAACTTGTTTTAAACGAGAGTAGGCTACCATACATATAAGCAGCTTGTCAAAATGATCTCCACTTGGACCAACTTTATACATCATGAAAATGCTGATTACACCTTAATGCATCAAACAAAGCCTACTAAAATAGCATTAAACTATAAAGATAATACATCTGTTTAAAATACACTAAAGTATACTATGTACCAAGTACTTGGACTTGATAATAATAATTTCTTTGTTATAATATTTCTTCTTTAAAGGCCCTTTATACTTCTTTCAACATTGGAAGGCAGGATCACAGATCATGTAGTAAACGATCAGACCCTCCCTCTCCCTCACTGAGTGTGAGCGGCCTGCAGGGGTCGCTGCCTGCAGCCCAGCCAGGCACAATGCCCTTCTGACAGCAGCAACACAGTGTGGGTGTCTGCCTGTCAAACCAGAGGCCCTGTGTCAACAGCAGAGGGAAGAAGAAGAGCCGTAGAGGAGGAAACCAGAAAGTAACTCTGCTGCAGACATGGACCTGCGGTCTGAGCTGCTAAAGTCCATCTGGTACGGTTTCACAGCCCTGGATCTGGAGAAGAGCGGTAAGGTGTCCAAGTCTCAGCTGAAGGTGAGTGTGGGGTCTTCTACCTGAAATATTATACATTTTGTCTCTATAAATTCACTCTCTTTTTCTGTCGGCTACCTAATTTCCTACCTCAGTTCATACTCCATTACGTGGGCTTACTCTGAGGAGGTTGAGGTGAACATATTTGAAGTGCTGAGCAAACTAAATGTCACAAATGCAAATGTTGTTTGTTACTTTTGTTTCTGTGCTTCAGGAACTAAGTGTGTACCCAACCTGATACTACTTATAACCGTCAATATTTAGAGCGTTTAAATCCTGTCCAACAAGGGACACATTTGTTCTCTATATTTTGAGTAAAATGCTCTCCCTGCTGAAAGAGGGCACAATATGCACCTCTGTCTGGCCAGTGGAGCACCAGAGTAACAGTTTGCTCTCAGTCTGTATATGAATGGGAGCCCTCATCTCCAAGCTGTGCTTTCACTGGGCCTCCATGTACCAGCCTGTAGTGCAAAGGGTCCTCTTGCACTGGACCTGACCAGAGAACAGCAAGTTGAATAGACATGAGCCCGAGTATGTATAAAAGAACATTGTTACAGTGAGCGCAAGGACAAAGTGGAAACATGTTGGTTATTGTTGTCCCCTCGCTGCAGGGCGTCAATGAAGTCTCTGTATTTTGTTGGTGTCATTGTTATGTCACTTCTTGGTCTTGCTGTGGATCAGACTCCATTTCCAGCCACCTCCACGTCCCTGCGATGAGCTGCCTGCCGCTGCTGGCTCACAGCTCGTCAGCCTCATGACATGGCTTATCCCCCTCATGCATGCAGCCTGTGTACAGGCACCATGTTCTTTCAAAGCACTCAGAAGCTAGCAGGTTGCATGCCGTGGCCTCAAAACGTACAGATGCTGTACTGCGCTGGAGACCAGAGACAGGATGTGGTTATGGCTCAACACACAGTGACTGGTTGTCTGATTAAATGCAACTGATATCTCAAGATGTTGCACGCTCTCACTTATGGAAATGTGTCCTAGTAAAGGTTGAAAAAACGACCCTGATTTTGTTCGTTGTTGTTACTTATAACTTATCTTTTGACTTTTCAACATGTCTCATTTATATTTAATTCCTTTTTGGGGGGAATTTTACCATTTTATAATTTCTTTATTTTACTTGACTTTTATATTTTTTATGACCATTTCTCAATCTTATGTCTAGATTCTATATCACAAGTCTCTATTGTTTTATTGTGTTTCTACTTAGTTTGTCAGCCCCCTGTTAAGCACTTTGTGCAGCACTAAATGTATGAAAGGAAGCTGCTGCAACATTTCTAATTTCATTTGATGAAACCAGATAAAGGTTTTCTTTTTGGCAGTTCAAACATTGATTCATAAAGTGTCTCACTCCAGGCACCCAACCTTTTTCTGGTTTTTCTTCGCACTTATGTGTGCATTCAAAAGTATTTTTAGAAATACGATGCAGCAGAAATTAAACATGTCAGTTCCTTAAAGATCAAATGTCCATGGTCTCCCTGAATTATCTGAGGGTTTTTACCACACATGTTTTATCCCAGCCAGATTTACATTGTGTAATGTACTGTAGTTTTTGAAATATTGTAACATCCACATACATGGCATTAAAAGCATATCAATTTGTATCTGATTAGCTCTGCATCTCCTTGCTGCAGTGTGTTGTCCTTAAAATCATTTCCCCCCCTGTATATTGTTATTTTCCAGGTACTGTCCCACAATCTGTGCACAGTCTTGTGTATCCCACATGACCCTGTCGCTTTGGAGGATCACTTCAGGGATGATGATGACGGTCCCGTTTCCAGTCAGGGTTACATGCCTTACCTCAACAAATACATCTTGGATAAGGTGTCAAAAACACAGCTACATTTTCCATGTTTTGTTAAATTGCTAAGCTTTGTAGTCAAGGCTGCTGTTATAGTCTTTTTAATCTCTGCATGTTGTTGTTGTAGGTTATTGAAGGCTCTTTTACTAAGGAAAACGTGGATGAACTCTGTTGGACTCTTACGGCAAAGAAGAACTACCAGACGGACAAAACCAGCAGCACAGTTCTGCCAGAGAGGGATGCTTTTCGGCTTTGGTGCCTTTTTAATTTTCTCTCTGAGGACAAGTACCCTTTGGTTATGGTTCCTGATGAGGTAGGTTCAACTGGAATAAGATTTAAAGAATCACAAAACAAACACTTTAAATAATATGTTTTTTTAAAGAAGCAGTTTTGGTCTGTAAAGAGTATTTAATTGTTTAAGACTGTATAAAAAAACAAATATGCACATCTTCGTCAGGCGATGGTGGCTACATTTTAATGTTAGTGACAATTGTTTCTAAATCCAGCCAATTGGATACTCTCAAGTTATCGTGCTTTGTTTTTGAGTACAATTTAGAGAATGGAGTCAGTAATCTTTTTCCTATAAGTGTTGTTGGGTCTTTTACAACCACTAAATACACCCTGCCTGAAACTTTGTTTTTTGCCTCATGGAACACGGTGCTCTTTTTATGCAGCAGTGTGGGCTTGTTTCTCACTTGCAAGTCGTTTTGGTTTCCTGTCGTGTGTTTTTCACTGTCGCTGCCAAGACAAAACCCTCCATATCAAGGGCAGAGTAGTTTCTATCATGAGTTTAAGAAAACATTATCCAGTTTATTTTAGTATGTGCTACAAACACCAACCACTGCAAACAAATCTGTGGTGTAGTGAGTTCTGCAGTGTCATAAATACTATTGCTGAAGAACATTTAGTTAAGAATAAACATAAGTAAAAGTTACCCTTAAGAGAGGTCAATGTTGGATGTGATTTGTAATGTTGTGTTTATGTTGAATATTTGACACTACACTTAACGTAAAACCAGACTGCTTTTATCTGCAATTGAACAATTAGCATGAATAGCTCTCAGGCTGTTATACAGCGAGGACAGGTAATTTAAATGAGCCAACATAATTCTCACTCTCGAAACCTTTTGGTTTCTTTTCCTCTCCAGGTGGAGTACCTCCTCAAGAAGATATGCATGTCTATGAGTATCGAATTCAACTGTGTTGAATTAGAAGACTTCTTCTCCCAGGACTCAGTGCAGCAGACCGGCATCACTGTGTGGGTTTTTCTGGAGATGATGAACTCGGGAAAGTTAACCAGAGGAATCGATAAGAGCATAACCAGTATGGCCATAGAGGAAGTTTACAGGGAGATAGTTGGTGATGTCCTCAAAGAGGTAGGAGACCTATCAGATGTCTGTGTTTGGGTTCATGCGCTGCATTATGTTGCTTATAGACAGTATATGTGTGTCGGGGTGCAGGGTTATCTGTGGAAGAAAGGCCAGCTGAGGAGAAACTGGAAGGAGCGCTGGTTCACTTTGAGGCCGAGCAGCTTGTCCTACTACACCGGGGAGGACCGCAAGGACTGCCAGGGAAACATAGTCCTGGATGGGAACTGCTGTGTGGAGGTAAGCAGCTGGAGGGGACCCTCTTTCAAGGCTAAACATTGTCAACACTGGTTAACTCAGGCTTCTAAAGTACTGCATTGTTTGTCAGTGTATCCAGAAAAAAGATACATACTGCTCCTTGGCTTTCTTTGTACATGTGAGTGAAATATCATTTTTTAAGCCAGAGGGTGAGAAGTGTTGCAAGATGAGGGTGCAAGTGACCACAAGATGGTTTACTGTTTTATTTTAGAACTTTCCACATCCTTCTTGTAAATAACTGTTAAATGTTATGGCTTCAGCATGTAAGAAAATGATTCAAATAAATAACTTGTTGCTCACACTGCTCAGTCAGTAGACCAGAAGGCAGAATTTTATGTCTCAGTTTAATAAAAAAAAGTGTTATTGTATATTTGAAAGCTTTTCTAAATTATGAGATGGACTGCAATACATTCTTTACTATATCTTAAAGTAATCTAACACAATTGAATTGGTACAACTTTGACATATTTAACTTAAAGTGTAAAAAGCATTTCAAATGAAGTACTCCAATTTAAACTTTACTAAAGTTCTCCATTCATTTAGATCTGAAGACTTATAACTATGTTAGGGTTGAAAATCGATGCAGCAAAACAAAGATTTGTATCCTTTTTAATCTAAGGTTCAAGGTTCTTTATTGTCAAACTAACATAGCTACAGATTATGTTAATTATGTCGTTGAAAATCTTAGGTCACAGGCTTCTCCAACAATGCAACATAATCAAATCTAAATATTCTCTTGTGTTTTAACCTACCTAAACCACACTGCAACTTGACTGCAAACATTTTTTCCTAGATGTTCTTGTGTAGTAGTGTCATGCAGAGACAGGTAGCGTGCTACAGAGGTCTGGTAACCTCACTTCCTCCGCTCTAACCAATTATCAGATTTCAGGCAGCTCTCTCTCTTGAGCCGCAGACACCTTTATACACATGTTCCCCTTCAACATGTTGACTTATTTTATAAACAATGTATTCATAACTTCAGTTATCATAATGCTTTCTTTTAAGATTCTGATTAAAGTGAAGGAGGGAGGTGCGGTAGAATATTGACAAGTGATGTGACAGTCTTCCCCTAAGGTCATTCTCCCTTGCAAAACATTTAACCACCTTTCCTTTACCAAGGGGAACATTACAAACCCTCCCCCTTTTTCTTAACATAAAAAAAAATTATGAAAGTTGTCTCAATTATTATTTCGTCAAAAATCCCAACTGAACTACAGATAAGTCCCTCACTATAATGAAATAAGGGATTGTTACCTGGGCCTCTGACGTGACCACCAAGTCAATTATTAGCTCATCAATGCCACACAGTAGCAGCCTGAGTTATGTCAAACCAGGTCAAGTTCTGCAATTTTTTTATTTAGCAAGAGCACTACACAGTGCACCATGTGTTACTCCAAAGGAAAACAAGCATTCATTCTAAAACCATGCTTTATTATAGGTAGTAGGTGATGAAATAGTGTTTGGTCCTTCAGAATGGATCAAAAACGCCCTTTTCCCTGTGAGTTTACCATTTTTCTACTAACAACTGTTTGTTTAAGAAATGGTCACAACAAATGTTAAAAGAGAAATGAAGAAGGGATATTATATTAACTGGAATCGTTGTTCTTTTTGTCAAACAGGTGCTACCAGACCGGGATGGGAAGAGGTGCATGTTCTGTCTGAAAACACTCTCCAAGACTTATGAGATGAGCGCATCCGACACCAAACAGAGACAGGAGTGGACTACAGGTCAGACAGAACTCATATTATCTGATGCTAATCCCTGATAGCTCATGGATCATTCTGAAAAGCTTCCTCTTCCTACAGAGATATTAAACATGATCTTCTTCACAGCTATCCAAACAGCTATCAGGCTGCATGTGGAGGGGAAAACGTCCCTCCACAAAGATTTGAAGTTGAAGCGGCGTGAACAGCGGGAGCAGCGGGACAAGCGATGCCACGCCAAAGAGGAGGAGCTGCAGAGACTGCGGGCCCTGCAGGAAGAGCGGGAGCGGGGGCTGGTCGAGCTAGATCTCCTCAAGGAGGCGCAAAAGCAGGCTCAGGCCCTCCTGGAGCAGGACGAGCAGCGGAGGCGGCAGCAGCACGAACAGATGCAGCGGGCCCTGGAGGTCCAGCTAAAGGAGGCCGAGGAGGTGAGTGTGGAGAACAAAAAGAGTTTGAAATCAGAAGCGAATATATGTGAGTTTTTATTACTTTGCTTCTTGCTGTGCGTGTCAAGGCTCGGGTCAGTATGCAGGCTGAGATGGTTCTGAAGGAGGAGGAGGCCGAGAGGCAGAGGAAGAGGATCCAGGAGCTGGAGGAGATGCAGAAGCGTCTGGAGGAGGCGCTGCAGCTGGAGATCAAGGCCAGGCGGGATGAGGAGGTCTTCCGCTACGCTCAAGCAGGGTTGAGTGTTATATTTAGCTACCCATCGATACTAACACGTGTATACTCTTTCTCGGCACAATAAGAAGTCATATGTTTAGGTTAACAGCTTGTAAACTATCATCGTTGTAAGAGGGAGGTGTTGTGTGCTGACAGCAGGTTTTAAGCTCAGCTGTTGAAGGAGATCATGTTGCGTTATGTTCCTGAGGAAGTTGAACTGCCGGCAGAGGAAGTTGTTTAACGCTGCCATCAGTCAGATCTATTGTATCACTGTTTTTGTGCTATCTCAAAGTTTTCAAGTAAAAGTTTCTGATGAATTCATCCCACGAATCTGCAAACAACTTGCAGCAGGCTCTCTGTGCATCAAGGAATGGTGCTACCACAGAACATTTATAAATATGTACCTTAATGAGTGAAATAATATGTCATTTATCCAATATTATTTACAATAAAAATGTGGGCATAAAATGATTAATCAAATGTTTAGTTTATGTCAATCAATCAACGATGAGTGTAAAGTTGAATGCATTGCCCACTTTGAATGACAGCCCCCTCATTTGCATAATAAAGAAATGCATAAAGAAAATAATACAGAACAAAATTAGTCTGTGGAAATAAAATAGTGGGAAAGAATACAAATGGAAAAATACAGAAATAAATACATTTCAAAATTAATAAATACACCAAAGATATTAATGAATGAATGCCTACATTTAATTTAACTATTATCACATCAGTTAATGGCATGTTTTTTTATTTGTTGACACTTCAATTCTTTTATTTTATATTCTGGCAGCTTCTGTCCTCTATATCAGTCGTCTTTGATTGTTAATGCTTCACACTATGTCTTGTGTACTATAATGTTATTGTTTGTGTCCTCTGTTGTTTCCAGGTTACTGGCCGAGGAGGAAGAGAAAATGAAGGCCCTGATGTGCCTGCAGGAGGAACAGGAGGAGTACATCCTGAAGACCCAGAGGGAGAAGCAGGAGCTGAGACAGGAAATGGAGGTTAAGTCCCGGTCCCTGGATGAGGCTCAGAGGCAGCTGGAAGAGGTGCGGGCCAACCGGCACAAAGTGGACCAGGATGTCGTGGTAAGAATCAAAAAATAAAAACCCTTAGAGGTTAATAATAAAATCAACCAAATATCAAAACTACATTTAAGTTAATGATCTATCTTAGAGGGAATTTAGCTTGTTTAGGATCTGGTTTGATACTTGAGTAAAACATTGAACCAACAGCAGCAGCTGCTCTCTTGTCTGTCCTTCAAAACCATTAAATGTTTTGAAAGTCCAATCAGACATAATTATAGTCTTTGGAGACTTTATATGACTCATTTTATGAATTGTATACTTGACGATGGTATCAGTAGCTAAATCTTTCTGCTTATCTCACTTAAGAGAGCCAGTATTTTAAACACCTTGTATTCTGTCAATATGTTTTTCTTTAACGTGAGAGAACATTGTGTCCTAAAAGCTAAATGATTCCAATAGCTGATATTTATAAATCAGTTATATATGCTGCTAATGCTAACAGCAGTTTAGTTCATTATTGCTTGCAGGTATTGTGCATTTTAATAAGCTGCTCTTTTTCTGTGACAGGCTGCCCAGAGGAAACTCCGCCAGGCGAGCACCAACGTCAAACACTGGAACGTCCAGATGAACAGACTGATGCGACCCATCGGACCAGGCGGTACGTGTCCCATGGTGCAATGGGTGACATGACCAACAAGCAGCTTAATTATCCAACTTTCACACCAGCAGATGAAGTTCAAACCTTAGGGATTTTTTACAGTAAATCATTTGAGATATCACATTTGGAAACAGAATTATGATTGAATTCCACTTAGCTGTTTTAAATTCAGGTGTTTCTGGTAATAAATACTATTTTCCTGGCGTCCACAAATTATATCATACTACAAATTGTACAATTGCTGAAGGGTGCAGAAAGATGAGAATGTAAATGGTAGAACATGATGAAAAAATGATATTTTCCCTTTGTTTTGTTTTCATTGCCTGCTCTTTAAACATACTTCCTGAAATGTCCTTCTTTTTATTCAGAGAATTCCTCTTCTAATTCAGCGTCCTCAAATCCAGACCACTATGCCTGACTTCACTTGCCTGCGGTAAACATTTACTGCATTTTCTGAAGCAATTTGTTTGTGCTGTTTTTAGAAAAGAGGCCATCGTTGGGAAGTTCCTTCGCAAGCTTCCAGATCCCGACACAGAGAGACCCCGGGCTGCGTATCAGGAGGAAATCAGGATCAGAGGATCAGGATGAGGAGAGCAAAGAAAACGTTGACAACAGCGCTGGATGTGATTTAGAGAAACGGCACTCCCATGCCTCAAATGGAGACATGGACATCCCATAAAAACATGAATTTAGAGGCTACGTAGGTTTCTGAAAAGGATGGTACGAGATTAAAACAGTGAAACATCTGCACTTAAAACCGAATTAACTACCAAAAGTACTACTGTTCCTATTAAATGTTGAATTTACTGACTTCATATATCAGAAAGAAACAATTTTTAACATTTTAGCAAGAAGATGCATTTGCAGAAGCAACTAATTCTTTGAATGCAGCCTGTGTGAGGCCTGTTCGGGACATAAACCATACCTCAGTGCAAAAAACATGAGCTGTAAGCAAGATCCTGAAATAACTAATTAAGTTGTGAAGTTTAAAGGCTAATACTTACATACAATACAAGGAAGCTCATCTGTTTAACTCTGTAATATAGACACATAACAACATTTCATTTTTAAATGTGGATTTTTTGGAGTGGAAGGCAGCTTGACTTTTTTACGTAAAAAGTTGGATCAGTATTAGAGTTTTCAGTCGATGAGTATCACCCCTGATAAACAGGAAAGAGAGAGAGAGAGCAGCTCTCATTGAACTTCCTGTTTCTGTTGTCGGTTAACATAATTGTAAATAAAAGAGTGAATTGATTCCTTAACCTGATTTCTGGCTGTATCTTTACTCAATTGATACAATATTTATACTATGAAAATCTTAAATAAATCATATTTATATGTTTGAAATGGTTTCATTTGTTTTACCCAGGCCACACTATGGAACAAGATGAAACCCACACTGCTGAATTTGCAAACTGCACGTCCGCTTGAGTTTGAATTTGTGTCTCAGCCATTTTTTCAGTGTCAAAATGTGTCATCGCTGACTGCTCCCACTGAAAAAACGTTTGGGTATGAGTAGGCCATACTGTATCTATACAGGAGTGAACAGAGACATCCTCTGACAAACAGAGCAAACTGCATGTAGGCTGGAAGCATTTTTAACTCAAAAACTGTTTTCAAAAATCTCATTCTTTATACACTTTAGGTCTATTAGTTTCATGGATTGGTAATTACAGAATTTTCTTTTCTTTTTTAGTGTCCAATTCACACTTAGCTTGAAACAATTATATTATGCAGTTTTAAGAGGATTTCACAAGAGTAACATGTAAATCATGAAATAAATACAGACAATAAATGCATAACAAAATTAAGTATTGGAAACGTTTATCTATAGACAGGAGACTTTTTAACACGTTTTTTTAAATAAAAAAACAATTATTGGATTAAGAAATGTTTGTCCTCCTATGTATTTATCATGATATAAATTCTAATGAAGTAAAGTGAAGTCATTTTTTCATCATTTAGAACAAAATCAGACACTTGCCTTAAGGGCTGGAAAGATGTAATCCTGCAGATATGATTAAAACCAAATAAAAAATGCCCATGTTGCATTTTACAGAAACAACAGTGCATATTAGTGTTAACACATGTTTCAGACCTTGACTCCCCAGAAAGCTGTTTGTTGGATCCACTGTGTCCTCTTGTGTGTGTTTGCGTGTGTCCTGGCATGTGACGATGGAGGAGGAGGAGGAGGAGGAGGAGAGGGGGGGAGTGAAGCAAAGCAAAGCAAAGCTAGGAACAACAAGGAGAGAGTCGGGAGGGATTATCAGTTCACTATGCTTGTCTGCATGTGATATGGTAGTGAGCAAAAGTGTCCAAAGTGTTTTTCTGTTCTCTTGAGCTCAGCGGTTTGTCAGCCACATGAAGGCCTGAGTCAATCTAAGTTTGAGTTAGCAGACTGACGTTAGCTCCTGCTGCTAGCCTGGACTTCATATCACTTGTCAACAGCCGATCGATCCTGGACGGGACTGCTTTCGCTCACATTTTATTTTCGGCCTGTTAGGTAACTCCACGTAGCGTGAAAGTCTTCTGAACCAGCAGCACTATTGGGAGAGGTAAGTAAGCTAACTTGGCAAGCATGCTAACGTTATTTAAAGCCACTCACGGGAATGTGGGTCAGCCACGCTAACAGCTAGTAGTAGTCAGCATTCAAGGTTAGCAGCTAACTAGCTAAGTGAGCTAGCCGTGCCAACTCTCTTCGACGGCCGACTGACAACCTAAAGCTGTTATATATACTTATTCTAAATAAAAACGCTTGACGGAAACCGTGTTGATAACTTTGCCGTCTTTCATTCTTTTAATGTGTGTATCCAGTTACAGTCCTGTCATTAACAGGGCTGTTGCCAGATATTTCCCAGAACTAGTGTGACAGGTTGTCTGTGGGACGACGAGTCTTAACAGTCCTGGTCTGAGGTGTGCGGACCTGTTGCATAAACCTTAACACAGTTCAGACTCTGTCCTGCTATGGGACATATTGTAATAATAATATTAAGTCGGAAAACATTAATACAACTGTTGTAATAAATAGACGCTGTGTGTTTGTCAGGGCACATCTACTAACTACATGGACGGATTAATCCACTAGGGGGCCGCGGGGCAAATATTTAACCCCCAACCCCCAAGCCTTCTCCTACTGCCGCCCTCCACCAGCGATCAGCACTGCTCAGTGTGTACATAGTGCATCCACCGGTGCCCTTAAGCACCCACCAAGTACACTGTGTGCACCCTACCTTATCTACCCGATCTAAGGCAAACAATAATACAGATGTCTCCCAAAGTTTACTTTTTAAGATAGTAAAGAACACACTGTTTTTAAGGATAGCCTACATTATTCCCTATATATTGCTGTTTGTCTTAGGAATCGAGAGTTGTAGGCCCTTTTATGCTCATGAATTTTGGGCTCTTATTTGATTCCTGGCCTGCATTTTTATTTTATGTAAAATTGTAACCTAATTAATTAAGAGTTGGGCGTTAGCAGTCGCTTTCACATATGCTGCATTAAAATGCTCCTCCGGAGGTCTCGTTTCCAGTGTTGGGAATTTGTTCCTCTGACTGTAGTATGATCAAATAGGATGTATTGTATGTCATTATTTAGAGCATATTTACAAGAGGTTTATATAATGTTTACATTGCTTACATCTCATTGCTGACCCAGAGATAATGCTGCACTTATACATTCACTAAGACCACCAAAACATTGCCTCTTTACCTAGACTTGTTGTCAACATTAATGCTAATAAATAACTTTTCTGACCAATATGGGTCTACGTGAACGCCAACTAATAATTACTAACCACATAATAAAATTACTTGTCTCCAAAAAACAGATAATTTGACAACAATTTAGCTTCTTTAGGAGCAGTGTAAGAAAAAAGGAAGCCCTGAGCCCAGAATATTGTACCTTGCCCTCAAAGGTCGCTGACCCAGATTGTTATGTAGCAAACTACATGTGAGCAAATACTTGATGTGCAATATTTAATTAATACCAACTGAAAGAACAATACTTTTAATGACATCACCTTTGACTAAGAGTAACTGGGATGGACCTTTTTTTGTTTAGTTTTTTCTGACATTTTGAGAGACCAAACAATTCATCTAGAAAATATTCAGCAGATCAATCAATAATGAAAGTACTTGTTAGTTGCGGCCCGAGTTGCAAGTTTGTTTTCAAACTAAATTGTTGGCTGTTAATGGTCTGAGGCCACTGCTTGTCTGTTCCACTTGGCTGGTGGATAATCCAGGCATGCCTACACAGCGTGTGTATATCATGTCATAAGCCTATTACTATCAAGGACATTCCCTTGCTGCTCAAACACAACCAGTAGTAATGGATTGTCTCGGAAAACGCTGCCTAAATAAACACACTGTAGAAGATCAGTTACACTAAAAGTAAATAGCCACACTTTGTAAATTCATTTTTAACCAGTCTGCTTTGATGAACAAGGGACATAATGGGAACATTTTGCCATGTAACATGTTACAACAAGCTTAACGCTCCCATTTGGTGAGAGAGTATTCACTGGAGTTGGACAGTTAACCACTCCCATGCTGGATCTATGTATGATGTGTCGACTAACAGTAATGGCGTGATTGTTCTTGCTCTGAATGTAATCCTCATTTTAAGCATACATTGTTGATTTGAATGTTGCCTATTTATTCTATTCTTCAATAGTGGAACTATGATGGCAACGTGACAGGAGGGGACCCGCTGAGTCAGCTTAAACAGTAACCATGGAAGGTAGAGAGCAGCACGAGAGGGTGAATGGCCATCGCAAGTCCAAATCCCCGCAGGACACGGCCGATGGCAGGTGGTCACCTATGGAGGGAGAGTCTGGAGGTTCAGACAGCTGTGGGGGGAAAAGTGTCTCGGAGCCGATAGACATGCAAGAGTTAAAGGCCAGGGAAAGGGAAGATGAGGAGGACAAGAAGGAGAGGGATGTAGTTTCTCCTTCTAAAGGCCTGAAAGGGGACCAGAAGAAAAAAGATTGTCCGGATCAGGAGAACAAACGCAGCAAGCAAAACAGCAGTGCCGCATCCAACTACACAGGTAAGACTTTTCAAAATCCCATGACCTGCCCTCTGTAAAATAAATGGTACTTGACATAATTAGAGGACAAAGCCTTAATATTCATGCATTCTCTCCATGCAGACCTGTCCCATACCTCGTCGCCCTCGCTGTCAGAACAGCTACGTCTCGGCCAAGAAGACAGCACAGGGTCTGGGATCAGCGTGGAGTGTAAGGTCTGCGGGGACAAGGCCTCCGGCTTTCATTATGGTGTGCATGCCTGTGAGGGTTGCAAGGTAATATTGCAGAATAGATAAGTGACATTACAAAGTTCAATAACAGCAGTTTTTTGTCTTGTCCAATATGATTTGCTGAATCGTTTGCATTGTTTCAAACTCAGGGTTTTTTCCGGAGAACTGTGCGGATGAAACTGGAATATGATCGCTGTGAGCGTTCCTGCAGGATTCAGAAAAAGAATCGTAATAAGTGCCAATATTGTCGCTTCCAGAAGTGCCTGTCTTTGGGAATGTCCCATGATGGTGAGAGGAAAACTAAAATTAGCAAATTATTCTATAAACAAGGACATGTTAATATAAAGTGTTATAGCAAAAATAAATGTACAAATCAAAGACTTGGAAATGTAATCTGCTAATTTATTAAAATGTATTCTTATTGAATCTTTTCACGTATTATTTTGTCTGTTTCGGGGGTGTAGAAAGTTGTTTTCAAGCTCAGTGCATGTGAACCTATAATCAATTTGCATTGATAAATGCTTATACAACAAAATACGTCTGTGTCAAAACACACCATTGAATATTTTATACTCTAGTTTCTCTGGGAGCATTTAGTTAACTAAGAATCTGTTCAAGAAACTAAAAAGCATTTGTGTGTGTGTTCAGCGATCCGATATGGACGTATGCCTGAAGCAGAGAGGAAGAAGCTGGTGGCAGGCATGCTTGCAGATGAAGTGAGCCTCAGCAAACCAGGCGGATCAGACCTGAAGACTTTGGCCAAACAAGTCAACGCAGCCTACCAGAAGAACCTCGTCATGACCAAGAAGAGGGCCCGCAGCATCCTGTCGGGGAAAACCAGCAGCAATTCAGTACGTTATAGTCTTAGAACAGCTCAGTTCTGGTTTTACAGATGTATAAATCTATGTAGATATAAAGTAAAGGTAAAACATTATTATCAATGGGTCACAGGAAATAATTATTGCATTTATTTATAACTGCTGGTGGCTTAAAATACTATACTAATACTAATCTACGCACACTATATTGTTTTAAAAAGTAAGAAAACATTTAAACATTGGATTTTAACACACAAATAGAACACCACTTTTGTCATTTCTTAAAGGCACGCCGGAAAGGTAAAAGTATTAACACTTAAAGAACTACACCTCTGTCACATGACTTCAATGTCACCATCACTATATCTACTATATCACTTTAGCGCTTTGAGCTCCAGGAACAGCGCTATATAAATGTAATGTATTATTATTATTATTATTATTATTATCACTGTTGATGAGTTTCCTGGTTCGCCGTGATGACGTTTATTGACAACCACTGGTAGTCTCACTTAGCAACTTGTAGGCAACCACCTTTTTTTAAGACAGAAAAGCTCACAAATGGGGTCATGTCGCTGAACAAAAGTGAAAATCCCTTGACAAGTGTTAACTAAAAATCCTATTGAAAGCCCCATTAACTTTGAGACAAGGTAACAGGAAATGCAAAAACTCCTTACTGGGTTTTAGGACTCATTCCTGCAGCACTCTTACCTGTGACCATGTCATGATATATGTAGCTCCAAGTATTTTTAATTTACAGATGACATTTATGTTTTTGTTTTGTAATTTTCTTTTCTTTTCTGTCCTCTGTGTAGCCGTTTGTGATCTACGACATGGACACGCTCTGGCAGGCTGAGAGTGGTTTGGTATGGAGCCAGTTGATTGCAGGTGCCCCCCTGACCAAGGAGATTGGGGTCCATGTGTTCTACCGCTGCCAGTGCACCACGGTGGAGACGGTGCGAGAGCTCACAGAGTTTGCCAAGAGCATTCCAGGGTTTACGGACCTCTTCCTAAATGACCAGGTGAGTCGCTGCCTGCTCTGTGTGCACTATAGGAAAATGATTTGTAGGGCGGTGCGTAATAGTTTATATTTTCAGTTTATATTGTTGAAATGTATATTCCTAATCAACTAAGTGCAGCACAGCTTCTTTTTTTTTTGCATGTGTATTAATATTTATACAAAAAATAATTCAAAATAAGATGACACTGATATTATTGGTATTAAACTACTTGTAGCATTATATTCGAGTGGTGGCTGCGTAGGCTTGTTTCTGACTTGTGTGATCCAAACGTTTACAATAAATCAAGGGTGTAGTTTAGTCCAAAGTTAAGATATTTTGACGGATACATGTTTTAACATATTCTGCTTCCATCCATAAGCATTTTGCCTTTTAAATCCAACATTTTTATTGTCATAGTGGTCAAAACTGCTGAGATATATTTATAGAAGAAAGCAGATTAAATACTCAAAGGATAATCATTGCCAAATTGAGTATTTTTGTTGAGAATTGTTGCCATTAATATACAATTGTCTGTGTGCACTCTGCAGGTTACTTTGCTGAAGTACGGTGTGCACGAGGCTATTTTTGCCATGTTGCCCTCTCTCATGAACAAAGATGGACTCTTGGTGGCAAATGGAAAAGGCTTTGTGACCAGGGAGTTTCTGCGCAGCTTGAGGAAGCCCTTCAGTGAGATCATGGAGCCCAAGTTTGAGTTTGCCGTTAAGTTTAATGCTCTGGAGCTGGATGACAGCGACCTGGCCCTGTTTGTTGCTGCCATCATTCTCTGTGGAGGTGAGACTAAAGCCCGTTTTAAGTATCAAGAATGTTGTGTATATGTATTGTTGCAGTCTTCATAAGAAACCATTTTCCTCAAAAGAAATGGCCCTAGAGAGTTTAAAAAGATCTTCAATTGTATTTCTAGAACTCTGAAATGTTTGTCAGTCATAACCGATTGCATGCTGTTGAGAGACACCTATGAACAAATATAAACATGGAATGAACACTGCCTTTGCTTGAGTGCTGTAAAGTCTCTGAGTCCAATTTGATCAAAGAGATATCCCCATAATCAGATCTATGCAGTGTTAAACTTTATTTGAACTTTCGGTTTAACACAATGTAATCAGTTTGAATCCATTCCATCCATTCCAATGGTTAATCCATCAATCCATTTGATGCCGCTTGGAACGGGTTCTGGCTGCATTATTTCAACTATTATATCATTGAAAGATTATGCTAAAAACCGGGCTGGATATTTTCATAAAATTGTGGAAACTGTTCATCCCAGTTTCTAGTACCCAAGTTAAATTTATTTAAATATATTATTTTGTCAGTCCAAAAAAGACATTCAGTATATGATATAAACATTTAAAAAAAGCAGGAAATCTAAAGTTGAAGTTGAACACGTATTGATTGGCTTTATGATTTCAAGTCAAAGTCAACTTTATTGTCAATCTTTCAGTTTATGTGTACAGACAGAGAGATCGAAATACCGTTTCCAACAATCCCGAATACAAAAACAAATATATATATATAATACATATATATATACACAATCAAAAGACACATTTATACTTATGCACACATTAAGACATAAATAAAAGCACAACAATCAATATATTATATCTATGTTTGCTCAGCGACAATTGTAACTCATAATAAAGAGTCCCTTGTTGTTCTCCCAGATCGTCCCGGGCTAATCAACGTGAAGCAGGTGGAGCAGAGTCAAGACAACATCCTCCAGGCCCTGGACCTCCACCTACAAGCCAACCACTCTGACTCAGCCTACCTCTTCCCCAAGCTGCTGCAGAAGATGGCCGACCTCCGTCAACTAGTAACTGAAAACGTTCAGCTTGTCCAAAAGATCAAAAAGACTGAGTCGGAGACCTCGCTGCACCCCCTACTACAGGAGATCTACAAAGACATGTATTAGTGTTCTCCAGCACAGACTCATTTTAGCAATACTGTTACAGACTGAATATACTTTCATGATTCGACACTGCATTCAGTACAAGCACTGTTCCACGTACAGGCATGGATTGAAACGTGCAGAAGAGGCAACGTCACATAGTAGGGCTAACACAATCAGCAATGTCTTCTAAATGTCAGCATTATCCTCAGCACAGTATGTGTGTGTATGTGTGTGTGTGTGTGAGATGAGCATCTGGAATCACTTGCTGCAAGTCCTAGTTTCCCACAACGGTCACTTAACAGAGAGAAAGATTTGTTTTCTCGCTGAGGCTGCTCCTGTTACATTCTAATAGCAAAGCTGACCCCAGAGCAGCGTCTGGAGAGAGCTCCTCCTCGCTCACCTCGGCTCTGTGTTTGTCTGTGAAGGGAAAGCATTTCATGTTCTTAACACCAATGGCATAGTTGAAATAGAAAAGGTTTGAACTGTGCAAGAGTTTCTTATGATGCCAATGTCTTTGGTAGTGATTGTTCTCAGACTTTTGGTAAAGCTGAAGATGCACAATTCGGTTTTTGTTTACATAATCATCATCCTCATCAATGACCGCAATTTTGCCATTTGGTTAATAGAACACACACTGGGCTGGCTCCAGCAGTGTATAGAGCTCTCTCAAAGCAGCTTTCTGTGCAATACCGTTTTTCAATAAATGTGGAGATCCAAGTTATATAGGTTTTGTCTTAAAGCCATCTACCCAAGTGGTAACTTATGGACTATGCTGCACAGATTTTGTCTCTAAACTGACACTATAAACACATTACCCACTTAAGTACAAGGGACCGCATGTTTTTCTTTCTTTTGACATGCAAATGATCGTGAATTTGCCATTTTAATTTGTTTTTCTTAGTCCATTCTTTGTAATTATGTTACTAATTATTTGTAATTGTTGATCATATTTGTAAGGGCAAAACATGAATTATGATCATGTTTTATGTATGTGTGTTATTTCATATTACATGACTGTTTATTTAGTTTAGGTTGTACCAAATATATCGTCAAGCATACCAACAACAATTCCTTGATGAGGAATTTGGATTTCACGCCTCAGCAGGATTGACCTAAAACCAGTATAATGTATCACAATGTCATTATTGGGAAAAATGAATGATGAATTCGAAATCAACATCCAGCTCTTGTATCATAAGTCACTTCTGTACTACACAAGATATAAGCACAGTCCTGGATGAATTTCCTTTTTGTGTGCAATCGGAATGTTCTTGTTGGGAGAGCTACAAAGTGTGAAAGCCTTATGATACTGTTGACAGGATTCACAAGTTTCCTACCGTTTTTCTTCCCCTCATTCTTTAGGACACTTTTTCACTGTACTTACTCTGAATGGACTTAAGTATCTCAGCACTGGTGCACAAAGTCACCTTCAGAAATCTTCCCCCTGTGCTCTTAATCTGTCTTGATCCCTATCTACCTCTAATGTATGATCTGTGACTTCATCCCACTGTCTCATCTGATCTCTGACATTTTTTTTGCCTTAATTATTGCTATTGGTACCTGTTTGAAATCTGAAATTGCTAATGTGCAGTGTGCCAATTTAGCAAAGGGTGTGGATGGATAAAATAAGAAAGTTCACCAAAAAGTTTATGTAAGCTACCTCTATGCCTGTTTTGAGTGATGGATTGACATATTTGCTCACAAAAACATGTTAAGACTTGAATAAGTTTTGCCCTCATAGTCACATGTAACATACTTGCAGAATTAGTTTAGTTACATTTCACTTATAAATTGTATTAGAAATATTAACACTGATTTTTTCAATTTTTTATCATCAGACCGACAAAGTGTATTTACCCGGTACCATACTTTAGTTCACAGACTTTATTTGAATATTTCGTTGTAGGCCACCCTATACTTCTACTCTACTACATCTAATGGTAAATATAGTACTTATCAATCTACTAAATGTATTTGATACTTTACATAATATTACCCAGTATTATAAACAGTTTTGTTGACGAACTTCAGTATTAAAATGCTCCTAGGTGTATTTGTTAGCAATATAAACTGAATAATGGTAGATAACTGTCCAAAAGAATCCATTCTGAATAAGGAGTACTTTAACCGTTGATACTTTAAGTACATCTGAGTACTTATTCTATCTCTGAGTATTTGTCTAATACACATGCATGCAGTTTATCAACTTCATTTACTTGTTTAAGTACTCCCTTGTATGATTACAATTTAAGGGACTAAAAGGAAGTTGGAATACGTAACAAACGTGCTTACGTCAGCGTCACCTTTCCATTGGTTGGTTGCTAAGTTGATTGGTGGAGGGAACCACCTGTCAACTATTTATATAGTGAGGAGACGCTGTTTGGCGGCATGCTCAAAACATACGGAGGATGGACGCAGCTCGTGGTGAAAGTATCTGTAGGTAAGCGGCAGGTGTTTTAAGCCATTACAGTAAAATGACATGTAAAGGTAGTCTATCTGATGGTGAGAAACGTTACTAAAGAGCCTGTTGGTGCTGTCTTTAAACGCTGTTGTGTTGCATTCGAAAGCGGACGTTATGGCGGATAAGTAACGATTTGAGGATTACAAAAACTCGCTTTGGGAAAAAAACGAACAAAGTTGGTGTTTGAGTGCGTTTTGCAAGAAGAGCCATGTTAATAAATGTGATGGGTGTGTGTGTAAATTTAAGGATTAGTTTAGCTAGGCTTTGAAATCAGCTCAAATATTGGCCGAAACTGTTAAATGCCTTCAAATTCAACGAGATTCTACCGTGATTAAGTATTCTGAACATTGTCTGAATCATTAGTTTGTAATTACGACTTTTTGAAGCTGCTGCCCTAGATTTCCCGAATACACGTAAACAAAAAGTAAGGGGCAACGTGTTTGCAGTTATCCCACCCCTTTTCACATTTCTAGTAATAGTTCCCTAAAAATAGGCCTATCGCGAGATTTAGTTGTCATGGTTTGTGTATAGAGGTCTACCATGCAGGACCTCTTATGACCACTCCAGTGTTGACTTCCATGTATTTATCCTCAAAGGTTCGGGTTACTTGTTTCTGTAGTCAACTCAAAGTTAACCCAAGCTGCTTCAACACACCGTGCTCATTACATATGAATTGATGTCTAGGTTACATGCACCTTTTTTTATAAAATCCTAAAATAACCTTTCAGCTTCTCCTAAAGTTGTGTTATTATAAATCAGAGACCATTTAGTGGAAGAAACATGCAACATTTGTTCTGATTGGCGAAATCTGGTAGGGACACAACCTATTGACAACACCTGATTTTATTTTTAATTCAGATATTTTCATTTGCAAAGAGACAGAACACATACACGTCAGTTGCGGGCACATATTTGACTTGACTGCTATGGGACTTGAAAACAGAAGTCTTATGTTTTAACCTGCACTAAAATAAAGATACAATTGAGGTGTTTTTATTACTTCACACTTTGAATACCCAAATTATTCTGCTTATACACTGAATTAACCTAGCCTCAGCTATATAAAAATATGCTGCTTTTGATGCTACATGCTCGAAATTCACTACTCTACCTTTTATTTTTATTACAGGCGTTTCTTAAATGGCACATGTAGATTTGGTTCCAGTTGTATATATCGACATGAATATATACCGCCGGCTCAAATATGTAGGTACTTTCAGAAAGGTATATGCTGGTATGGTGAACGCTGTAGGTAAGCTTTCATAATTTTTCCCCAATTCTATTTTATGTAACTAAATGAAAAGGAGGATGTCATGCACACGGATTACTGTAGCTCATCCAATATTTTCCATCGCTAGGTACGTCCATGTCCTTTACCCCGAAGTTGATGCAGCTGTTGCACCTAGAAGAGGTTCCATGCCTACCGTTTCCTCCTCCAGTGTGTCTTACACTCCACCTGACAGAAGAGGGTCAGAGCCAGCTCTTTTGCAGGCTGCGGTGACGTCCAGTAGCCAATCACAGTTGCTGGTTCATAGGTCATATCCTCAACAGAACAACGAGCGTGTGGCAGCAGATATTGCCGAGGAACAATCACAAGGTAATGGCTGTTTTCATGGGTGACTGACTTGGTCAGCGTTTCTCCATACTTTTATTTTTTATTTTTTTATTTGTTTTTACAGATGCTCGCACTCCTCTCTCTGCATCTTGGGAATCGGTCCAGAGTTCAGAAAATGCTCAAGCATGTAACGAAAGAAATGAGCAGGTTTGCTTAACATGAGTATGATCTTTCCAAGGTGCATCCTGGCGACCGAAGAAGTTAAACCCAGAAGGCTTAAACTTGCTATTCTTTTTGCATTCAGGAGATTTCTTCTAATGAAGCAGCAGTCAATGGTGCAGCTGCTGCTGCAGCAGCCTCTAATTCCCTGAGGATTATTGAGGCAATAGAAGCCTCCCTCCAGAGTAAAAGCGTGACCTGTGGCATCTGCATGGACAAGGTGTATGAAAAGCCAGATCCAAGAACCCATGTTTTTGGAATCTTGCCAAACTGTGATCACCCCTTCTGTTTACAATGCATTATGACCTGGAGGAAAACAAAAGACCTCGGGCCAGATGTGGTTAAGTAGGTGTTGGTAATATTTGGAATAGTTTATTGCATCTCATTACACATGAAGGATTTCACTTGACAACCGTGTTTAATGATTATCCCCCAGGAGCTGCCCACAGTGCCGAGTGAGGTCTGCCTTCTATGTGCCTCACAGACACTGGGTTGAAGGACGAGCAAAGGAAGGTGTCATTGCTGCCTTCAAAGAGAAATTCAGGTATGCAATGAGATTCAGTTTTAACACTCCTGTCAAGTGCTTACTAACTAGACGTGACTTTTAAATGTCCCAACTAATAAATAATTGGGACCACTATCCAT
Organism: Trematomus bernacchii; assembly: GCF_902827165.1. Classification (NCBI taxonomy): domain Eukaryota; kingdom Metazoa; phylum Chordata; class Actinopteri; order Perciformes; family Nototheniidae; genus Trematomus; species Trematomus bernacchii. The sequence goes on from NW_022987727.1 coordinate 3,463,096, forward strand.
AATGGTAATGACGAAGATCATCCTTGAGGTGTAAAGCAATTTGATTAATCCCAACATGTTTTATTGCTGGGATTTTGTATCTATTGTTAAGCCAGAACTCTGTCCATTATGAACTCTGAACGTTCACAATGTTTTATACAAAATAGGAATGCAATTCTTTAACTTCTAAACTTGTTATATTTCATATTTGCATTTTTCATGCAGTCTACTATTGAAAGTCTATTGCAAAATTGCTTGAAATGTTGCCCCCCCTCCCATGTGTATTGTCCTATAATTGTAGTAAAAAAAGATGCAGTAACTACTCCCGATATGGATGCTGCCCCTTCAAAACGGAGTGCCTTTATCGGCACGACAAACATGCCTATCACGGATCATTTCCGGTAAATATATTCAGTTTTATGCTCTCAAATTGTAACCACCATATGTCTATTTTCCCCTTACCATTTTTTGTTTCTTGCTCAACAGTATTATCCAGAAGAAGACGACTACGACAGCGTAGATCTGCTTAACCTTTTCATAGCCATGACTCTTCTCGATGATGATGAGGACGACGATGAGGACGACGACATTGGCATTCCTTTCTACCTATCTGAGGAGTATGGTTTATGAGCTGTTTCTCATTTGTCAGTGCCTGAAACCACTGACTGGGTCATAATTCAAAAACTGTCCCAAGAAGAACCCAGGGCTGTGTTTTGACTCTTCTGTCCGTATGGAAACCCCCTCTTGAGTAGCTCTGAACAAGATCTGTGATGTCAACCATGCTCCATGGATAGCCCAGTTTGTTGGGGGTTTTGATTAGTCAGGCTACAGCAAGGAATTTTACTGACTAGCACTCCTTCAACCAGAGAGGAACTTGCCTTTAAAATCACCTGCTGAAGTCCCTGTTTGCAAATGAGGACATGGACACTTGTCTCTCTACGCCACATGGTTGTTGCCACTGCTCTAGATGTAATCATCCCTTATCAGACTCATCTTTAATCTGTCTAATTACCCTGTGGTTAATCTGTGACCTTCTAGTTTGGATTGATTTCACTCCTGTGGCCAAAGTGCTTCAAACATGTAGCATAATTGTTTAACTTATCCTTAACCTCTGAACATTGGGAGTATTCAATCCTGACTTCTCTTCTAGAATTGTGCATTTTTTTGGTATTTTAAAGTGTTGTGTGGATTGTAGTTTTAATTCTCTATAGATAAAAGTGTTATACCCCTTCTTGCTAATGTCCACTGCTGATGCCTTAAGAACCCTTGTCCTAGTTTTGGCAAGAATATAAAGATGTTAAGATTTTATTACTTTTTTTTAACAAGTTGTACACAAAAAATAAACATTGCTTCACACTTTGTCTCAATAAAAAGGTGTGTTGTGCTCTTTCATTTACATTCCCGCAGTTATAAAGTTGTCGAATCAACCCATTTGTGCTAGCAATTGAACTTTTAAGTTTCAAAATGTGTTCTGGCTTTGACCAAGCACAAATTCTAAGAAATGTTCAAACTGATATAGAAGTGAGGTATTCTTAGTTATAATATTTACTCATGGAGTCCATTTGAATACTGTTAAAGCAAAAGTCTATAATATAACAACGTGACTGTAGGCTCTCAGAAACCTCAATGATCAAAACCAAATATTGGGTATCGATAAACACCATAACAAGACATGTGAATTTTCCCTAATGGCTAGACTCCAGTTTTACCGCTAGGTGGCGATATGTAGCACAAACGCACAGAAATGACACTCGAGAAGAACAAATGTCAACAAGATGTCGGGTGACAACAGGCATGAACATTTACCCCCGGCTGTATCGAGACGTATGGACCCGGCAATGTTTCTGGGTCGGTTTGACGGGCAGTCGAAGCTGCTGGTGCGGGCCTTGCTGTGTGGAAGCTCCGGGGCTCACAGAGCGCTGGAGGTCTTCCACCGGCAGCAGAGAGCCAACCCCGACATGTCGCTGTCTAACTTTATAGAAACCCTGTGCCAAGACGAAGTGTGCGGTCCAGATAGGACAGGACAGCCACTGACAGTGTAAGTAAAAGAACACCGCAGAGTGGTTTCAGTTATTTAATGTAACGTTAACTTGCTGTTAACCCAGTACTATAAGTAATTCGAGAGGAGGCAGCCTTGTTTTGTAAACAAAAAGCGATGAAGAAATGTCTTCCTGCTAGAATTTATCATCAACTCTTGTGTATTGCTAGATTTTACCAGACCGTAAAGCAGAAAACACGTGTAAGAACAGTAATATGAAACACAACGCCAAATCTGAGTTAAAACAAAGTCCTACATTTCTGGGTTTGCATTACATTTCATCCACTCCCTGTATCATGAAACATCATAGCACTTCTTTGTGTTCTATGAGAGCAAAATAATTAATATTGTCAATATTAGTAGGAAATGAAAGTCTTTGCAGGTTTTTTCGGTGAATAAATTAAATGACAAGCCATGTAGAACGATATGCCAAAAGTATGGAAAAGGGTCTCATGACAATTACTTGAGACACGTCGTGGACATAGGAAGGAAGAGGTACAGAGACATATGTATGTGCAAAACATAATGTCTGGAAAAGTGTTTTGATATTTTCTAAAACACATACCCATCCATTTCTTTCCTCACCTGCTGTAGTGGACCCCTGGTGTGGCTGTTTACAACATTATTAAAAAAAAACCTGCTGTCCTTCATCCATCTGGTCTACTTCAGTCTTCCCTGCCCCCCTGTCCTCCATCTTCTCAAATGCCTCAGCCAGGACCCTCATAGAAGTCCCTGGATGACCGCTATGATAAGACAGCTGGAAAGAAACCTGGAGGTCCACAATGAGGAGCCCCTTTACACTCCACACTGCGGCCAGAGACTCAAGGAGCTGTCACAGCGTTTGGTTGGTTCTGATGAAACTGGAGGATGGGCCAAGTGCTTCAGCCGTCAAACATCTGAATGTGAGAGGGCCTCTGGGTCATCAGAGCTGAGGACACAACGGAAAAGAAAGGGCAGCTTCCTCGCTCTTGACTCTGATGGTGAGGACACAGGACAGGAAAGTAAACGGATAAAGGTGGAAGTCTGTGGTAGTGAAAGTCTAGATGATGAAGAAAAGAGCGCAACAACAGAGCTATCAGGACGATTAGGAAATGATGCGCCAGCAGAAACTCCTGCTGAAGAAAGGACGCCAGCAGCAGCAGAAAGTCCAAGTGATGTCCTGCCTGAACATATAAAGGTAGAGTCTGTCACATGCATACAGGCTTTATCTGTCCTGTCTTGTATACTGAAATATATCACCCATTTAAACAATGTTACTTCTTAACCACACTTGCCCAGGGACTGCAGATGGAAATTAGCAAACTGCTATAATCTGGTACAAAGCATCTTATCTCTCTTAGATGTATGTTATTTTTGTACATGGTCCCTGACAACTAAACCAATAAGCTAAACTAATCTGTAAACACATGCATAGTACAAGATGAAAATCATAGCCAAACATTATGCCTTTTTTATATATTTGTATTAACAGTATACTCAAAGCAGCAGAAACGGACAACTGAGTACACTTTAATAATTGTTATTTATCAAAAGTAATATTGTTATTGCTATTATGTTATATATTTACCAAATTTGTTATCACATATTGAGTAGTCCTAGTGAATATTTCCAAAGCTAAGAGTTTCTAAAGAGATCTGAGGAGGCGTGTGGCACAGTGGGTAGAGCCTTGGTGTTGGGATCAGGGGGTCACAGGTTCAAACCCCACTGCAGTCAGCATGTCGTTGTGTCCCTGGGCAAGACACTTCACCCCAAATTGCTCCTGTGGGGATTGTCCACACTATTGAGTATGTAAGTCGCTTTGGATAAAAGCGTCTAACAAGTAACATCTAATATAATGTAATAATCTAATTCAGTGTACTAATAAGAACATTATATTTTTTTCACACAGGTAACAATTAGTTGGAATAACTAAACTTGGTCTATTTTTGTGTTTACTAAGGTCTCTGTTCTTCAAATAAAAGAATTACTGGAAAGTCAGACAGAGGTAAGAATCAATGTATTTCTTTTGTAGCCAGCAGGGTTATTATAGATTGAGAGGGACATGTGGTCTTTACTATAATACTTGTAATTATCTGTTTACAGTGGGACCAGAGCTCCATGGAGATGTTTGAAGTGCTCAATGACTGTGACCCAGGCCAAGTATGTTATTCGCATTTGTATTGTTAATGTTTTACCCCTGCAAAAAATACTTCTGTAGCTGTAAATACCACAATATTTGTATTATAGATTTTAATACATATACCCGACAGTGTGAACAGGACTCCAAAGTGCAATGAGGAGGCACGTACATTATCCTGCTTATTAAATTGATCCTTACTAAAGAAATCAATCATTTGACATTGATTGTTCTGGATCAAAAACCAACAGAAAAATGTTGGTCCTGAAACATTTTTTTTAATGATCTTCTCCATTATTTCTAAATCCTCTCAACGAAACAATGTTCTTCTAGTTAAATTGCAATTTATTAATTTAATATTTGATCCACCCCATTATTGTACACAGGTGTATTACACTCGAACATATTAGATTTGTATTCAAAAGTACTGTATACACAACACCAATACATATACAGTCAGAAATGATAATTGAGTCAAAATCTTAAACAATTTAAAGATATTTTGTACAGAGGTAGTAGGTATATCAGAGCCATATAAGAAACAAATAAGAGACCAATTGGGATACAACTTTATTAATCCCGAGAAAAAAAATCTTGTCCCAGAGATTCCCTAAAATTAGAACAACATAAAAAAATAATATAAGAAAATAACACCTTTGCTTGCTGATTGGTGGAGAAAGAACTAAACCCCACACTTGTCTCGTTCAGGTGGAGCTGTTGTGCAGCATGCTGCGTTTTCCAGACTTACCGGAGCAGACCCTGCCTAAACTCTGCAGCAGTATTTTGGCTCCCTCTTTTGACTTCAGCTACAGCACGGCAGCAACCCTCATCAAGAGCCTCCTGCTGCAGAAGGTCCATCTCTGAATGTACAAAGGATGCAAAAGTGTGTCTCCGTGTTTCTTTTGACACTGACAGGATATCATTTGACTGCAGATCCTGTCCCTGTCAGAACCGGCCTCCCGATGTCTCGTCACCGCGGGGACGTCACTGTGCAGCCGCTACCCCAGACCCATGTGCCACGCTCTGATTGGACCAGTTCTAGAGGAAAAGACCATCGGTGGGGAAAGGGTTGAGCGACAACTAAGTGCCGGTATCAGTTATAAAAGAGAACCACAACATTATGACTTTTACTTGAATTACTCCTCCTTTGCTTTGTCTTCAGGGAATCCCCAGGCTGAGCTGCTGAACAGACTGGTAGAAAGCTGCCTGGACTCCCATTACAGGCTGCTGGTGCTCCAGTAAGAAAACACATTACAATGATGTATTTACTGCTGTAACAAGTTAAAGGAGCACAACAAAATAACAGATTCATAAAAGCTTGATGCAGTACTTTAAATTTTTACCCTCCAGAATGACATTTAAAATGACGTGGAGCGAGGCAGTGCTCTCCATTATCCACAGCTTGCTAGACTCCAAGGTAAGATGATTGTTATTCATGTTAAAAATGCTTCAATGCAACTTAGTCATAATATTCTTTGTTATTGAATTGCCTGTTTTTTTTCGTTTGTTTTCAGCTTGACTTGAGTGAAGAACTGTTCACACAGTTTACTGGACAGCTTGTCAGCCAGGGTCCTAAATTCACTAAGTCTGTGAAGTTTGCGAAAATGATGCTAACAGTCCTCACCAAATATAACAGTCATGTAAGTTTGTCAATGCCAACTTCATTATCCCAAATATGAAGATTTGCGTTGTCAAGGTGCAGTACACACACCAGTAAAAACCTACCTACAAAGATGCAATATAAAGTCCCACCCCCTCAACACGACACCCACGTAAGCGCACACTCACACAGAGAAGGCATTGCCAAAGACCCTCACTATGACATACACACACACACACACACACACACACACACACACACACACACACACACACACACACACACACACACACACACACACTAACTGAGCACTGTTAGGTATTATGTACATTTGTATCATGCAAAAAGACTGAACGGTGGATGAAATTGTATGTCATCTTTTAGCAACTGTATCAATTTGTTTTCCAGGTGACAGCTGAGCACAAACAGTCCCTGCACAGCTGCCTGATGGTAAATGAGACCTTCCTGAAAAAGTCTCTCCAAGCTGCTTTGAAAAGAATCACCAACTCATGAGGTTTCATCTGACCTAATGCCTGTTAATAAAAATATATGAATAAGAGCTTGTCTACTTTTTTGTCAATATGTTAACCATGACAGGTTGTGACCTGAAAATGAAGCAACTCATTCCACCGGTTTGAAACGAGAAAGATATCAACAAAGTCTAAAAAAAACAAAAAACATTTTCCATATATTTTATTAATCATCATTTTAGAATGAATTTTATTAGCTTTTTCTTCTTCGTCTTACAGTAAGACCACCACGACCACTGGTAGTTTAAAAAATATACTGCTACTTTTTTTTAATATGGTGGAAATCCATGCTATTTGTTTTATTTACTAATTGTGTTTTTTTATCATTAATATGCTGCATTCTTAGTTTTATTTAATAAAATGTTTTATGTAAGTCTTTACTTTGTCTGCAATAATTACATTACATGTTACTTATGAGACTCTTTTATCCAAAGTGACTTACATGCATGCAGCATTGGGGACAATACCAACACGAGCAATATAGGGTGAAGTGTCGTCCCCCCCACTAATCTTCTGCTGGTGTAATAATGTAAATTTGCCCTTTGCTGGACAAATAAAGGAATTCTGATTGTTCTTCATCTTCTTACTATTATTAATACCGTATCATACAATGTCTATTTCTATGGAAAACGATTTAATTTTTTTATTATTAAAACAAAATAATTCAGAGGCAAACAATTCTGATGCATAATTTCAATACACTATTTTTTTCGATGCTGGAAATTCAATAGCTTTGAACAGATTTGAATCCATAGTTTACTTTTTAAAGCACATTGAGACTAATCCTGTATAATAATATGTGCTATATTTAAATTAACTTGACCTGAAACTTTATAACATTGTCATGACATTCTAATTCAAATTAAATTCAGAAAGAAATAGGTTTAAAAAAGAATTACAAAGAGTAAATAAATGACTATTACATTTTTCTAATGCGAAGTCGTTGTTTATTTTAGATAGATAATTGTAGTATTTATTGACTGTTTTTGCACTAAAATAATGCTAGTCAGAGGATTTTTTTTGTGATGACGTCAGCACACGGGCGCCTTTATTTTGCGTCACTTCCCGCTACACTTCCTTTTCATCTCAGCGAGACGACAGGGACGAGTCGCAAAAATGAGGTTAGAGCCAGTTTTATGGATAAATGTCACAATTTAAACGTTATTCCCATGTTAACGGGTCGGTATCACATTTATAATCATGCGGTGTTGTTATCTTATGCGGAAGTCGTGTAATTTAGTTCAGTTATTCAGAATGATGTGAAGCGGAATGAGACCGGTTCATCTTCCGCTGTAGAAACACCACGCTTAGTTTCAGATGCAATCCGCCTTCATCCACTCCTCTAAAACGATTTTTAGAAAATAACTAATCATAGAAAGTATCTATTAGCTCTCCTTGATAATATTTTATAAAGTCTTTCAGAGCTATGGATCTGTTTTCATGAATGTAAAGTCGCCGCCATAGACAGACTCACGAAGCCGGGTACATGGAGATGTTCCGCTAGTTTCATTTGCTTTAACAATATTTATAATGTTTTATTTCACAGTAAGGTCTCCAGGGACACGTTGTACGAAGCGGTGAAGGAAGTTCTGTCGAGCTCTCTGACCAAGTCGAGGAAGTAAGTACATCTTTGAAAAGTTGTTAAAACCTCTACTTTGAGATGAATTACATGGATGACAATCTATGGATGACTTTGCAAATAGCTTTATCATCTACTAACCTGACAACTGGTTGAGGATCATTCAGTTAAAACATAAAAACATCACTGTCACAACTTCAGTGCTACATTTACAAAATGTTATTTTTGACTAAAAGTCCAAATACCTAAAGATTACAATGAAGTGTGACAATAGCATTATAACATCTTTCATACATTTCTAGAATCAAACAATAATGGGATGGGGTTGACATCGTTTTTCAAAAGTTAGTTTTTTCCACTAGTAGTTTTGTGGGATGGCATGTCTAACTCTGTGTGTCTGTAGGTTCACAGAGACGGTGGAGCTGCAGATCAGCTTGAAGAACTATGATCCCCAGAAGGACAAGCGTTTCTCCGGCACTGTCAGGTTCGACCCTTTTCCTGTTTCACCCGACCTTTTCCCTGTGTGCTTCCAGCCCTGTCTGAGTATTTATAAAAAATAAAGAAAAGCCTTGCATATAAGGCAAGTGGCTGAAATATCAGAAGTTGGCAACAAAGTCCAGACAGGCCCGGATCAGACATGGAGAAGTACTCTGGGTAGTCTGACTGAGCTGACCCGGCCTCGGCTGGTGGAGGCGATGCAGACGGACCCCTACCCTGGGTCTTAAAACATGAGGGGAGGCTTTGAGTGGCTGAGCTTTTTAAGTTCAGGTACTCATGCCGACCAATTTACTTTAATGTAACCAAAGAGGTCAGCTGGACACCGATCACTGAGGTGGTATGGGTAAGCCTTTTTCTATTTCAAAGTAAAATGAGGAAGGTGTCATTTGGGGTTGGCAGAGTATTTGAGTTCCGTTTGGAAATATTAAAAAAGGTTGTTTTCAATCATGCTTAATAGTTTCCGATTCATCTACAAAATGAGTTTGGGAACCAGAGTTTGTTGATAAATGCATAGCATGATGTCTGCAGTAGAGGTGTTGGCACACACGAAGCAGCCTCTGCAGAAGTTGTCTCAACCTTACTCTGCCTTACCTCCAACTGATGCCCCCGTGTTTTACGTGGGATTCGGCTCGGTGTCTAAAGGTTTTGTTGATCTGCAGGCTGAAGACTCTGCCCAGGCCCAAGTTCTCCGTGTGCGTCCTGGGAGACCAGCAGCATTGCGACGAGGCCAAAGTAGCCGAGCTGCCACACATGGACATCGAGGCTCTCAAGAAGCTGAACAAGAACAAGAAGATGGTCAAGAAGCTTGGTAAGATGATTGCCCGTTAGACAAATGATTTGTGATCATTAAATCTGTGGATTGAAGCTTTTTTGTCATACTTTACTTAATGAACACCGTTTCCTTCTTCCTCACTGTAGCCAAGAAGTACGATGCCTTCCTGGCCTCTGAGTCTCTGATCAAGCAGATCCCTCGTATCCTCGGTCCTGGTTTGAACAAGGCCGGCAAGTTCCCCTCCCTGCTCACCCACAACGAGAACCTGAACACCAAGGTGGATGAGGTCAAATCGACCATCAAATTCCAGATGAAGAAGGTAAGCTCAGCTCTGCTCAAATAAGAGTAAATGAATGCCACTTCGCTGTTAACTTTGAATCTCTCCTAAACACTGAAGTCATGTTGAGGAAATGTAGGTTGGGTTACTGAATGAAATGTGTACTTTTTGCTGTAGGTTCTCTGTCTGGCTGTGGCTGTCGGTCACGTGAAGATGACTGAGGATGAGCTCGTGTACAACATCCACCTGGCTGTCAACTTCCTCGTGTCTCTGCTGAAGAAGAACTGGCAGAACGTGCGTGCCCTGTACGTGAAGAGCACCATGGGCAAACCCCAGCGCCTCTACTAAAGGACAGCTTTTCTATTAATAAAAAAAATGTGGATGCTCCAAAGTTGACCGTTTCTGATCGTTTTTCTTGTTGGATAAAAACTTGGCATTAAGTGTTATTGACATAGAAGATTCAATTTATGAGTTTTGGATATTCACAAATACTTAAACTACCACTTTTAAATGCTTAACATTGTAGACAAATGTAATTATTTTGGTTCAGTCAAATCATTTTCCAAACAACTTTTATTCAAACCATAATGGGGTTACTTGTTTTTTATTGTCAGAAAAGCTGATCTACATTGAACTAATACTGACTTGGATCACACAAGAACAAAATGCAACACATGTATGGTAGCTCTTAAATTCATTTTAAAGTTGAGCCTTATTTACTAAATTAAAAACAGTCAATCATGGGGCTTTGCTGTATTACATTGGATGTGGTGTTTCAGTAGTTTCCCACTATTCCAGTGAGGCCTGATGAGAGCCTCAACTGTTGAGGTATATGCATTATGGTATCTCTACAAAGCAAGACTTGGTAGTATTGTTTTGGGGACCAATAGTATAAAGTCCTGAGGCCTGTACGATGAAGCCAGTTCAACAGACCCTGGATATGTAAAAAATTGTAGTTTCCCCATAGCAGATGCTCATTTATATAAAAGCAAAGCGGGGAAATTACTAAATTTCTTTACTTAAGTAAAAGTATGGCTTCGAAATGTACTTAATGGTAATACTTCGACAACACGCAAAATGTTTCTTGGAGCAATCAGACATGAAACCCTAACCCCTGCTGGTCGGAAAACCTAAAGCAGGTCTAATATTCTACTCGTACTAGAATACCATAGACACAGCACAAAAATACATAAGGAAAATTATACACATGGATTGTGATGTAAATGTATATATATACAAGGGCATTTAATCATGAAGTAAATCACAAAACAATAACACATAATCCATTAAACAACGCCTCCTTATTAGGTGGGATTATCCTGTGGTCTTTTGGAGTTGTGTTTTATACATTGCGAGGAAAATGAACTGCATTTGTTTAGATAATAACACAGGTAGATCCACGGCTACCCATGAGCCTCTTGGGGCAGAGGGCTGCTCTGACTGTGGATCTCTTAATAGGATTATCTATTCTCAGGACAGGAGAAAGGCCGAAGGAGAAATGACCCGAACACAGACTGGACTTTATTAGAATATATTTGCGTTTCCAGCAACAATTTAAATCCAGTGTTGACTGTGAGGAGGATTTGAATAATAGTTTTTTTTCACCAGAGGAAGACATTTGTATTATATCTGTGCAGACAGCAGCGGATGTGAGGATGAACGCTCAGGTGAGTTAAATAATCTGCCAGCTCTCCTACCTGCTCCTGTTCACACTGTGCAATGATTGGATCATGTGGGTAATGTTTAGAATATTAAGGGCACAATTAGTGACTATCCTTAACAATTTTCTATTTTATTAGGCAAATGTCATATTTATCAAGCAGAGATGATTGTCTCAACATAAATAAAACTAAGTATATTAATTAATGATGTAAACAATGTATTATTATTTATTAACTGAAAGGGTATTTCTGATTGTTTGTAGACTCTTCTTATTGAATAAAAAAATGGAATGTTTCTCACCTATTTTCAGCCTGATGCAGAGACAAACGGCGACAGCATGCCCATGATGCTGCTGGGCAGTGATGACAGTGATGAAGGTAACAAAGTGTTGATCAGAGGTCCAGGACTCAGTATCATGCTCTGCATTTTAACTGGGTCATGTCTTTACAACAGAAAGCAGTGAAGAGGAGCCAGCTATCACAATCTGGAACGAGCTGTCCATCATAGAGCGCATGGGCCTCAACAGGTGACACTGACATATTTATATTTAACAAAGTATATCTAAATAACTTGATTTTACTGACTTTTCATTAAACTCCACTTCCACAGTGTGGATATGTCAGAGAAAGATTTGGAGGTAAGGTCACATACTACTCCTTCACTCTTATAAACCCACAGTCCTCTGTAAAAATATATTCAAACGTTACATTTAAAGGGCCCTTACAAGGTTTTAAAGGCCTATAATGATTACAGTAAGAAACTCACAATTGTTTGAGGAAAGACTTGAAAAAGGGTCAACCTCTCCTTTAATGTTTTAATTTTAAACTGTATTTCTGTCTGTGTAGGTCATGATTTTTCTTGACATCTTAATTTAGTTTAGTTTAGTTTATTTGTTTATAGTGTCGTGGACACATTGTTCAACTGGGCAGCTTTAGCAATCATTGCTAATTTCCAGCTGTTGTCCCCGGCCAGATGATAATGGACACCCTTAAAATCAAAATACATCAACAGCATTATTAATACCTATTTATCATTTAAACTACAGCTCAAAACCTAAACATCCGAACCTGAGCAGTAAAATAGATGTTCTTGCGTGCAGACGGCCTTCTCTCAGATCGCCATGGCCTTCAGCTGCGATCAGTACACCCTGAAGCAGAGGCTGCAGGCGGAGGAGCACGCCCGCAACCTGGCTGAGGAGAACATCCATCTGGAGCTGACCCGGGGCCGGGAGACTGTGGAGGTGAAAAGAGACAGTAAAAGACAGGCGATGAGTGAAATAAGCTTTAAAGGTCACCTATTATGCAAAATCCACTTTTTCATGTCTTTTAAACATAAACATGTGTCCAGTGGCGGCCGGCCCATATGGGGCGCTAGGGGCGCCGCCCCCCCTCTTCCCACATTAAAAATAATAAAATATATATTTAAAAAATATATATATATTTTTTTATTTATTTTTTAATAAACAAGGTAAATATTATATAATTGGTATCAGTAAAATGTATAATCTACAATAAAATTTCGTTTAAAATTGTGTTACGATGTCTAAAGTTACTGATAAGTCACATGTTTCCTGCCTGGCCTTGCCCGTGTATCATTACCCTCTCTCGTCTGGGCGCTGGCACAGCGCCCAGATGAGAGTGCAGCAAGTGCAGCAGAAGCCAACTGTTGCTATCTTTAAACTATGCCGCCGAAACATAATTTCAGCCAATCAGCGTCATCAAATCTGATGGTCACAGGGCTCCTACGTCAGCGCCCGGTGCAGTCTGTGAGTTGTTTGGACTCGTATCCAAGGAGACAAAACAGGAAGCTGTCATACACTCTGGAAGCTACCATTAGCAGCTAATGAAAACTCAGTTTTTGACATCAAAATTGAATTATGGATCATCAATCATTTTTTCAAAGGAACTACCAGACCATCCTCAGGTGAAATCCTCAGATACTCGCCCCGCCCCCTTACTGTGTATCGCTCACTGATTGGACGATGCAGCGCATGCACTGATCTGTTGCTTCTTGACATGAGAGCAGTTTCCCAGCGGAGTGAAGAAAACACATGAAACTCACAGGAGTCACTCCTCAGTTTATACTGTGTTTTGTTTCAATCATTAAGTTACAAATATGTGATATATCTGAACAACAAAGTGGTCAAAAATCATTTTATTCATTTATTGGAAACATTTTCATGATCGCTTTTTTCGTTTATACATTTTAAGAATGGCGTTTATCTTTTTTGAGAATGAGTTCTTATTTGATTTGATTTATTTGGGTCTACAACAGATGATCCAAATGTTTGTGTCGGTAAATGTGTACTAACAGAGGCGGGGGTGTTTGCTCCGGAGGGAAACAACATCCCATTGCTCTTAAAACTCATTTCCCTGCTTCTCGTGGTTTCCTTGCGTCTCTCCATGCTTCCCTGGTGGGAGGGACTAGTCGCAGGGAAACAACGCAAGTGAGGGACGCAAGGAATCCATTTAACCGAAGTGAGATGCAGCCAGAGAATCAGCACTTTTGAAACAGGGCTGAAACAGAGGGGTTTATGGGATGCTACAATGGGTGATCTGTTTGGTATTTCGAGCCAAATACTTCAGAGACATGTCTTGTATATATCTGAGACCTATAATATATTGATGAAAAACAGTATAATAGGGGACCTTTAAGTTTGAGCCCACCAGAGAGCAGACGTGTGTGTCTTTGTGTTTTCAGACGCTGAAGGGCCTGTGTCTGGACAGTAAGCGCAGTAAGATCCTGCAGAGGCTGGAGCTGTCTCTGGATATCCTCGGTGGGACAGTGGAGCGCATCTCCAACACAGCAGAGGTGCTCGGAGCGGTACACCAGGTACACTCAGGTGGCCCCACTAGACTGTGGTCTCCAACCTGTGGGGCGGGGAAGGGTCTCAGAATAACTGTTTTAATAGATCAATTTCATATATACAGCAACTTCAATACATTTGTTTCGGCTGTGGCGCAGTGAATAGTGCCTTGGTGTTTGGATCAGGGGAGCACAGGTTCAAACCCCACTGCAGTCAGCATGTCGTTGTGTCCCTGGGCAAGACACTTCTCCCCAAATTGCTCTTGTGGGGATTGCCCACAGTATTGAGTATGTAAGTCGCTTTGGATAAAAGCGTCTAACAAGTGACATGTAATGTAATGTAAAAAATGTAATGTTTCCTCACTGTGGTAGGTTAATGAGCAATTCCACCGGCCATTTTTATGGTATTTCTAAAACCTTTGATAAATTAGACTTTAATCCCTGATTTAAGAAATAATTTATCTTTATATAAGGAACATTTTTCAGGAATATTAGGTTACCAACAGTGTTTATATCATTCCCTGTTATTAGATACAATAACATAAAATCCGAAAGATAAAATACATACATTGAAAAGTCTTGTCCCAACATGGTCCCAATATGTTAAAAGAGTTAAAGAAGCACAATTGGTACAACAACAAAGAAATACCGCAAACTTGAAATCCAAAAAACACATCTCCACAATGAAAAAATAAAAATAATAATTCTCACATAGGAAAACAATGATATCTTTGTTTGCCTATGATATAGAGCTATGGAAACAATTTAAAGACCATTACACATTTTTCTTAAATCTTAATCTCTACATGTTTGGCAGCCATTCCATTCCAGTGTCTGTTGAATTCCAACACAGACAAATGTTGTCAGTAGTCAGTAAAAATCATTTTACTCAAACACATACCTATAAATAGTCAAACCAGAGCAACAGATAATGCTGCAGTGGTCTCTTAATTTTTTCCAGAGCTGTATAATCTTTGTGTCTCTGGTAGGAGGCCCGAGTGAGCCGAGCAGTGGAGCTCATGGTGGCTCATGTGGAGAATGTGAAGAGACGCCATGACAGAACAGTGTTGGAGCTGGAGGAGACCAGGAGCTCCGTCCAGCCGCAGACCCCCTGCAGGAACCTCAACGACCCCAGAGCATCGCCAGGTCCCCCATAGTCTGTATACGGGTGTTCATCTTATTCTGACATCATGAAGTATAATATATATATTTGACTGACTTTTTTGTTTTAGATCTGGAGGAAAGTGACGGCATAGGCAAAATCTCTCAGCCGGTATGCAGCTGTTTGGTTATAAAACCATTTTTTTCAGGAACCTTTACCTTTTCAACACTTTAATCTGTCTTTTGTTTGTGTGATTTCAGAACATTAATCGTCGCAGAGTCAGCATAACACTAATTCACAGCCAATCCATGGTAAGAAGGTTTCTTTAGTGAACTGTTTATAAATGGTATCATCCAGTAAGCCAGAAGAGTGTCCAGTGGCGGTTCTAGACCAATTTGACTGGGGGGGGGGGGGGCTAGTACATTTCATGAGAGGGGCACAATAAAAGCGGGTTAAAAAGACAAAGACAGTGTAAAGTAATTGTGTAAAATAAACATAAAATACAGTAATTGGTATTTGTTTTTGTAAAAGTATTTGTTTTAGTAAATGTAAGTTACAGTCCTTTGTTTCAGTCGTTTATTTGTATTTAGAGTATTTGTTTTAGTAACTTTAAGTGACAATTTAATAAAAAATCATAACCGGTATTTGCTTTTATAAAGTCATGAACAGTTTAATCTCCACTGTACATCCGGGTCTCTGATTTGATTTAGTTCCAATAAATCGTAATATTATAACCTTTTTTTGGAGGGGGGCCACAGGGGGGTCCCTGGTCAATGTTACGGGGGCACTGGCCCCTGTTGCCCCCCCCAGAACCGCCCCTGAGAGTGTCACCCTCTTGTCTGTACAGGATAAGATCAAACGAGACGTGAAGAAACAAGCCACCAGGTCCTTCAGCAAGGACTCCTTCCTCCTCAGCTCACTTCCCCGCCTGAGCCTCGAGTCCGGCTGCCCCCCCATCCCCAGCGGCGACGCATACTTTGTGGATGACAGGTCACCTACAGTAGAGACTCAGCATCCATGTTTTCATCTGGGACACATGATCAGCATGTGGGCAGCGTCTGATTTTCCCATCATCTGTTTTCTGTTCAGGCCACTGGATCCAGATGAAACTGCTTCAGAGGCTCCAGCTGCTGAGCTCCCTCCACCTCCAAACCCCAGCCCAGAGCTCCTCCCATCAAAACAACTGGCCCCCAGAAAGACAAACAACAAAAAGTATAAAGTCACACCACACTGAAGAGCCTGCAGTAAACAACGCTTGATGATTCCTTTCTAAAAAGATTGCTCTTCTTTTAGGAGTGTATGTGAAACAGCCATTTTAAGGCTATTAGAAAACCTGCACTTTTGCAAGAGTAATATTACAAGTTCTAATATTTTATTAAATGCTTGATTTGATGAAAGTCCAAGCTAATTATTTCATTTTTTGCCAAATTAAACAACTCACCGAGAGAACAGACATTTGCTGTTTGACTTGTTGGTGCTTCAGTCACAAACTTGCAAAATCATTTTAAGCTAACGTCTCTAAATCTCAAACATCATGACAGTTCACAAACAAACCATCAATAATTATAGTTGTAGGAATTGCAACAGTTACTTGTTGCATTTAATTTGATAAATTACATATTCTCCTGGTAATATGCACCACTAAAGCAAAGAATTATAGGCGACAATGTCACTAAGGATGCTATTCCTTTTAACTGAACTTTGAGGCTCTATCTTAAAGAAACCATTTTGTAATTAATTAATTAAAATATATATTTAATTTTCCATATAGCATTATGGTGCATATACTAAATCACATTTAGTATCATCAATGTGAACTCACTTGTATTGTTTTTAAAATACATTTTATTATGGATTTGACTCTTAAAGTTCTGTTGGCCTGGGAATGAAGGGAACTGTGACGAGACTTATATTTAACACAAATAGTAACTACAACTTAAAAACAAAATAGATAAAGAGTATATTTCTTCTGCTGTGTTTGTACTCTGAAACATTTCATCCACAGTGAACTGAAACAACGTTATGTCACTGTCTTTGTTACAGTTCCCCTCTGGACACCTTACGACAGCGACACAAGGGCAAAGCTGCGTTATCGAAGAAAAAGGCTGACAAGGATAAAAAGAAGACTAATGTTTGCCGACAGCTTTCCATCAGCACGTAAGTCAACATGTGTTTTAAAAGCCACTGTGAGGGTATGTTCTCTGGACGGACACTGACGGCCTGCTCTCTCCAGGTGTGCGTCTGTGTGGAGGAAACACCCTCTGGCTCTCTGGCTGTACCGCTGCCGCTGGGCGCTCTGCTGCATGTACCTGTTCGTGCTCCTCAGTGTCGTTACACTCACTTACATATTGTGGAAGAATTTTGATGAAGCGCCACAGCCATGAATATCATAATGAGGACGCTGTGTAACTGTGGGTAGAGTGTGTAGAGCTGAAACACCTGTATCAGTCTTTGTATGAAGGTATAAAATATATTTTTGGTTTTAAAGGTCCCCTATTATACTGTTTTTTTATCAATATATAATAGGTCTCAGATATATACAAAACATGTCTCTGAAGTGTTTGACTCCAAATACCAAACAGATCGTGCATTGTAGCATCCCATAATCCCCTCTGTTTCAGCCCTATTTCAAAAGTGCTGATTATGGGTCCGTTACTTTAGATGAAAATAAGGAGCCACTCCCAACGCCCCTCTGAGAGATATTTGGTTAAAAAGAACACAATGGTGCTCTAGGAGGAGATTCAGGTGATAAGGTGGGGGGGGGGTTGCCTTGGTTGGTTATTGGCTAATGGTTACACAACCCAAAAAATCGTTATGACATCATAAAGTGGCCAAAATCTGATCAGCTCATTTTCAGACATGTTTTCATATAAATGGATCAGGACAAAAAGTGAGAGAATCTGTTTACCTGAAACGTTCAGAATCTCTTTACGCAGAGAGGACACATGTTTATGTATAAACAACATGAAAAAGTGAATTTTACCCTTTAAATACTCTCTGATAATTCACCTTCTAGGTCACAAAGCCACACATGTAACTTTCAGCTGTTTATTATAAATATACAAAACATATCAAAAACTGATACAATCACTCGGTTAGTAAGAAAACACCAAACTGCAGTGAAAACATTCATCAAACCACTGTTTAAGGCATCAGTGATTAATACTCAAAAGTTAATAGCAAACGTTAAGTTCTCACGTCATGGTTAGATGTTAAACTTTAACTATATTTAACTTTAAAAAAAGAGAGATGCATGTTCAAATTCATATCAGCATTTTGTTAATAAATCTACTTGTTGCATGGGGGAAACTCTTAGTAACAGATAAATAAAGAATAAAATATTATATTAAGATTTGGAAATGTATTTGAAAACTAGTGTGAATGAATTTCATGTGCAAAATGTGTGCCAGACACAAAGAAATTCTTGAAACCACAGCAAATGCTTTTTAGATCTGTTTGCATGAACCTTAATTCACTTCTGAATGCTTTTAGAAATATCTATTAGGAAATGTTTTAATATAAATAAAACTGGAATACACCATACATTAAGTTTTAAATTAAAAAACAACTATGAAAAAGAGAAATGCACTCATCTGGGTACCGATAGGTCAGCGTGTTTTGCATCATGTCAACATACAATCTCACAGAGAGTTCAAATAAATACAGCGATAAATAGAGAGGGCTATGCAGAGCGAGAGGTCTCCGCTACACCTGGCTCACGATCTCAGCGTCCTCCGCAATGAACCACTGGAGAGGAGTCCCGTCTGCGGCCCTCTGCAGAATCACGTGACCCAAACCCTGCGGAAACATTCATGAAATCAGTGTTCACCTCAAGCTTTCAGTACATATACATATTAGCATCAAGTGAGTTCATCAGAAGAACAATTTTCAGCTATTTTATTGTCATTATTATTTAAAAAATCAACTAATATGTGATTTTTCAAACAGAAATACCTATTACTGCTTCTCCATGTCATTAGTGTCGCATAATATTTAAATCGTCATCCCAATGTCAACGTCAGCAATAAACACATCGCGAAAGGCCCTAGGGATTTCTTTAGTTATTAAAATAGAGTTTTGAGTAAAAAACACAACTTTTAAATGTTCACCCTTTGAATCCAGAAGATAGATGGACATTATTCTTGATTGATATATTAATATGAATTCATTAAATAATCAACAGACTAGCTGCAGCCGTGATAACTCCATCAAACATGTTTTTAGGGGCATTTATCACTTTGAAATGATAATCAGCACCAACCTGTCTGAATGGAGGCAGATGAGGAGAGGTGGGGCTCCTGACACTCAGGGGGCTCTGCTGATTCCTCTGCAGCTGATTCCTCTGATGCCACGACTTCAACTCCTCCGACACGATGTCCCTGGGCAGCAGCCGGACGGCGTGGTTAGGGTACTCATTCAGCGAGGGCGTGCGCACCAGCCTGGTGTACGGCGGAGGGGGCTTTAGGATTCTCGTCTGGGACAATGCTGCCTCCTGCCAGTGTATCTGCTGAGGGCTGAGTGCCACAGGAGGAGGAGGGGGGGACAGGAAGCTCTGTCCAATGTCTGGGTCCTGAGGGGAGAGGGGGACAGCCTCGGCCCTGATGTAGCCGGGGCTGGGCTGACACTGGTTGATGTTCTTGGGTGAGCTGGAGAAGTTGGGGATCGCTTTCTTCTGCGCTCCGAAGTGGAACCCGTAAGGCGGCGGGCAGAGCTTGGGCATCTCGGTGGGTTTCTCCCTGCCGGGGGAGCTGATGTAGGAGGAGGAGGAGTGCTCCGAGCTGCTGTCCTCCGAGCTGGACTGGTAAGGACGTAAGGGCGAATACTCCGGAGTACGCACCATGAAGTCAGCAAAGCATCGCCGCTGAGGCAGCCTGGTTCGTCCCCGATTGTTCTCTGAGCCCAGACGCTCCAGGTCAGCAGGCAGCTTCTTTTTGGGAAGTCTGTGGGGACACATCATGAGAAATTGTAAAATGATAGCACACGTTGTTGCCAGATTCAAAAGATATTTAGTTTATCTCCAGCCAAAGTGGGTTACTTAAAAGTTGCCTCCGTTATAAAACAGAAATGATATTAAATAGATAGAAAAATATGATATTTCATTTCATTTTTGTATTTGTTCCGTTCATGGTATGCACAACTTAATGTATAACAATTATTTATAAAACATGTCTCTATAAACACACCATACCCTGAAAAGGAGCAGGGAGAAGAAAGATAATCGTATATTACCTGTCCCTTTCTCAAAGAAATTGTAATAAATAGAAATAGATGGTCTGTCCTTCATATTTTCTTATTCACAGCCAATCATAACAGTATTGTAGGAAAATAAGAGAAACACAAAAACGTACAAAATAAATACTTAGTTCCCACTTGACAGTTAACGGAAAGAAACAAAACTAAAAAACAACAACACCAAAACATCACATGTACAAGGAAAAGTGCAACATCCTCGTCTGAGTCCTACTGGAGTTTTTTCATTGTTGATATAACAACATTGAAAACAATAACACTCCTGAAAAATGGGATCTATGATTGAGTGTATTCAAATGTTTATTAGTTGAGAGTAATGCTCTTTGTGCGTAAGTGTGCTAATGAATCTGAGTTGTCTGTACCTGAAGGACTGGGTGTACTGTCGGCGTACGTGCAGCTCGGGGGTGGAGGGGGCGCTGCAGGAGTGGTTCTGACGCATGGCCGCGTTCCTTATGAACTGAGACAGAGGAATGATGCTCTCTGCAGGTATCTGGGTTCCTGCTGGACTACTGTGAACAAGGGGGGGGGGGGAGCATGATGTGGGATATGAAGACGGACAGTAAGATTCTTGTTTATTTTATTTGTTATTAAGTTTATATATTTTAGTCTTGTTGAGAACAGGTTTATTATAGTAAACTAAGTGAAAATAAGCAGTAGAAAATAATGTAAAATAACTAAAACTATATAATAACAATATCTGGTCGTAAAAATTTGATTAAAATGAAACAATTACGTGGTTAAAAAAACAAAAAAACTCTAAAATATCCAAATTTAAAAAATCAGACAGCTTTAAACAAACTTGACATTTAATTAATCCCCAGTTTTTTGCTGTTTAGTCTTGTACAATTAAATAACAAAAGAATATAACCTTGGTCGACACACTCTACCCAGTGCAGTTGTATTAGATGTATTGGACAGGTTGTTATTACACGGTCAGACTCTTACCTGGACCTGCTGCTGCCAGCAGAGCGAGGGTTTGGGGGTTTCCGGTAAGGCGGATCCAGACTGGACTCTTTCCACGGAGAGTTCTGGATGGGCGAGCGCTGGTACTCCACGATGAGCTGGCTCGATGACTGGAGGCTGCTGGATGACAGCTGGAGGGGATCGGAGTAGCCCAAAACTGGAGGTGAGAGAGGGCTGGACGAGTCTACGTCTGTGGACGATCACAGAAAACATCAAACATGTCAGTTTCCTGCTGCTTCAAAATATCACCACCCAAAATGATCATTAATACTTCTAATTCCTAAGAGGCCCAGGTCTATAATGCATCATAAACATACTTGAAATGCAATATAATCTGCTTAGAGCAATGTATTCTAAAAAGCCCTCAAAATATTCAGAATGCCTTTAACGATAATCATTACACATTATTAAGTATAAGGTCAAGCATCATAATAGTTCATAATTTGCTAATTTCATTATAATTCCCATAGTTGTAATACAATATAATATTTGAACAATGCCTTTTTATCATACGCAGTATAATCATATAAAGCCTAAGTATGAATATAATGCATTTTAGGTATGGATTGCAAAAACGATGTCAGTGAGTGACCAGCAAATATAAGGTGTTTTGATACCTTACCTTTTTAAGTCATTATAAAATGCTTCATATTATGGAATGATTATTTGCATAAACCATAATGAATATTGATATGTGCTTAGAACTATAATCGTACAGTGCTATAAGACATTTTTACAATGCATTAACATTATGTTTACAATGCATTATATATATGGGTGTCAGGGTAAAGGTCTTCTTTTTTAATGTCTGTCCTAATCTAAGCATGCTGGTCAGAGTCCGAGTGATGATAATCTTATATTTATAAATGTACTCTCCACTCACCATCATCCAGGGCCACCACATCAGACAGGGAGCTGTCATCAGACATGCACAGATCTGCAGACAGAAAGGACACGTTTTAAAGATCAGAGACCATCAAACCCACCGAGTGTGTTCAGGAGTGCAATGCGCAGTTTGTCCTCAGGAGGGCAGCAGCGTCCTCACCTTTGTTTTTGCTGTTGGAGACGCTGATGCATGGAGAGTTGCATTCACTCTTGATCCTCTGCTGGAACACGGCTTCCTGCAGATCCTTCACCTTCTTCTCCTCCCTCTTGCACTGCTGCAGTCGACTCTTCTTCTGTGGTTTGCTGAGCTTGCCCTCCAGGGACAGTTTGCGGGACGCCTCATAAATTTGCCTCTGAACAGCCAGGTCAGTTTCCAGCACTTGCAGCTCTGAATCCTAGGATAAACACAAGTTCTGACATTTAGTCCAAGCTGATAAATGATCATCTCTTTCATCGCACAAAAACATTATCCACTGATGGCGGCTCCTACCTGTTCATTCACATGGATCAGACCTTCGTCGAGCTTGAAGGAAGCTCCGATCCTCCTTCTGACCCGGGGAAGCTTCTCGTCTGGCATCAGAGGATAATCTGAGGGCAGCTCGCCAGTCAGCTCCTGTCAATTCAAAAAAGTCATGATTACCAAAGAGGGACAAGTTTGAGACACACAAAAAATGCAACTATAACCTATACCATTTTAGACCTACTTTAAAGGTCCCCTACTTTACTCTTTTTCAACAATATATTATAGGTCTCAGTCTCAGGTGTAAACAATACATGTCTCTGAAGTGTTTGGCTCTGAATACTAAACAGATCATTATAGCATCCCATAAACCCCTCTGTTTCAGCCCTGTTTCAAAAGTGCTGATTCTGGGTCTGTAGCTTTAAATACAAATGAACTGCCACTCCCTTCGCCCCTCTGCCAAGTGTTTGGTTTGAAAGAACACAATGGTGCTCTAGGAGGAGATTCAGGTGATAAGGTGGGCAGGGATTACCTTGGTACGTTATTGGCTAATGGTTGCATAACCCAAAAAAGAAATTGTGACATCACAAAATGGCCAAAATTCGATCAGCTGATTTTGCTGAGGTTTTTATATAAATGGATCAGGACAAGAGATTCTTTTTTTCATGAAACTTTCTGAATCTCTTAACGCACAGGGGACACATATGTTTGTATAAAAGACATGAAAAGGTGGATTTTGCATAATAGGTGACTTGAAATAACATTATGTACATGTTTATATCTAGAGATGACTTACCGCCTCCCTGATGCAGAGCTGCCTGAGCTCCAGCAGGCAGAGCTCCAGACGCTCCTCCAGAGACTGGTGCTTCAGCTTCAGGGCTCTGGTGTGTGTGGTCAGGTCCTTCACCGGGGACACAGGGCTGTCAGGGACTGCAGACACACAGAACATCTGTTCAGTTTTTTTCTGATGTAGATGGTAATGTGCATTTAATGGATGAACGTATTCATTTTGTTTTGCGGGTATATCATACTGAAGACACCCAGATTTCCAGGGCAAATTTGCCAGAGGGACAATAAAGTAAGTCTGAACTTAAATAAGGCTTTCTTCATCATTTTCTATTACCTGAACGTTTTCTTTGTGTGCCTACATTGTGTATCAAATTCATTTTTGGGATGATATAGTTGCTTTTGAAAAATTGCAACTTGTGAGCATTACATGATTTTATTCGTTCACAATTTTAAAATCTTCACAGTAAGCTAGAAACAAGTTGCTAAATTATAAATAAATTCAACAATCTGACATGAACTTGCTCTTTTCAAATCAGGTTTTAAGTTTGATTATGCACACTTATCTATAAATGACATACATGGAAATCAGATGCGGTATTTTGTGGTGATTTCCTTACCAGAGTGCACGATTATCCCGCTGTCAGTGTCACTGATCTCCTCTTTACTCTCGATGGCCGTCATCTTGACTATCTGCTCTTAAGTTTATAGAAGTACCTGTTCAAATAAGCACATATAACTGAGATTAGTCAAAATAAGATTGATCACTTGTACAGATTCCCCTGTTGTTTTCACACCACATGGCTTCATTCATGCTCCCTGCTGCTGCTTAACTTAACAGAAGTGAATGACTGGCGAGTGTCTTTTCACACACTTATCCATACAGCTCTCCATCCCCCCGTCCTCCTCCTCCACCCACCTCCTCCAGCTCTTTCTCCCTCACAAAAGAGGCAGACCCCCACGGTTGACTCGGCACATGTGCGGGGGTTAATCCGAATCGTGGTGCCATGGTGACGGGGCACGGTGCGGCTGGCTAGGAGAGTGTGTCTCCATGAGGCGTGTCAGAGGGCGTTTAAAGAGCCCAGACCCCGAAAAAGAAAGCAGATGGCAGCAGGAATTACCCCACTCATGGACTGCACCTGTTCCCCCCACGCACCCCTCCCTCAGCTCCTATTCAACCAGTGTCCAGAAAACCCTCAGGGGCTTTGAAGTGGAAGAATGTCTCAATGCTGGGCTTGTCCACGTAGCATCAGAGCACAAGGTCCCTGCCCATTTCACTAACACACTTTCACAAACAGACGAGCGCAATTCATGTTTATGGCCCGCTCTGTTCCATTGTTGCTGTCCCTAAAACATCTGACTGACAATAAACAAAAACCAAGATGCGACAACAAGAAGAGGAAAACAATGGCGACGGCAAATTGGTGTAAACATTTAGGGATAAGTCGAGGCCTTTTAAACCTGGCCAGGGGGTCTGTGGGTTCCTGTTTTGGAGAAATTGCATCATGACAATTTCTTTTTAGGTTAATCAATTTTTCCTGGATCTCACATGACAGCAACCACCCTAGGCTTCTCTTAAAGAAGGCATGCAGATCAAAAGAGAACATTTGACAGCCAACTAAGTGATTAAAGGATATCATTAGCCTCAAGTATTTCGTCAAGAAGTTTCTTTATTTATATCATGGAAACAAATCTTCATTTCAGAACCAAATGATGTGACGTAAATCAGGAATAAGACTGATAATAACTATAATTTGTAGCAATGATAAATAAGCTGATCTTTATAGGTTAATTGATTAATCGTTTGGTTTGTAAAATGTCAACCCAAAGTTATTGAGTTGAATATGACTTTACAGTTTTATATTTCTGTCTATTGAATTGACTATAAGTAGACTAATCTTCGCAGCTCTAGTCCGGAATAAAAGGGAAGGCAAGATGAAAACAGACATGGTAAAAATGATTGTGATCATAAGGCGGCCATGTATAATCCTCAGCTCATGTCTCATCCTCTGTGTTTGGAGATTGGTATCAGGCCTTCCTGTAGGGACCAGGAGGACACGGAGGTGGACAGGATATTATTGTGGATCTCAGCGGCCTGACCCATTCACCACCGCAACTCATGTGAACTGACGCAGCTATGAGCAGCTGTAAAGTACAATGAGGCACAGGCTGCTCGAGTCAGTAAAACAACACTGCGACAAAGGCCCTGTATCCACCGACCAGTCTCAATAATCTGCTGTGGGCACAATATCTGCTGACGACTCGTTGTGGGGCCAATATTGAGACAAGGCTGCAGTGAGAGATGGGGAAAGGAACAGTGCTGAGTTTTTACTGTGCGAGGTCTGCTGCACGCTCAGACACATGTCTCCATGCTGCAGCGTTCTCAAACTAAAGACGTCAACAGGAATCCAGCCTGGTAATCAGAGACAGGCAGGGTACTGCAGGATTTACCCACCTACACCCCATAACTCTCTGAAGACTTTCACAAGAGTCTGTGGTCGGAGGTCTAGGCTGTGTGAGTGGGTGGGTGCTTTTGGGAAAAACAGCAGATCTCACTAAAACAGCAGATCTCACCAGAAGTTGCAGCTTATTGCCAAGATGTTGATGCCATTTGTCATAGCTTACATACAAACTTGAGGGAGAGCCAATAAAATGGATTGAGTGTAACAGGAATAGCAGGCCATTTCCTGGAGGGATAGCTGCTGATAGCACAGTCTCCACCCGGCTTGATTGATGTAGTCAAAACATCTTGATTGCGGGGCATGTGATCATCACTAATTAAGTCTATCTCGAAACGTGTCAGGGATGGGAGCGGACCATCTCTCCCATCCTCGCCACTCATCAGACCGTGACAGTGTATCATCTACGGAAGTGGGTGTTTATGGCAAGAGATCATGATGTGGATTCACTGTCTCCCAGACTTCCCCCACCACCCTTTCCCATGAGCCTTTGGAGCTGCGATCTCCTGGAATGCTGCCACCACCGCCGCGCTCATTACCACTGTGGTCGGCCCTGGAATTACCAATGGGGACCAGCCTCGCCGGGGAAACAGTGAGGGATGCCTGAAACCAGACCGAGGCCTGTTCAAACCCTGTAATTAAGACTCTCCACTGAGTGCTGATACTATGGAAGAAACCAAACGACTTTACAGCATGCCTTATTTCAGAGTCTGATGAAAAGCCAAAATCCATTCAGCAAAATGGATCCACTCTGCACACAATATGGGCTGCTGGAAGAAAAGTGCATCAATGTGGGAGACCGGCAGGAGGACAAAAAAAAGAAAGTGTTTTGTTGGAACACTGGAGTCAGATCTTTGTCACTGAGTGTAAAACTGCACAGACGGCAGCAAACAGTGGTGGAAAGTAACTGAGTGCATTTACTCATGTTTTGAACTTAAGTTACATTTATAAGTGCTTTTACTTTCCATTACGTGTTAAGTTATGCTTCTACTCTACTACATTTTTAAAAGCAAATACTGTCCCTTTAACTGCACTACATTTATTTCGAAAGCTGTAGTTTTAGATTCAGATTATTGATACAAAGTATATCATGAGGTAGTATAGTATCTTTACCAGCTGCACCATTAAACACATGAATGCATCAGACTTATAATGGAATCCAATAGTATATACTAATGTATAAGACGGTAGTTTTTACCATACCAAAGTAAAAGATCAAAGTGTTTCTTCCACCAATGGTGTCAACATGCAGAGATAGCATAAAAAGCCAAGGTTATTTTGAGTAGTCTGTATCAAAGACAGCGACACTGTCAGGCTCTTTTCTTTGTCAGAACAATATTGTTAAGAAGTGCAGGGGTCTTCGTTTTCCAGCAGAGACAATGCAGGGGTAATAAGCACCATACCGGCCTGCGCTCAGTCACTGGAGGCCATATGCTGGCCAGACACACCAGCTCTGTCCCAGCCAAAACGACAGCGTAAATACAGAGTGCAAGAAGAGATGCTCCATTGTTCCCTAGAGGCTGAAGGGCTGCCCAGGGATCATGACACCTTGTCCCTCTGAGTCATCATTTCTGAGGCCTCTGAATGGCCACTGGTGGTCATCTCAGGCTGTTGTGGCAGGATGTGGTTACAGCTTTTCACCCACAAGTACCCACCGTTTACAAAATAACAGGGGGACTGCGGGGGCAAAACCACACAGAGGTGTTGTCTGTAACACCACAGTAGCACTGCATGTCTGTCAACATGTGGACTGATGGAGATTGTGTTTATTGCAGTGGGCACAAACAACTGCCAGCAACCAGCCTGCTGCCACAATTAAATTAGAGTTGTTAATCAGTGAAAGCAACATGTGCATATCCATGGTGCAATACAGACAAGTTACTACACTGCAGAGACTCAACCTCCCTTCCAAGTAGGAACTGATGTATATTTAATTGCATTTTTTAATGAAGAAGTCAGATCCCTTTTGGATCTTCTGGTTACTTTACTAAGACTGAAACTACTACTTTACTAAGTAAAAAAAGGCAATATCACGTTATTGAATTGTCCATTTTAAATCCTGTGTAAAAGTGCACTTTATTTAAAGTACATACGTATAATCAACACACATTAGGACTACTTTAAATATCAACAGAATATGCATTATATTTTCAGACTTTTGAATGTTAAGTCTGCAAAGTGACTGGTATTTTTAAATTCAGTTAGAAAGAGAGTACATTGTAGTGATGTAGGAGTACAAAGTAATAGAAACATTAAATACTCAACGTTAACTCATATAATGAAGTACATGACTTGTGTAAATGCACTTTAGTTACTTTACAACACTGAAGAAGAGTCACCCTTATCTTAATAATATTAATCACATGTTTAAAGACTTATATAATGCAGCACAAATAGCAAATTAATTTAGGCTATTGGCTCTATAGAGCTACAAAAACGTTTACCGATTTATAACATTAGCACATCCATCACACACTTCATCCTAGCTTAATGCTGGTTGCAGTAATGCTACTGCTAATTTGTTTCCCCATTATATATCATGTTGTTAACCTATTTAAAGTATTGTGTACTCACCTTGAGTTTATTATCTTCTCCTCTAAAGCATCCTCTCCGCTGTGTTCAGACTTTCTCTGCTCAGATGTGAAAGCGACGCTTGGGACATCTGTTTCAGTCAACACCACTGTCTCAGTGACGGGGGAACCATGTAAAAGACATTTGCTATGACTTCTTTTTTGACACACAAGTAAACTTATTTTTACTTTAAATTGTCTTGTAAACTCTATATACTCTCTCCGAATTGATTTATTTCATTAAAATAAGTTTCTAACTAGGAAATGAATATTAACATGTACCGGTGATCTCCCCAGACTCTTCATAAATGGTTTGGTCCGACGCTGCTAACTCTCCAGACACGCTCTGCTTATATTGACACAGCACGCGACTCACTGAGGGGGCTTTTCCTTTGGAAAGAGGCACAAAAGAAGAATGGCCGGGGGGAGAGACAAGTTTTGGTAAAAGCCAGGACAGCTGGTGAGTAAGTAGTGGTGGTAAAAACAAGACCATACTCACCCCGACTTTCCGCCATGATGATGATGAAAACAAATACATGTTGTTGTTTTTGCCAAGATGAAAGTCAAACGTAAAAGTATCATCATGCACTATACCCCTTTCCAGAATCAAAGGCTAGGTTATATATAGCCTACGTATTCGAATAACATTTAGAAATTAATGTTTCCATCACTTGAATGTTAATTAGACCTACTTTATAAACTGCTATAGCTTAACCATACAAATACATGACTATTGTTAATTGATTCTCACTATACTCACAATATAAATAGTCAGGCCCACATTTAATTCATCTCAATAACAATAGTAGTACCACATAAATATTGACTGGGAAAATACAATTAAAAATAAATTAAATTACCAATAAAGTCCCTTATTAATGATCAATAATGATGTGTAGATCAAAACCCTAGTGATTTATTTTAAATACCCTACATGGTCTGGCTCCGCTTTACATTAAAGAACTCTTAACCCCTTATTCTGCTCTGAGACCCCTCAGGTCAGAGTATCAAATGTGGTTAAAGCACCACCATCCAGACTCAAAGCTAAATAGGATCATGCTTTTACTATTAATCTGTAAGGAGCATTTAAATGTAGTTGCTGGTTGAGGAGGGGATAATCAAAACTACATTTATAGCATATAATATTGTATCTGCTCATTAAATATCTTAGACATGATATAATCTGCAAAGTAACAGAGATATGCTTTGCTGCAGAATATCAGACTTTTTAATAATAATACATTCTATTCTAAACGCCTTTCAAAATCTTAGTTAGAAGTAGCCTAACAGATAACAACGCCATATAGATTTAAGTGAACATCAGACATACACAGAAAATGTAAACACAACAGGGATCTCAAGATAAAAAAAGAGAGACAAAACATAATGTAAAAGAACGACCACAAAAAGAGAAAATAAAATGACATATTAAACAATGCTATTCTGTACTTTTGTGTTTTTATTTTATTTTTAACATGGCTAATTTCTAAAAGTACGGTGACATTTAGGGAGGTTTATTCCATGGCATTAGAGCTTAATGTATTAGTATCAATAATCTCATAATATGAAATGGTGTAGATAATAATAAAAAACCTATTGTGTACTTTTTCCTTTTATATTCTTTACA
The DNA here is from genome assembly GCF_902827165.1 of Trematomus bernacchii. Taxonomy (NCBI): domain Eukaryota; kingdom Metazoa; phylum Chordata; class Actinopteri; order Perciformes; family Nototheniidae; genus Trematomus; species Trematomus bernacchii. The sequence continues at coordinate 3,493,054 of NW_022987727.1, forward strand.
AGTAAAGTTTCCTTATTTAAATTAAGATCTGATTACCTCTTTTTCCCACTGATTATCTATAAAGTCTAAATGTAATTCTGACAAAACAAACAGGCTGTTTTTATTTGCCTATAGCCGGTGGCTTCCCCGACTATCCCAAATATTTCCAGTTCCTTAACCAGGCCCTTGGGTATTCCTAGCCTCTATATCCTGAAAAGGCTCCTCCAGATGGCCTGAGCTCTCTCCTCTCGTCCCGTGATGGAATGAAAAGATCAGCTAATTAAACAAAGTCCAATATCCATGTGAAAGAAGCGCGAGAGTCCTCAGGGAGAAGAGATGCATGCAAATCAATCGCCACTGCTTTGAATTGTAACAAAACAACACATCTCTGCAAACCATAAAGTATTTTATTTCCACAGCACATGGACACACTAAAATCCAGAAGTCATGACACAGATACACAAACATGCACATTGTAGGGGATTTCTATTAATAGAAAACAGTTCTGCTGAGAACTGTCTCTGTTAACAATTGTATAGTGATCTTACAAAAGGTAAATGGAATTAAAAGGATGTGATCCGTACTCTAAACAAACGTTAATCCAAGAGGAAGTATGAGAAGTTGAACAATATAATAGGTAAATCACCATAAAAAAAACATAACAAATATCCATCTTCTGGTCCTCAACAATTGTTGATCCACATAATTATAAATACAAAATAAGTACTTTCACTCCCTCATCCGAAATTGAACTGTAACGAAGTTAAACAGGTCGCACAAAGACCCCTGACAAAAATAGAGTTAAAATGCTGCAAGCTGTCTTTTTCTTGACATGGCTTTGCTTTTTGGAAATAAACATGTTTCCTGCATGATCCTTATATTAATTATAATATGTTTAAATGTAATTCTCTAAGACATGTGTAATGACATGATGCCTGTGATGCTTTTGTTTGTTTGTTTTCACACTCAGTGACAATGTGAATTGGGCCACTATGGTGAAATACTTCAGGGGCTGATGGGAGGCTCGGGGCCTCACGTCTGTGTCCGCCTCAGGTTGTCCTTCACACGGACAAACTCCGGGATCTTCTGCTGATTCTCCCGCTGCCTGATCTCCTCCTGCTCATACTGGAAAGACAAAAGAAAAGTCAGTGTCATGCACCTCGTCCTAGTCCAGACCAACACCAGAAACAACATTTCAATCACCAATAATTCAATATTTTTGGGAAATAACAAGGTCAGATTTGGCCAAAAAATGTGGTTAGTTGTTTTTAAACCTTGGGATTGCACCTATTGTTATGGGTTTATTGTTGTAGCTTTTTATTTTTTATAATGGGCCGCAAGCTAATATGTTTGGGAAAAACTGGTTTAATATACAACAATGCATTGTATTTTTAGGCTAACTATATGTTTTTCTTTTAATGTTAGATCTACATTTAAAAATGAACACCTTACCCTGTCGTATAAATTAAATGTAGTATTAAAGGTAGGGTAGGTAAGTTTGAGAAACCGGCTCGAGATCACTAGAATTTGAAAATACACAACCGGAGAAAATCTGCCACTTCCTTATAGAGCCCCTCCTCCAACACACACAAACGCGCACATGACCAATGAGGGCACGAGATAAGTTTGTGCACAGATGGAAGGCTGACAGGCAGGTAGGCCATCCAGTTATTTTAGCCGGGCCGGTTAACATGATTGGTCGTGCTTTTTACAGTACTACGGCTTCCACAGATGACATTTTTTTATGGATTTTTTGTCAAAGCACTTAAGATATTCATTGCTATCGGGATGTTAAGAGCATTCCATGGAATATAACAAAAAGTGTATCTCGAGCCGGTTTCTCAAACTTACCTACCCCACCTTTAAGCATGATTGGCTATTTCCCTATGAAATTGAATGAAGTGGGAGTTTCAAGTAGCAGACAAAGTAAATACTCAAGTTAAATACCTCAACATTTTATTTCAGTGCAGTAGGCCTATGTTTTAGAGCAGACTAACTGCTGGTATTGACCCTGAAAATCCCTTGTTTTAACACTAAAAACAGCCCTTGTATGAGTTGGCCAAAGTGAATGTATTTGTACTTTATGCTTCCTTTATTGTCTCTCTGTTTGTTATGTGCTTCTGTTTACCTCTTGCATCTTCTGCTGCCTCTTGCGGAGCTCTGTCTCCAGATCTGAGGGCCGCTGTTTGGCCAGCTCCTCCTCCTTGTGCAGCTCCAGTCTGCGCTGCTCCAGCACTCGCTTCAGCTCTGGTCTCTCCTCAGGAAACAGGCCCCTGCAGGGTCAGTCAGTCACAGTTACACAGACAGTCCAACATGCTCTGCTTCAAATGTTGACCACATTAAAGGTCACCTATTATGCAAAATCCACTTTTTTGGCTTGTGTAACCATTAGCCAATCACCATCCAAGGTAACCCCCGCCCCGCCCCACCTTATCACCTGAATCTCCTCCTAGAGCACCATTTTGTTTTTTTTAACCAAATATATGGCAGAGGGGCGTGGGGAGTGGCTCCTTATTTCATCTAAAGTAACAGACAGAAAATCAGCACTTTTGAAACAGGGCTGAAACAGAGGGGTTTATGGGATGCATGATCTGTTTGGTATTTCGAGCCAAACACTTCAGAGACATGTTTTGTATATATCTGAGACCTATAATATATTGATGAAAAACAGTATAATAGGGGACCTTTAAGATCAGACAGGTATGTTGTTGTTTTTATGTGCTGGACCTCCTGTACCGTTTATGGCTGAGCATCAGCTCCCGGTGCAGGTTCTGGTAGCTCGGCACCAACACTGGGGAGCCGTTCAGTCTGCGGGGCTGGAGGGCCTCGTCCCCGCTGCCGTCTGCTGTGGACTGACGGGACAGACGCTGGCGGCCAACAGACGCCTCTAAGGAACACAAAACCACTCATACTGTATCTCTTCGTTTTACTTGTACCTCCTCAGATCTGAACACTCCTTCTGAGAAGTCTTGACATGGATCAGTAGACAAACGTTTAAAACTACTGCATCATTGACGTTGTTAATTTAAGATTTGAACCACAAAGTATTTACAAATATAATCAAAGAGTGAACAGCATTTAAATAAAATGTATGTCAAGTAGGTATAAGATAATTATATCAAATCATTCCTAAGTTATTCATCAAACAGATGATTATAGATCAATCAATCATTCAAATGCATTGATTAATCTACTTGATACATCTCATAGTTTAAGCATTTAAATATAAGATTGTAAACATGTGACCCTTTCTATCAATCAAATATTCTAATCATCAGTATAATCAACTGTTTTAGAATACTATTTCCATTTACGTTCAGCTTTTGTGTGATAAATACCTTTCTTGTGATTTCCATATCCTGGTTTCTGTAGGTTTAAAAGGATGAAATAAAAAATGAAGAGACATTCTGTTAGTATGTAGTTACAGTATTCTATTGTTACTAGCTGAGCCAAACATGTTACCATTAATTATACTTTTTAATTTCATAAATGATTAGATTTGGGGTTCAATTAAATACTGTAATAGGGTGAAAGGACAGGGCCTGTTGTCCCATTCATTCAAAAAAGAAAATGATGTAAGGGTCTGCATGTATTTACACTTAGGAACACAAGATGAACACTTGGTATGCCTGTAACTCAACCAGACAGAAACCTTTGCCACACCCGCTGAAATCAGATATTCAGGAGGAGAGGGAGTAACAGATGGTAGATGCTGCTGTAAGTCAAGCATGCTTCTTTAATAAACTGCCTCACAGCTCACCATAAGATCACTGAGCTCTGTTTCTGGGCTTCCAGGAGCCCAATACTGTTTGTGTCTTTTTATGTTCCTGTCAGAGACTTTTAAGCCTCCAGATCCTGTCCCTCCTCAGGCTCCAGCAGAGAGTTTAGAGCTGACAGATAACCTGATGGGCGTCTGACCTGCTGCACGCCATTGTTCCAGTCAGAGCCTGCAGGGCTGGGATTGATTCCAAAAAAATCGCTTCACCTAATCTCATAATTTGTCTTTCTCTCTATAACAGATACTCTGAAATGCTATAAACAGCTGACCCTATACTTTTGGTTAAATGGTTGTTTTGTTTTCATATGCATTGTAACATGAGAACCCTTACAATTGAAAGAACTAATGTTTTTCATTATGACAAAGATAAGTCACGTCTACATGCAGCATGTGGTGTCAACAGTATTTCTGCGTAAGGTTCATAATTTAAGAATCAATGTAGGATGGATAGAAACACTTTTGATGCTTGCCTGATTCTCTTAAAGGGATTCATAAATTAATGATTCTGTAACATGAGTCTACATAATATAAAGAGGGATATTAGTGTATTGGTCATAGCATTTAAAAGAAACAACTGTAAATACAGTAACAGTCTGACAGAAGTCAACTAAACCTCTGACAGATGGCCACCAGGCGTTGACCACTTCTTAACCAGATAAAATTAAAGTGAGATAAAACAACTCACTTTTTTTGGAGTTGAAGCCATGGAAGGAAGTGGTAGGTGCACTGTTTCTGTGCAGTAACGGTGTTTCTTAGTCCATTGTTAAAAAGAATCACATCTCCTCACATCGTCTATCTGTTGTCTGTTTCTTTGTTGAATCCAATAATTGTTGATGAGGGCTCCTCAGAATGAATGTGCCACCTAGCTCTAGTCAAAAGTGTTACTGTACACTAAAATCTTATTACGCTTTCAAGATTACTGCACAACCCCCACAGGGAGTAGGATGCTAGATTAGGTGGCTGCTGCAGACGTAAGTGCAGCTTAAAACCGATCTAACACGGCACTATAACAAGTCAACTCAAACAACCAACATGTTGTTTGGTGAAGTAGATTTTTCACTCAATAATAGTTCTCTATTAGAGATAATCAAAGTAAACACATAATTTGCAATGAGTAGTTTTTGGCTTTGTATTTGCTGTATTTAAACTTGGTTAGTTATACTTTACATTGAGATAGATACTTTACATTGAGATGGATACTTTACATTGAGATGGATACTTTACATTGAGATGGAAATTATTCTAAATGTGCTTAATCAACATTTCTAAAACTCGGTTTCAGGTCACAATGCCTTGTCAGCAGACAATCTAGGTTACAGTAGCTATTATGTGGTTTCTGATCAGCACTAAAACTGAAATGATGTGGCACAATCTTTATAATTTATTTGTTTGTTTATTTAATTGTATGTTAATGTTATAATGCAGGCACTAACAATGCAATGTATATAAGGTTGCCAGCTAATGCTTAATAAAAGTCATGTTTACTTGTAGGCCTTTAAGGCTCGAACCAACTAAACAAACAAATGGATTAAACCGACTCAGGATAAAGAAAACACAGAACATACAAAACGTTCTGCACTGCAATTAATAGTAGGAGAAAAGTGTATGTGTTTGAGTTTAAGTGTGTGTACAAATATCACCAGTTTATTCTTTCAATACATGAATGGTTCACATTTGTGTTTCTTAAGCCACTGTATATTTAAAACCTTAAATTCAGAAGGTATTTACAGTGATTCAGGTGATTTGTGAGCCTTTTCCTCACAAATGACTGATTGAAAGTTGTTCATAGATCAAATGACAATGGCAGTTTTATATATATGTATATTCCACAGTTGTGTTCATAGACTTGCTCGTTTAATGTAAGAAACAGACAAAAATGAGGAAATGTATTTTCCATTAATGGCCACATGAGGTCACTATGCTCACAAACACATGCTACTTTCAATGTCCCATGATTCCTTGCGGCATTTAGCTTTAAAGGCGACCCGGATGTTCTTCGCGCTCACAGTTTGAATGGCGTTTGAATGGTGTGAGCGTGTTGGACGAGTGTTTGTGTGAGTAAATGTGGTATGTTTGAGTGTGTGAATGTGTTCCTCCTAAATCTACACAGTGATCTTATTTGATCTGGTCTGAGTTTGGCTCTGCTCCGACTGGAAATGATAGGAAAAGCGCTCTCGAGCCTCTATGGCGATGAGTAGATGCGATATGTTAGCGAGGGCCTCCACGCTTCAATGTTGTGGTCAGAGGTGATGAGTTGATCAGATATACTAGTTCTAGTGAGTTTGGGTTCATCTCAAGCTTCACGACGGACACTGAGTAAAGAAGCGATTCTGATCTAACCACAACCGAGAAGCAGCGTGAGGTACCTGGACGGATATTGATCGTAAGAAGCTCATTGATATACAGTACGAGGCACCGCTAGTTTTCATTGTTGCAAATACACAATGTCATATTCTAAGGTCCTGCCCGCTTTTGTTTTACTGATAAACTGTCTGGACGTTTACTGCAACCCGGAGGTGAAAAATAATTAGATTTAGGCCTCTTAAAGTTATGGTACAGTAAGTTTGTTTAGAAAGATGTACCCGTGAAGAGTTCAAGAAGGAACATTTCAGGTGTTGCGGTAGCAGACTTTCAAACGTTGAGCATTCTTCAGAGTCAAAGGTAATGCGTAGTACTTTACAACATAAGACTTTGAACAACATTGAATACGCGGGAAAAACGTAGAGCTAGAGTATTCAAATGTAAGAGGTGAAGACATTTAAATGTACCTCGTGATAAGGAGTGGTAGACGGAAGGAGAACATGTTTTGTTATGCAGTTATTTTCCCCCACTCGTGAAGTTGGGAGGGGTTGATTTAAATTAGAATAGCTTTAATTTTTTTACCTAACCAGTTAAAACAAGTATTGTAGCTGACCGTTTGCTCCACTTTACGTTAACATTTTTCTAATTCTTTGTTGAAGCCTTACCCACAAATGAATTTAAATGTAGGTGCAGCAGTTTTTCCTCCTATCCATACTGGCTGTTTAGAGATTCCTTTAGCAATTTGTATAAACGTTTGGTATAAAGCCACAAAGAAGCTTCTGTCGTCTTATTGGAAGCAATTGTGTAACTGAGTTTTTGTGTGCCTCTTTAGTGTTTCTATACCTCTGCTGCAGATCAGCAAGAACCAAACTGGGAAAGGAAATGTTTGCTAGGAAAACTATAAATTAAGAACTTTGAATATCCCCACTCCATTCGCTTTTGGCTGAACAATTGTTAGTGCATTTATGCAAAATATGTCTAGTATGTAGCCTAACATCCTTCATTTGATTCCATGTCTACTACCAGTCAGTATCGTCTTAAAATAAACGTGGGGAAACAAGTAAACATATTGTCCTGTGTTTTCACTCAATTGCCAGTTTCATCAGGTATACCTGGGTAAATCAAATCAAGTTTTATTTATATAGCACATTTTTAAACGATTTTTGGTCGAGCCAAAGTGCTGTACATATAATAAAAATACCCTACAGTAAAGACACTTTACAGCAAATACAACAGCACAGTTTGTAAGATACATTCACTCTTGATAAAATTGTTTCTAATATTTTGTCCACCCCAAATATAACAATACGTCAAACCTCTCTGTTGGATGCAATACAATTAAACTGAACCACAAATGTTTTCTACACTTCTCCTACATATTGTCTTAAAAACTACATACACACGCATAACCTCACGTCTTTTTTACTATGGCAGTTTCATTTATTGTAATGTTCAAATGTGTATATACAATGAAGGAATAGATTATGCATGTTATGCTACAGAACTTATTTAATATCCTTATTCCTGACTTAAACCTCAAAACATGTTATGCCCTGTCAAATAAGATGGTATATCTTAAACATATTTTTTTGTTTACATCAATGCAATTACTGCATCATTTTTCCACTAGTAAATACATATATCAGTTGGTTATATGCTGTATCCATGGATGTATTAGGGAGAGTCTTTATATTATATAAAAACATTTTACTGTACTTTATATTTGAACTGGAACCTCATTTACAATACTGCTTTTTCATCATGTCTTCTTAATACCTGTAACCGTCAAAATAGTAAGTATCCCTCTGAAAACTATAATAATAAAGTGAAACAAAAAACGCAGAGGTTGACTCACTTTGTGCATTGTATCTCGCGATAATGAACGTTGTCTTGGACGACGGCGTCACACTTTGTGTATCCACGTGACCTCTTTAGTCCAACCAGCTTTCAGTAAAGACTAGGAGGAAGCGCGCGGGGAATTAATGCATGAATGTAAGAACGAACGCGCCTGTGCTGTGTTCGCTTGACAGTCTTCTCTTTTAATTCACCATGGCGTCGTCCGCCCCAAAACGGCGACGAAGTCATGCTGTCGGCTCTCATGCTTCCAACAGCATAGCGAACTTGTTAAACGGCAGTCAGCCCGATGGGACCGGAGTGGAGGGTCGTTTTGTGGAGGGATCGATATTTCGCCTCACCATGAAAAACTTCCTGTAAGTTACCCCGGCTGTGTATCAACAACAGAGAACACCGTCTGTAGACTGAAACTCAACTGCCACCAGTCATAATATAATAAAGTCATAATATATCGTATACATATTATTATCTTCATGATAGCTGGATGGCCACATTAATAGCAAACATGCTAACATAGTTATCGCTTCCTGGTACTCTATCATGAGACCTGCATATGAACATCGTCAGTTGTGGGTTAAGCAGCAGCATTAACCCGGATCCTAGTAATGACCTGGGAGTGACGAGTCTCCCCTCTCCATTAACCCTCTAACCCTAACCCAGTTATTTTCTGAGAAGGGCACAATAAATGCAGGACGAAAAAGACAGTATGAAGTAATTGCGCATAAGAAAACAATGCAATACAGTTATTGGTACACATATTTATTTCAGATACTTATAGTTACAGTTTTCCCGCTTTAATGGGTCCGACTAGAACAGGGGTGGCCAACCAGTCAGAGGTAAAGAGCCAATCATTTTACTGTGTTACTGCAAAGAGCCACATCATACACACAGGCACACATGCTGGGTGTATGTCCCCCGACCTCTCTCTCTCCTTCTCTCTTTTGCTCTCAGCCTTTCTGTGTGCTCCCTCACTCTCTTCCTCTATGTGCCCCTCTATCTCTCACACATACAAAATGAAAATCAAAAAATTTACAATAATTGACACACAGACACATACCCTCCCACAGACACACACACCCTCTCACATACAGATTTCCTATAAATGTCACAGTCCATGATATTGACAGAAATGGACTTAAACCTCTCCTACCAGTATTAAGACCAGAGGTCAGTTATTGTCAATCATTAATATTGTGTCTCACACACAAACTCTCAGTTAAAAACATTTGAAAAAAGTAGTTATCTTACTATGCATGTTGCTTCTTTGAAACGTGCAGAGGATGTGGAAGGGGCTCAAATGCACGAAAGGGCACATTTGCGATTTTTGTTAATAATTTAATAAAAATATGCCTGGCCTTTATTCTCCCTGTCTGTATCTCTCACACACATTCATGACAGTTATTTAAAAATAAATGAAGTGTATTTTAGTTAATTCTCCTAACATGACATCTCAACTTTTACCTAACCCTCTGACTGACAGAAGCTCTGCTGACAGAGATGCACTTTCTCTCTTGTTTATTTCTTTACCGCAAATCATAAAATTCGGGAGTCCTTCTGTGTCAGTTGCCAGCTTTCTGGGATTAGGCCTTCTCACATACACATGATATACCACTGCAAATTGTTACCGTTTTGATTTGACAACATTATATTGAGTTATTACGTTTTTTTCTGAGTTATATCTCTGCCGATCGGAAGCAGATCTCTCCCTTCACTGTCACATCGCGAGTGCAGTAAAGCCCGCCGCCAGTACTGCAGGATCTGCATTCTGATTGGCTAAAGCACTTCTTTGTTGGAAACTCTGTGTAACGATTGGGCTGGAACCTGTGTGTTGCCCTTGGTGAACTGGGATACATATGCGCAAAAAAAAACAAACACAATTAAAATTCGATATAAACTGAGGAGCCGCATGAGACTGGGCAAAGAGCCGCATGCGGGTTGGCCACTCCTGGACTAGAATGACAAATAACGTTAGTTCCGCCTATTCCGTCAGCCAATAAATCGTTTAATCATAAACTTTTCATTTTCAGGGGGCCACAGGGGGGTCCAAAGTCAGTGTTTACGGGGCGTGGTTTGCAATCCACCCAGCCAATCAGAAATGGGAACCTTTTTCTCCCATGAAAGTACCTGCTCTCTAGCAGGGACTAAAAAGGGGGTGAAAAGGTTCTCATGAACTAAGTTCTAGTTCCGGATTTTTTTGGTGTGAACGCAACATTTCAAGAACTATCGGAACTATACTGGGAAAATTACTCCGGTGTGAAAGCGCCTTATGGGCTCCTGTTTCACCGGTAGGATTTCTACACTCTTGGTGATGCTGACTCATATGACTCAAATTACTCGTATGATCCGGATCTCTTCAATGACTAACTCAGAAGACCTTGAGTCCGTAAAAGGATCCGGATTTGCCATCTGGATCTCCTGTGTGTCATTAATGTCTTATGTATTAATGCACACAAATGATTCATACAATCAGGTCGCATTTGATCTATTTTGTTTTCCAATAAAGATTTTAAAGGACCTTATTAAATTGTTCCTGAGTTGGAGCTGAAAGCATGACTGAAGATCTTGGTGGAGGAGTTCAAGTCAAGGTCACATAACAGCTCTTTCTGTGACTTCAACTGCCAGTTTATTATGTACAATCATAGACTGTATTTATCAGTATACACCTCGTTACAAAAAAAAGTCAGATGCAACAGGAGAGCAACAATTCTCCCCTCAAGATGTTCAGCGTTTGTTTAGATGTTTCTACCAAATGGGCATTTTAAAAGCTGCAGTTTGTGACACTGTTGCCCTGCCTTGACATTTATGACATTGTGTATACTGTAACTAAAATATGTAGACTTTAGTGCAGAATTCCTAATGAAAACTCTCATTAAGATAGCAACACAAAAGCCATCAGGTTGCACAACAATGGGTCAACAATGTGACACAATTACTGGACATAAAATACACACTGTTTTCACACACACATGTAAATAATATGTACACATGACTAAATATGTATATATGTTCATTTTAATTAATTTCTTAGTTTATAGTTATTTATCATTTTTATCTTTGATTTTATCCTTAATTTGATTAATCTGTGTGAATCTGTGCTGTCCTGTTTTTCAATGTTACCCTGTTGCTGTTAAACTACTGAATTTCCCCACGGGGATTAATAAAGGTCCTACTTATCTTAAACAGTATATATCACATGCTAAACAACATATCTTAGTTTTGTTTTATATGCAATATCATTTTCCTCAAATATATATTTGACTTGTTTTATCCATATGGGCTGATACCTTAACAGGACATACGATTACTCGGTGGTGCATCCTGGAGCTAATCTGAACATGATCGTTGGAGCCAACGGAACTGGCAAGTCCAGCATCGTGTGTGCCATCTGTCTGGGTCTGGCCGGCAAGCCCGCCATCCTGGGCCGAGGCGACAAGGTAAACGGCAGAGAAACACAAGCACTGGTAGATGTTCTCTGGACTTGATCAGTTCTTGCTTTCTTTACAAATGACCTGTGAGTGACTAAAATGCATGACTTGATGGATAGATAGGCACTGTTATTTGAAGGTCTTTCATGTCCTCCTAAGCTTTATTTATGGGTTTGTTGTTATTGGTAAGATCCCCAAACCAGTCTTAATCAGTCCATCCATCATTCAATTATTTTAGCTCACAAATAAGTTACAATTCTTATGATTTGTATGTTACTATTTGTATTTTACTATTCGTTATGTTTTTTTCCCCTGTAGGTTGGGCTCTATGTCAAACGCGGCTGCAATAAAGGATTCATTGAGATCGAACTGTAAGTTATGTGAAAGAGTTTGCAAACACACACTGTTATTCCATTAGATTACACATTTGTGTTAATTCCGATTTAAAAAAAAAATTAATACATTACTCATTTTGAAAACACAATTCAGTATTTGAGAAATTAGTTGCAATATATATCAAAGTCAACTTTAATGTCAATCTTACTCAGTTTGTGTTTACAGACAGAGATCGAAATGACGTTTCTAACAATCCCGAATGTAAAATCATACAGTAATACAGATATGTATACAGATATGTATACAAATATGTATATCCTATATACACAATCAACGGACACATATGCACACATTAAGATAAAAAAAAACACAACAATCAATATATACAAAATAACAGTCACTTCAATATCAATAACTTTGATGCAAGATTGTCCATAAAATGTGCATTTATTGCAGATTGTCCATAGCAAATATATATACTTTTATTGTGAATGTATCTGATTGTAGAATCAAAATGTTGTTATTGTTCCAGGTACAAGACTGAGGGTAATGTAGTGATACACAGAGAGATCCATGTGGAGAACAACCAGTCACTGTGGATGCTCGATGGAAAGATCTGCAGCCAGAAAGCAGTGGAAGAAGTTGTCAAGGCTCTGCAAATCCAAGTCGGCAACCTCTGCCAGTTTCTGCCTCAGGTATGTTTGTGTCATTTAAAGTTGTTGCTGCTCAACATTTATGTAAAAAGTATTTCTTTAGGGTGGCTGGTGTTCTCTTTTCTAAAAATAGCTTTCAATATTTCATCAATGTGTCAGTTTGCAGACGTGGTCCACATATGGAAACCTCAAAAGTTCTATCAAGACTAAAGTGTGACTTCCATAACACTTTGTTCACTGTTTTCATCTTTCCGTTGATGATGTTGGTTTCTTCCCTACAGGAAAAAGTGGGAGAGTTTGCAAAGATGTCCAAGATTGAGTTGCTGGAGGCAACAGAGAAGTCAGTGGGACCACCCGAGATGTTCACATACCACTGTGAGCTCAAAAACTTCCGCACCAAAGAAAGGGAACTGGAGGTACACATTATTGTTGAATAATTTATTTATTTCAGAGAGCTGTCAAATTTAGTTTGAAAGTCTCTTTCTATCAACATCTAGGAAGACTTCCAACTTCTTCTGTTTGTCTGTTTGACGCCATTGTTTTTACAAAATATAACGCACTTTACCCATCCATTATTTAACTTCATATAAAAGTTCTGATTTGATTCCTGTTAGAACATTGTGAAGGAGAAGGCCAGTTTCCTGGAGAAGGCCAAGCAGAGGAATGAGAGGAACAAACATGATGTGAAGCGTTACTACGAAAAGAAGAGACACCTGGACGTGATTGTGTTACTTGACCAGAAGAAAGCATGGGTGGTGAGTGGTGGGAATTAAACTCTGTACAAAAGGGACAAACAATTAAATCAAGTTTGCAGTCAGAGTCCAACTGAATGATTTGGTCTGTGTCAGCTCTGATTCTTCCCATTTTGAATACTAGGAGTATGAGACAACCCGTAAGGAGCTTGAGGGAGTGAAGAAAGAGCGAGACGAAGCCAAAAAGCAGCTCTCTGCCCTGAAGCAAGCGCACGCGCCCATGCTGAAGAAGATTCAGCTGATTGAAAACCAGCTGAAGCCCTCTGAGGCCCAAATAAAGGCTAAGGTGAATATGCAAATGTTTTTACTTTCTGATAGGGGCTGTAGCACAATACTAAAAGAAGAAATATTGTTTGTCATTTTCTGTAGATATCATTCAGCCTGCTTTATACATATGATCTGTCTGTATCTGTCCGTATCAATGTAGCAGAAAGGGGTTAGCTCTCACTGACTCCAGTGTTTCCCCTACCATTGTCTTGGCGGGGCGCTGTCTTGGGTAATGTTTTCAAGAAACATTGAACATGCTGCCACATATGACACAGGAAAAAAAGAAAAGACTCTGAACCCTTTCTTTGCCATTATATAAAAATAGTGTTGCTACAAAAGTATAAATTAGGCTTACTAATAAGACAACTCGGATCTGAAGCTACACAGGAATCTGCTGCCAAAGTGCAATAAAAAAGACACAATTAATAGAATCAAACCCTTTTTTTGTTGCATTTTAGTAGAGTATAAAAATAAATGCCTTTAATAGGATGCAAGCAACACTAGTTTCTTAACCTGAATTGATAATAGACTATAATCAATTTAAACAGAACAGATCTTAATGTTTGCATTCTTATACAATCATTATAATGAATAAGTTCAAACAAACTAAAACGTACAGGTGATTAATAACGGTATCTAACTTGAGTTTTTATTATATCAAAAACCTGTTGAAATGCTACTGTTATTTTTACTGTCCCCAAAAAGCGCGTCGGCAGCCTCCAGGAATGCTTCTTTCACAACTTCGCCGTCTTTGACAGACTTCATGTGTTTCGCAAGAACGTGACTGACACGATAAGATGCTATGGTAGCAGCCTTGCTCTTGTTGTTGGGCCTGGTGAAAATGGACTGCTGTGCATTTAGCTGTCCTTTCAGGTCCCTCACCTTTTGGGAGCGTAGGGCAGAATTAGGAGGGAATTCCGTCTCGTAGCGTTTGTGCACTGTTTTGAAATGCCGCTCCTAAATTACCCTTCTTCGATAAAGCCACGCTCGCATTGCAGATGAGACAGATAGACTTTGAATTGGAATAGATACAAAAATAATCATCCTCCCACTCGGAGTGAAAATTATATATTTTGGGCTTTGTTGCTTCTGCCATAATTGCGGTCTTGTGTGTGTGCGGACTGTCACTCCTGTTGACACGGACAACGTCAGCGAAATAGTGCCCACTGTCTACCAGCCACGCCCCGACACATGGGGTCACGCCGGCCAATCACAAAGCTTTGATGCGTTCAAGTGCATTATTCTGGCACAGGAAGATTATGTTATAGGACATTAACGATAAAACAGAATATTGTTGTTCTATTTTTAGACACATCTCGCGATCGACTGGGAATCTCCCCGCGATCGACCGGTCGATCGCGATCGACTGGTTGGGCACCCCTGTCCTATACGATCATTTTCCTGATAATGATGAAGCCATAGCCCCGCCTCTCCCCACCTCTGCTGCTCACATCTGTAGCATGATGTTAGTGCAAAATCTACAGCTTCTCTACCACAACCATCAGCAACAAGTGGACATGGAGAACTACATGAACTACATGTTGTTAAATCCACCGCGGAGAATAAACAGAAGGGCAACCAGGCAACCATGGCAACCATGCTCGGGGGTCTTCTTCGCTGCTTTTGGTGTATTTTGTGGCGGAAGTACAGCGCCACTTATAGGCCCGGCATATGTACTACAACGTCTCCAGCGGGTCGAGCGGTCTCGTGTGAAGGGACATGTTTATTATATACTTTACATTAAACATGGATTTATTTTTCAAATCTTTACCAAGGTTACAATAAAATATATTCTTAGTATGTTTAACATCATTAAAACGAGAGGCTAGAAGGTTTTTAGCATTCTTTCTACAGCACAATTTTTACCTGCATTTAATGATTGATATTATGAATGATGATAACTGTGAGCATCTTATTTTTCAGACTGATGCCATCAAAGAAGCCTCTTTGAAGTGCAATCAGAAAAAGGATCAGCTGGATCGAAAAAACAAAGAGGTGGGACTTAGAAAGAGAAAGGAAACGTTCAGCCCCTCAAATCTGATAATAAAATATCTATTTTATGTCTACTATTACAACCCCACATTCATTGTATAAATAAGAAGAGATGATAAAAAGAGTTTCCATTTGCATTATATACAAATTATTTCTCATCTTTATGATGCAGTACTTCATGAAGTCTGTAGTCTATTTTGTTGACTTTTCCTGTGCCGTGTGTGTTTCTCACAGAATAAAGTAGACTTAAGCTGCAGATGTGGTGTTCATAATTAATGATAGTTCTCTCCGTTCTTCCCTACAGATTGAAAATATTAAACAATCACAAAAGATTAAGCAGTTTGAAGCGGCAGACCACCAGAAGGGAATCAGCAACACCAGGCGGACCATTGACGCCTTTAAGGCAGAGCTCGCCAAAGTTACAGACCAACCCGACGTGACGCCGCAGATCAATGCCGTCAATATCGAGCTGAGGCAAATCCGAGAGGAGAGAACCAAGATCGAAGGGGAGAAGTCCGACCTACGCAGGGACAAGGACAACCTCCATGCTGAAACAAAAAGTGAGTTTCCCACCAGTAGTGTCATCTGAACCCGTAAACAAATATCTAGTTATTTACATAAGATGCTGCTAGCACACATACATCACCATGTGGTTCGTTTACATGGTGTTTATTTATTCAAATTGCTAGTGTTGGAGAGAAAGCTCAGGGACATGAACAACATGATGAATGTCAAAGAGGAGAAGCTGAAAGGACGCCACAGGGACACACACGCTGCCATCCAGTGGCTCAGACAGAACAAACAACTCTTTGAAGGGAATGTCCATGAGCCAATGATGCTGGTCGTAAGTCAACCATGTGGTTCATTTTATAGTAAAAAGCAGTTGGAATAAGATAATTGTTCAAAATCCTTGTACATATATAACAACTGTACAAAGTGTTCTTGGATATGTGTCCAACTACAATACAGCATATTATAAATCATGTATTAAATTAATATAGCTTTTGAAATCTAAATGGGGGAATAAAGTTTGACGGAATAAAACCCTTATGATTAATGCTAACGGTTGGGATAAAAAAATCATTTTTTCAGTGCTTTGAAATTGGGGATCTTGTCTCAGCTTTGGCTAACATTTGTGATCTGATAAGGTTGTGATGCTTTTTGTATCATTTGCAAAGCCCACATGCTAACCCTTTCTTTATCTTTCAGATCAATGTGAAAGATCCTCGCTTTGCCAAGTATGTGGAGAACCACATCTCCTTCGCGGACCTGCGGGCTTTTGTCTTCCAGAGAAAGGTCGACATGGAGAAGTTCATGAAAGAGGTCAGAGCAGACTATGGCTGTCGTAAAAAAAAAAATCCTTCTGTGTGTAAATTATCCGACAAATCCCATGTTTGCTGTTACCCTTTCAAATTAAACATTTCTGTCCCACCCCTCAGGTCCGTGACAAGATGAAGCTGAGGGTGAACGCCATTTCTGCTCCAGAGGTGTCGTGTTCTAATAAACAGTCGTCTAGAAATATTGAGTCCCTAAAGTGAGAAAATATGAATTTTATCCGAGGCGTAATGACCTTGATAAGATCAACATGCATATTTGTCTTTAGTTTAGTAATGCAACATTTCCATAATTTCTTGTAGGCATTTTGGGTTCTTCACCTACCTTCGGGAGATGTTTGACGCGCCTGATGAGGTGATGAGTTACCTCTGCCAACAGTACAAGGTGCACGACGTCCCGGTGGGCAATGAACAAACTAAAGCCATGATCAAAAGGGTACGTTCCTTTTCCCACATTTTTCAAGTTTTCAAACCACCACAGCAGAATATTAGGGACGTGAATGTGATTTAAAATCCAACCTCTTTGGTGAAACAAAAGGTCGGATATCAAGATAAACGGAGTGGATTGAGCTTAAATGTGTCAGTGAAGTCTTTAAAAAGGCACCACCCATAAAAATCATACTGAATTTAAATATACATTTTGCTCCTGTGCCTTTCAGAGATGTCAAAAAGTTGAATTATTGAATTAGATGTCAAAAAAATGTTGTTAAAGTTTAATTTACTTGTGTCAATGTATGACGCATTTTATTACCCTTTTTGAGTTTACTGTATTTTGCACTGGTAAACTTAAATCTGACAGTTGTATTTTGTCTCCTGATATTTCCAAGCTCGAACATTGAAGTCCAGATTTTGTTTTATACTCTTGAATTAAAAAGGAGTTGTTCTTTGTCAATATTTGTCTTTCTGACAGGTGATTGAGGAGCCCTACCTCAAGGTGTTATACACAACAGAGGAGAGGTACACATTGAAGAGGTCCCATTACTCCAACGCGATCAGCACCAGTAACTCTGCAGTGTACCCCTCTCAGTACCTCACCATCACTGTGGACGCTAAAGAGAAACTGCAGCTGGAGCAGCAGATGAAGGTAAGGGAGACACATGGGAACACACGTGGAAGCATAGCCCTGACCCTTTTTAAATCCAATATTCCCTACATCTGTTTTTTCTATATGTGAGAGTTTAGCTGTTTACCCCCACTGTGACTAGGACTGTGAGTCCAAGTTACGGGACATTGATGAGCGGCTGAAGGCCCTGCAGGCGGAAGCCGTCACACTGGATCGGCGTGACAACGAGTTATTGGCAGAGAAGAAGCACCTCTCTGAAGTGAAAAGCAAAAAGAGACAACTGGAGCAGAAGATCAGTTCCAAACAGGACAGGCAAGTCTGTCTAAAAAATCAACAAAAGGCCCAACAGGCTGTTGTCCTTGGAAATGTGACTTGATTGGAATATTTTCTTTGTAGTGATTTGTCTGTTTGGTCAATGCAAATACTTTTTGAATTGGTTTAACTCCAACTTTTCATGCGTTTAGTCTGAGGCAGATGGAGCAGAATGTCATTGACCTGCAGACGATTGAAGAGAAGACTAAGGAGAAAGTTGCAGCTGTCAATCAGCAGAAAGTTTCCCTAGTCGCAGGGATTATGGAGCAAATTAAGGTTTGTATACCATGAACTGATAGCTAAGCTGATTTCCATAGCTTTGGTAGGTTGACATTTAGATTTGTTTATGTTGTGTTGTGAATGACTTCAACAATGTTACATCCTTCTGTCTCTGAATGTATCCTTTCTGCATTTTCAAGCTCTATTGCAACTGAACTCTACCTCGTATCAGACTTAACTGATTACTAAAAACAGTCTACCATTTTATATTGTGATTGATTTTTATAGATATAACTTTTGATGTTTTGCTTTATAAGTGCAAACCCTTTCTCTGCCTAAATGTTGTCTTTTTAAATGTCTGGCTCTATGTCTCTCCATGGTCTGTAGCTGAAGGTGAAGCTGACCATGGAGAAGGTGTACCTGAATCTGGAGACGGTGGGGCTGATGGCGCAGAAAAGCAAGATGGAGCATGATTGTCGAGAAAGCGCCTCTGAACTCCAGACCACTGATGTAAGCGGTTCATAGACCAGGGGTGTCCAAACTTTTTTCACCGAGGGCCACATACAGAAAAATATTTGAAGGGCTGGGCCACTCACTAGAGGTGAGGTTTATTATGGCGCATTTCCACTACACGGTCGGCCTCGGCCACACTCGGTACGGCTCGGTACGGCTTGGCCGCGTTGGGCCTTAACAGGGCCGACTCACTTCATGCTGCGCTTCCATTACAGTTTAGGAACTGGGGTAGTTACTATAGTAACGCAGTGTAGGCGGAGCCGTGACATCATCTTCAATGAGAAATCCAGAAACACAACACAGCCGTTAGCTGTGAGCACTCAGAGCTCACAGCTCCTTATATATGTTCAGAAACTCGACAAAAGTTAAACAAGTACAAACCACAGACTGTCTGTGTCATGGTGAATACAGTCGCTGCTTTATTTATGTCTGTATAGGCCGTTGTTGTGAGTGTGGACGGTCGGGGCATATACTGCGTTAGCTTAGCCAATCTCCATCTAGAAAAACACGAATTTTAAAAGGTTTTTCGCCTGCCGTCTGTGCAGACTTGACAAAGCATTAATTCATGGTTTTTACTAACCGGTATCAGTATGTTGTTACTTCGGCATCATTTTGAAACGTGTATTACAATTAAATCACAGTCAAATATGTCCATCTTGTTGTAGTTCTAGCCCTCTTGCCAGCGCTCCTCTCTCTAGTTTAGCATACTCAGCCCGACTCAGCCCTGTTTGTTGGCCCCGATAGAACCACAATTTTCTAGGGCCAGAAAAGAGGGGAAAAAGTGGCCCCGCGCCGTGCCGCGCCGGAACGAGGCCTAGTGGAAGCACAACCAAAAAAGGGGACGGCACGACACGGCACGCTTAAAGCGAGCTACGCGCTGCAATGGAAATGCGCCATTAGTGCCTCATAAGTTAACCTGTTAAAGCCTGAGAGACCCCGGTACCGGGGCTCTCCCGCAACATCTTGCAGGAAACAGTGTCTGAGGGCATGTTCATTTAATAAACTATGAATGTTTTATATCCATGTAACGGGAAGAAACTCATCTAACTGATCATTTTAATTTTTTTTTCAAAAGAAAACCCACAATGCTAACACTGAGCCTCTGAATTAGCAACGAGCGAAAAATGCTAACAGATTACTGCACCGAAAATCACTCACAAAACCTTATTATTTATATTTTCTCCACATACATGACACCGATTCACATCGTGAGGTGACACAGAATCGATGGGTACCCTCATTACCACGGAATTATACAAATTTGTGACGTTATAAACAAAAACAGACATCAAAACAGGTGACGCTAGGTAGCTAAAAATGCTAACATTCTTACCTTGGCTCTGTAGTCTCTCCAAAGTGGTCTTCAATGGCATTAAAACGATAAAAACGCTGCTGAAGTTAATCCATAGGTTAATCCAATGTGTCTGTGTCCCTTTGAAATTATTTCTGATAATCCATGAGCAATAAAACGGATAATCCATGCTTTTACGTTTCTCGATGTCAGAGCTAGACTGTAGCTTCACTCTAATACAAAATTACATGCGCAAAGCCCCCACCTTTTTTTTCACAATGAGTGTGTGTGGGGGACTCCCCCTTCAACTATATTGGCTCTAACGGTCAGAAAGAGGTGTCAACCATCAAAATCGACCAATGGGTTCCAGAGATATGAAAGAAAAAACATTTCCACCCAAATCACCTCAGAGGTGGAGTGTTTTTGGCTAAACCTCTCTAAAAAGGTCAAATGTCACTTTTGCATCAATCTTGATACAGGGTACTTATTATATGTTGTACTTTGGATTCCTAAAGCTTTTAGTCTACCTTACCATCATCCAAGGGTAGTTTTCACTATAAGTAAAAAATAATTTTTGGACGGACACTATAATTTACAGTTTTTTACTATGTCAAATCTGAATTTTCTTTAAAATAAAAAACATCTATATTGTTCAGTTTCATTTGTGGGCCGTATTCCATTATACTTTTTTAATTTGCTGAGGGCCGATTGAAATGTCCCGCGGGCCGCATTTGGCCCCCGGGCCGTAGTTTGGACACCCCTGACTTAGACCTTTTTGTATATAGAGTTTGAAGAACGTTTTGGAAGTTTAGAAAAAGGCTTAATTTCTTGGGTTTCATCTACAAAGTCACTCATTTTGTTTGTTTGTCAATCTCCTCCCTGTTCTGTATATCTGATGTCTGCTAACTGAGATTGTTCTTGCAGCAAAAATGCATCCGTCTGGAGCAAAGGAAGGTTCAGCTGACAGAACAGGGCAAAGGCCTGATGAAGAGAGCCAAGTCCATCTGCAGGATGCAGCATGACGAGTCCTTACCGCAAGAGCTGCATAAAGTTAGTGTGGATTACAGTCTTTATTATACTATTCAGTGTTTCCCCTACCATTGTCTTGGCGGAGCGCTGTGCCCTGCCAACGGAGCCCCCGCCTGAAGGTTTCAAATGTGTTTATTATTATTTTTTAACCTCAAGCCGTTATCGTCACGGAGGAGAAGGACACACACAGCCTGCCCAGGTGGACGCGCGCGAACGCGACGACAACGAACGTAGCGTGCGCATTCTAAAAATAGCTCACAGATGGTGAGCAGGTACCGCGGTTTTGAACTACAGTATTGAATTTGACAGAAAACAACAATGAAACGCCAGCAGAAGAATAGTCTAATGAGTTGGGTGAAAAAAAAGACAGAAGATGCGAGTTGGTTTATTCAGTAAATTAGCTCAGGATAATTGGATGTTCTGTCTACACCTGTTGATGTGAGGCTAATGCAGGATTTGCTAGCTTGATGCTACCGGCATTTAGCGGCAGTGACTCAACAAATTGCCTCTTAAAATGTATCGTCAGCAATGTATGACAAGCAGACTGCTTGTTTAATGTTAGACTCACACCAATAGCTCAATATGATCATAACACGATTGCTTTCATATCAGAGATCAGATGAGGTTTCTGTACGGACATTCCCAAATCAAAAGCCCTGGATAAACTCCGATGTGCGCTGCAAGCTGAAAGCGCGCACTATCGCGCACAGAGCGGGAGATTTGGAGGAGTACAGGAAGTCTAGGTATGATCTCCGGAGAGCAATTAAAAATGCAAAGAGACAGTACAAAGAGAAGGTGGAATCTGACTTCAAAGGCTGTAACACTAGGAATATGTGGGCGGGACTAAGAACAATGACTGACTACAAAGGAGCAGCGGGGGGTGCTGCGGGAGTGTCTGCGTGCGCATCTCTCCCAGATGAGCTGAACAGTTTTTTTGCACGCTTTGAGAGCAGCCGGGCTGTGGAGGTACAGATAGACCAGGAGCTACACTGCCCTTTTGTTTTAAATAGGGCAGATGTGTGTAAATCCTTTAAAAGGGTTAATCCACACAAGGCTCCTGGACCTGATGGCATCCCTGGCCGTGTTCTCAGGGTGTGTGCAGTTCAGCTGGCAGAGGTGTTCACAGACATCTTCAACAGGTCCCTGCTGCAGTCTGTAGTCCCCACATGCTTCAAACATTCCACTATCGTTCCTGTCCCGAAAAAGACAATCATCACCTGCCCCAACGACTACCGCCCAGTAGCACTCACCTCCACCATAATGAAGTGCTTTGAGCGGTTAGTCAAATCATTCATCACCTCCTCCCTCCCTGAATCTCTGGACCCCCTGCAGTTTGCCTACAGAGCAAACAGGTCCACAGACGACGCCATAGCCCTCACCATCTACACTGCCCTCTCACACCTGGACCCGAAGAACAGGAACACATATGTGAGAATGCTGTTCATTGACTACAGTTCAGCATTCAACACCATTGTGCCCTCCAAGCTGGCCATCAAGCTCAGAGACCTCGGGCTCAACAGCGCCCTCTGTGACTGGATCCTGAACTTCCTGACGGGCAGACCCCAGGCAGTGCGGGTGGGAAACATCACATCCTCCACCCTGATTCTAAACACCGGTGCCCCTCAAGGCTGCGTGCTCAGCCCTCTCCTCTACTCCCTGTTCACACACGACTGCGTGGCCACACACAGCTCCAACACCATCGTGAAGTTTGCTGATGACACGACCGTCATCGGCTAGATCACAGACGATGACGAGACGGCGTACAGAGAGGAGGTTGAAAACCTGACATCTTGGTGCCAGGATAACAACCTCCATCTCAACGTCAGCAAAACAAAGGAGCTGATTGTGGATTACAGGAAGCAGCAGGGAGAGGGACACGCCCCCATCGCCATTAATGGGACTACGGTGGAGAGAGTCAGCAGCTTCAGGTTCCTCAGTGTCCACATCACTGAGGACCTGACATGGTCTCTTCACACCACCACCATCACCAAGAAAGCTCGACAGCGGCTCTTCTTCCTCCGCAGGTTGAGGAGGTTCAAAATGGATTCCAGGATACTCTGCAACTTCTACAGGTGCACGATAGAGAGTATCCTGACTGGCAGCATGACGGCCTGGTACGGCAGCTGCACCGACCTCGATCGTAAGGCTTTACAGAGGGTGGTGAAAACTGCACAGCACATCACCAGGACGGAGCTGCCATCCATGGAGGACCTTTACTCCCAGCGGCTCAGGAAGAAATCACTACGGATTATCAAAGACCCCCATCACCCCAGCCACAAACTGTTCTTTCTGTTGCCGTCTGGCAGACGTTACCGCAGCATCCTGGCAAGGACAAGAAGATTCTGAGACAGTTTCTTCCCGCGGGCAGTGAGACTGTTAAAAAATTGAACTGTTGAAACAACTTCAAACATTCATCTGCTACTCAGTAGTATGTATCTAATACCTAATATATATATATATATATATATATCATTCCAATAACTTGTATATAGACTCGTACTGCATCACTTTATTTTATTTTATAACTATTATTCTTTTTGTATTGCTCTTGCTCTTATTGTTATTATGTTATTATGTTGCATTGTTGGAGAAGCCTGTGACATAAGATTTTCAACTACATAATTACTCTGTAGCTATGTCAGATTGACAATAAAGAACCTTGAACCTTGAGGTGGAGCTGCCTCCAGCAATAGAGGATGAGGCAGAGAGAAGCAGCAGCAGCACAGTGTTGCAGCAGGTATGTTATATGCTGTAGTCAGGTGATTTAAATGTATCAATGAAAGGAAGAAGTGTAGGCTACATGATAAGAAGGGAAAAGTAATACAGTACAGTGTAACACTGTATTTTATTACTTTTTAATGTACAAATACTTTGTTACTGTATGTCACGGAGGTGATCTCTGGGCCCATAGATCTCGGCCTCCGTTACGGGTTGTGTAGCTTCATTGTTGTTGAATGTGTTCACCTGGTGCCCTGTGTTGTCTCCTCCCCCCTCACCTGTGTCTTGTTGATTGATTAGTGTGTGTGTATTTAGGCTCTGTTTTCCCTGTCAGTGGACAGGTAGTGTGTGGGAGATCCTTGTGGCTGCTGACTGTGTTCAGGGAGGACAGTCATATTGAGGCTGGTGACTATGTGCACATTACATTACATTTCATTTCAGGGATAGTGGTGGTCTAATGGATAGTGAGGTGGGCTGAAGATCGGAAGGTTGTGAGTTCAAATCCCGCCAGGAACACCACCACTAGTGTGCCCTTGAGTAAGGCACTTAGCCTTCAGTTACTCCAGGGAGAATGTCCCTGTAATTGGTAATTGTAAGTCGCTTTGGATAAAAGCGTCAGCTAAATGAAATGTAATGTAATCATTTAGCTGACGCTTTTATCCAAAGCGACTTACAATTACCAATTACAGGGACATTCTCCCTGGAGTAACTAACGGCCCGTCCACACAGCGGCGTGCGTTGAAGCTTGCTCCATTTTTTGGAATATGAGGAAATGACCTGCGGTGTGTCTCTCCCAGCATACACACGGTTTGATTGGCTGCATAAACGGAATTTGATTGGCTGACGCTTCCACCAAAGCTTCAGAAGTTGAACATTTCTCAACTTTTGCAGCGAGCCACGTCAGCAAAGCTCCGCTTCGCTTCCCGCAATGCAGTTCGGCGAAAAGTGACGTCACCCCATTCAAGTGAATGGTGAAGCTTTCAACGCACGCCGCTGTGTGGACATGCCGTAAGGGCTGTAAGGGCTAAGTGCCTTACTCAAGGGCACACTAGTGGTGGTGTTCCTGGCGGGATTTGAACTCACAACCTTCCGATCTTCAGCCCACCTTTAGACCACCACTACCCCCACACATGAGAAATAAATGCCCACACCGGGTTATATTTGAACTCTCTGCCTCTGCCTCCTTGCTTGGTCGGGCCGCTCAACGGTAAGTCTCACACTGTACGATAACAATAACAATAATCCACAGCTCCTCTCTCTGCTCCAGAGGATAAAAAAGAATTCAAAATTCAACAAAAAAAATTCGGGGCACCCCACCCCTTGGGGGGGTACCCAAGCAGCACCCTGCCAAGGCAGTAAACCTAGGGGAAATGGGGAGGTTGTGGCTCAGTGGATAGTGCGCTGATCTTCAGATCACGGGGGCACTGGTCCGAATCAGTCAACATTCCGCTGTGTCCTTGGACAAGACACTTGACCCCAAATTGTTCCTGTGGGGATTGCCCACAGTATTGAATGTATGCAAGTCGCTTTGGATAAAAGCGTCTAACAAGTAACATGTAATGTAAAAATACTGTGAATGAAACTAGACATTTCCTTCTTTGGAATGTTATCCTTTTTCATATTATAAATATAAGTTGGTAAAATATTCATGGCTCTTTTTTGTTTTGTTAATGCAGGCTTTCAGTAATCTGCCTGACACGCTGGACGATATCGACACCATGCTGAACGAGGAGCGGTCCAGAGCGGAGTGCTTCACTGGCCTCAGTGAAAATGTAAGAGCACAACTGAGGGTTTTTAATCTCGACAGAAAACTTGAATCTGTACAATGCTGTTAATATTTATTTAATCTGTACAATGCTGTTAATATTTATTTATTCTTTATGTAGATGGCAATGATGAGGACAATATAGAATGGTGTTCTGTTTTAATGACTTATTCTTATTCTTAGTATTTATCTAATTCTTTGCAATTTCTCTGCTTTCATACTTTTTCGGCCAGATTGTTCTGTGTGTCTGATTATTTATTTATATATATATATATATATATATATATATATATATACACACACAGTCTGTTCTGAATATGTTGTGGCGTTTACCCTAAGAGGGTGCATGTTTCTCCTGCATGATGATTTGCTTCTTCTCTTTGGAGGTTGTGGATGAGTACAAAAAGAGAGAGCAGGAGAACAAAGATCTGGAGAAAGAGCTGGAAGATAAGAGCAATGCCCTGACCTCATACCGACAGAACATATCAGAGGTACGTGACATGTCAATGCAATGACTCCTCTCGGATGATTTTTTTAAAGAAATATAGTTCAGCGTCTGATTTGTTGCAGGACAGAATGACCATCCTGTGAATAAATGTGTGTGTAAGGATTTCTGCTGGTGTCTCACAGGCTAAGGAGCGCTGGCTGAACCCTCTGAAGCAGCTGGTGGAACAGATAAATGTGAAGTTTAGTGATTTCTTCCGCTCCATGCAATGTGCAGGAGAGGTTGATCTGCACTCAGAGAACGAGGTACATGATGACACAAAAGCAACAACACACACACACTGACATTAAGGGTTGAAAAACAATTTAAGTGATTGTTTCCATTCATTCAAGGAGGCTTATATAGATTGCTCAATTTATTAATTTACACAAGATGGTGTTCATATCTTAACAAATCTTATGGTATTTTATTTTTGGTTGTAATTGGGCCATAAGAATTGTAATTGTCACCCCATTTAAAAGCTGTCTTTCCTATCAGGAGGAGTACGACAAGTATGGGATCAGAATCCGTGTGAAGTTCCACAGCAGCACTCAGCTCCACGAGCTGACGGCGTACCATCAGAGCGGAGGAGAGCGCAGCGTCTCCACCATGCTGTACCTCATGGCCCTGCAGGAGCTCAACCGCTGCCCCTTCAGGGTGGTGGACGAGATCAACCAGGTAGCGCTCTCTCACACACACACAAACACACATTATATGCAGACACAATCATGTATATTATGCTCTTTTCTTTTTCTACATATACACAAAACATTAACACAGACATGGAGTTTATCTACTCCTCCTGTGTTCAAGAAATGTATTACGTTAAAATATTTTTTGCAAGCCTACAAACATTTAAAGCCACGATTATTTGCCACCTGCTTGAGTAT
Source organism: Trematomus bernacchii (assembly GCF_902827165.1). Classification (NCBI taxonomy): domain Eukaryota; kingdom Metazoa; phylum Chordata; class Actinopteri; order Perciformes; family Nototheniidae; genus Trematomus; species Trematomus bernacchii. The sequence goes on from NW_022987727.1 coordinate 3,520,009, forward strand.
TTGGATGTGATTGAGACTATTTATCTTTGTTGTGTAGGGAATGGATCCTATAAATGAGAGAAGAGTCTTTGACATTGTGGTCCGCACAGCCTGCAAAGAGACGACATCGCAGTACTTTTTCATTACACCCAAAGTGAGTATTTGTACCTTCTAAAGCAGGCATGGGCAAACTAAGGCCCGCGGGCCATATACGGCCCGTTGGGCTTGTGAATCCGGCCCGCCGAATATTGGTACAAAATTGTCCAAATTATAGTAAAGACCGCATTCATTTTGCCTTTTTCCTGCAATACCCGGCATTTCAGTTGATCCCACTAGATGGCGCACTCTAGACACAATTTACCTTTGCTGGAGTCTGGTCTATTCTCTCAGCTGGCCCCACTCGGCAACCCGGCAAGATCCAAGAACCAAATACGTCACGCTTACATTGGAGGGGGTCGAGATTAACCTGAGCAGCAATAACAGTTCATGGCGAGTACGGCGAATACAGGTTGTAACAAGCAGTAGCGCTGAGCAAAGTGACTAGAACGCGACCACACACTTATAAAAAACACTTATATAAAGTCAGGCAACACTAACCAGGCTTAGTGTGATTCTGTTTATTTTACCTTACTTTAATGACCATCCGTTCACTGTTATTGATCATTGTGAAGAGGCAGACGTTTTCCTTTTGTTTTATATTATTACAGCTATCGGATGGAATAAATACATGGGCTACATGTGGCCATCACAAGTAAAATCATAACGAAAACTACGCCGGTAAAATATGCGTGTAGAAAACGGCTTGTGCCACAATATGATAGCAACAAGTAGTCAAGATAGTCTGATTAGCTTCGGTTGCTATGCTAACATCACCTGTAGAATGCCAGAGAAACATTCATAACAGCGTTGTGATGCCAAACAGCGTTCAGACTAAAACACATTCACTGATGGGGATGGGGGATATTTATCAGCTGCTTGTGTGACAGTCAGACAATGAAAACTTTAGGGCGGCCGCTGCCGCGAGTTAACGGGAGAATAAACTCCGGTAGACGAGCAGCACTGCAGCGGGCAGTAATGCAGCTGAACCACATTAATAAACAATGCTCCACGGCACTCTGGAGAATGGTACAAGGTTGGAGAAGTAGTTCTTTAATTTAATCTGGCTTTGTATGATTAAAAACTACCCGACGCAATCCTCTATTGATGTTGTTGTGAGCGGTGTTGCGGAGAAAATCAGCGACGTAAAACGCTGTGTGGGTCATAAGAAGGCACGTAAATGTTTACGTCATGACCCAAACGATGACGCAATGACGCAATAATTCACCTTTGAACCCGCATCTGTAACAATGAGTGGACCAAAGAAAAGAAAAGTCAACATTGAGTGCCGAGTGTATAATGAGGAGTGGACAGCTAAATATTTTTTTATCGATCTGCTACTGGCCCGGCCCGTCTGTCAAATTTAAAACTCATAGTGGCCCCCGAGCCAAATAGTTTGCCCACCCCTGTTCTAAAGGCATGTGTCCAAGTAGTCTTTTCCTGGCAGAAAAGGGCCCCCCCACCCTTCATCCCAGCGCTTTAATATAACCGTTTGTATGCTTGTGGAATTATGATGATAGAGACAAACTAGACTTCCCCCCAACTCTACATAACCATCTACTCTCGTTCAGCAAATGTAGTGATTTGGTTGACTGTCACTGTTATTATCATTGTCACCTTCAGCTGTTTCCAGCCCTTGTAAACTACTTGCACAGCGCCAAACATTAAACAAAAATCGTTAGTAACTAGATGGCAGCTTGGAGCCAGATATTTCCTTGAGTAGTTAGGGACACAAATCCTTGGGTCTTTAAGTTTTAAGACAGTGATTATTGGACTTACACTCTTCAAAATGCCCTAAGCACTTCTCAAAATAAATGCTCATGTTGGTCTGTATCTACTTCATGTGTAGGCAGCTGTTTACTGCCTCCAAGTGGTAGAATAGGTGATTGCAATTTTAATATGATTTGTGTGAATCTCTATTGTATGACCGACCTGTGCTTTTCATTTTTCCTGAACGTTTGCTTTGCTGTTTTTTTTCCAGCTGTTGCAGAATCTTCAGTACGCTGATGAGATGACCGTCCTTTGTGTCCATAACGGCAGCCAAATGCTTGCTCCCAACCAATGGGACGAGAAGGCCTTCATCAGGCGCAGTCTCAGACGAAAAACTAAGCCATGAATCCATCATCGGACGTGACCTACATGATTACAACTGTTTCCTGTTCATTGAATTCCAAATATACAGATGAAAAAATAAATAGGTTAATCATTTATTGAAGTATATTAAGGTTTAATCGTCGTTTTGTATATTTTTATAAAATATTCAGCTGTTTCAGTCTTTTTGTTTATGTTTAAATAAATGAAGAATATTCTTTAAATGTCGAATGTAAAATAAAAGATGCACATTTTTGCCACATTATCAGTGTGAAGGCTTACATTTGTTCACATAGTTAACTTACAACGAATCACATTTAAGTATTCAGTTTTCAATGTTGGGTATTGCAACAGAGACACAGAACGACTTCACTTTAAAGAACCACCTTTATTTACGTTTTTTTTCATGTTGGAAGCAGATGGAGATAATAGTGCAGGAAGCTTAAAGGTACAAATAGAAGCTGCCATCACTGTCCCTGGTGCAGCCCTTGTTTGAATAAGCCTGTGGAGGAAAAGACAGGGCACTGTTGGTATTTGGAACACACCTCGCTTTACACAAAGCCAGATTCCTCCCAGAATCGGTGGGTTTGGTTGGATTAAGATTCTCTTAGTATGACAATATAAGTGAAGTTCAGCTGACCTTCACTTAATGCTGTAAATGGAGCGCCTTTGTGGATCAACCCACACTCTGATTTCGTCCCCTTGGTCCTTCTCCAGCATGTCCTTCTTTGAGTTTCCCTGCTTCCTGTAAATTGACATTTAAAATAAATGGTAACACTTAATTTAGAAAGTCCACCTTTTCAACAGTTGAAATGCCACTGCCAACAGAGGGAAGTTATACTGCCACAAACTTAAATTCACAAACACCCACCTCTGGTCCTCAGAAACAGTCTCTTTCTGGTATAGCATCCGGTTCTTTCCCCAGAAGAAGTCCTTGTGGTGATCGTAAACTGACCTTAGATGGAAGTCAAGACTGTCCTTTGGAGTCTGAGGTAAAAAAATGAAAATTGAGTTGTGCATTCAAATGATTTTTTTTAATGATTTTGTTGTTTCATAATTGCGGGTCACAATCATGCATCATCCTGGAGGTTACCTTAGGCTCATAATGCATAACGCTCTGTCGGTAGCTGGCACAAGTGTCACTATCATAGAGGCGACTCCAGGGCTCCTCTGTTTGGGCGATGTGAGTCGGTCTATCATATGCTTTTCTCTGTGCAGAGGGAAAAGAACAAAAAAAATTAACTTCAAATGTCCAAATAAATTGCATATATTTTTGATGATTATTCTCTAGGTTCATATTCAGGTCATGGACAGTGTATTAACTATTTGGGATGGATTATACTAGGGAACACTTAGATACTCTGTAGCCTATAGAAAAATAATGTTTTTTTATATTTAAATTGCTGTTTGAAATGCTATCATCTGATTTACCAAGGTTTGATTATCAACTGGACCAGGTCCCATGTAATATTACAGCAGGGTTAATATGAGGTAATTCGCATGTTTTACTATGCAATATAACAAAGGTGTGTGTCTGACTAGTTTTCTGAAGAAAACACGAAAAGCTCACCAGACAAAATATGAGTTTCTAGTTCTAGGATAACCTACCTGATGTGAGCTGGAGCCGCTGGTGGTGAAGCCGTGTGTGGGGGGGAAAGGATTCCGGCCTGACATATTTAATAACGAGAAACTCTCAAGACGAAAACACAATACTTCCCCCAAATCTGTTTGTCTCTGTTCGTCTGAGCTAATCCTACAGGAATGTTTACAACCAGGTTTCTTAGCAACCACAAACTTCCGGTTGAAATTTTCAAAAGAAAACGAGTGTTGACACATATTGCTTCCCACGTGTCATGAGTCGATATTAAACCAGAAATGTTTATCCAATGTTTATTTTTTATATATATTTTTCTATTGACAATAGATATTTTTGTAAAAAATGTCAGGTTAATGAAAGCAGCACGCACAGCCCATATAAGTGCTGCAAATACATGTAAAGCATTAGGCTACATGACAATACTGAAGGAAGAATAGATGTTGAAAAAAAAACTTTAAATGTTGTGGTTATTTGTAAACCGAGTGTTTTTAGTCGAGAATTGTGTTCTTGTAGAAAGGGTGAACTATTTCCCCACATGTAGGCTATTATGTATTTTTGTAAAAATGTCCACTTGCTACCTTGAAATAAATACTTCTTTTTTTTTTAAAGCCACCATCGCTAAAAAAATTGTAACCGTGCTAAATAGTTTTGTTTAAAAAGTTGAATAGTTTACAGAAAACGACTTTACAACAGTACAGAGGACTTCTACAGAACACCCAGGTAATGCTAGCAGAAGGCAGGTAAAGTACCAGTCATCCCACAGTGTTTCAACAGCCCGCAGAGCCAATCAGCTGCCAGTATTTGTTCCCTGCTCAGAGGGAAGCCCCGCCCCCAGCCGCCGGGCGGCAGCACCTGAGGGCGGAGGTCAACCCTCTGCTGCTCCATCACTTCAGCACCGACACAAGCGACGATGCATCGAGGCCAGATCCACCTGCGCTACCTTTTAATATGGCTGCCTTTTGCTTATTGTACTACTACGGATTTGCCCATGTGCAAAGAGGTGAGGAGATTAACATTGTTTTATTGTTAGCCATTTATACAAAATGATTACTAATGTGTAAATGCTATTCATATTCATGAATCCAAAGCTAATATTATTCATTAATCTTAATTGTACATATTATCACAATTTGATTGGACAATTTGAGGTTCCATATAGGCCTATGGTATACTTCTAGGTGCAAATGTTAATAAAAAACAGAACCATATGCCACATGTAACATTTGTGAAAACGTAAAAAAAACGGTTAACCAAGCATGTCTGATAATGAGGCCAGGTAAAAAAAATTCTAAAGGGACAATTGACATTTGCATATCAACAGTGCAGTTTGATAATACTCAAAACGTTACTTTTTTATCAGCATAATTAAAACATTAACACTAAGTGTGTTGAGTTAAGATATCAGAAAAGGGCAAAGTTATCACAAAAGGCAGGTGTAGTCTCGTCATTTGAGTGTATTGGTTTACAGGTGATGATTTGGAAGTGGAGGTCAGTTAGTTTCCATGCCAGTCCATTGACCATGAGGCACAGCTGCCATTATGTCCCGTTGCCTTGGTTTCCTCATGTTTGTTTAAAGGAGGCGATTAGGCTGCAGCACATCCCAGGTTGGATGCATTTTTACATCAGTTCCCCCCCAAACACATGTTCATCTGATACCTTAACCAACGCTAATGTAGCAGCTCTAATTTAAAACACAGAGGAGCTGCTGCTCCGGCTCTGTTTCTGTTAACTATTAATCCCACAAGGCTGTGTGTGGGCTTAGATTAGCCTGACTTTCCTTGAACGAAATGCAGCCTGCTGTTGGCCAAAATGAACCAACTGTTTGGGAGGGTGTCAGATCAACAAGATAACCTTTAACACTATGCCACATCCCATTTATCATTGTTCATCATCTCGGGTGGGACAGTGTTTGTCAGTCAGAATCTCCAAAAGACGTCAAAGCAAGACAAATAGAGCTGTAGCTTCACACCTGAGCTCCTGTCTCAAAAGTCCTGTGGCAACATTGAAAATGACATGTTTACAGAAGGATTGGGCCAATCAGCCTCTATCCCCCTTGGTTATAAGTAAATAAACCTTGAAGGGCATTTTACTGGTTTAAGGTTGCAGTACATCCTTGATAACTGACGGTAAAACAACTGTTGAGAGACAGCCTCCTGGGCAAATATTAGCTGTGGCTTATATTTGGAAAGAGGCTTGACTGGTTTTGAAAAATAAATTCCAGAGGTTTAAATTATTTGATGACTACAACAGTATAAATCATCTATAACTATTTCAATTTTTAATAATTGTAATTTCTCATGCAAAATTAGCAGAACATTTAGTCCTCCTTCTTTTATATCATAATAAACTGAATATCTTTGGGTTGTGGACTGAAAAAAAACAAGAGATGTCAAAGCATCTAATTTGGACTTTAAGAAACTGTGATTGCCTTTAAAAAAAAAGAAATATTACAGATCAAATGTATCTAGCCATATGAAACTAACATGTGTTCTGTCCCTGCAGTCAGATTATCACTTTGAGTACACAGAGTGTGACGCGCTCCAGGCTCGATGGAGAGTGGCGGTTCCCAACAAAGCCGACATTTGCACAGGCCTCCCAGATCCAGTTAAAGGCACTCAGTGCAGTGAGTGTCCCACTCTTATACCTTTTTTAATGCACACCCTCAATCTGTATCACAATAACAATGTATGAATATTAAATTGTTGCCACACTTTATCTTGTATCTGTTCCTTGACATGCTGTTGACATCTTTATGAAACACTTAGAGCGTGCTCTCTGCCCCTCCTCTGACAGCCTTCTCCTGTAGTGAGGGGGAGTTCCTTGACATGCAGTCACAGCAGTGTAAGAAGTGCGCTCCAGGCACCTTTTCTCTGGGCACCGGTGTGGCCTTTGATGAGTGGGACAGCCTGCCGTCTGGATTTGTAACCCACGGGGTGACCACAAACAGCGGGGATGCCAAAACAGACTGTTCCAAGTTAGTCAATGCCTCAATTGTATTCTAATTTTCAGATGTGGAAGAAGTATTCAGATATCGCACTATTAGTAAGGAGTAATACCAGACTGTAAAAAATACTCTGTTACAAGTTACGACTTTCATGCATTTAAAATATTGCTTAAGTAAGTAGTAGAAAAATAAATAGGCTTAGGCTGTTTAACTGTAGGCTGTTTTTGATGCATTATTAAGTTGATTGCTTTAATGTGGCAGTAGCGCTTTAATACTGCTGTTAAGCTTGTGATTTCCTCCTGTGCGTAATTTGACTCTTAACTTAAAGTACAATATATTTTGTATTTTTATTCTGAAAAGTACCATGTATCTACATTTATCAAATAGATGTAGTGGACTAAAAGTAGCAGGAAATGAAAAAACGTTCAGTCTAAAGTCAACTTCAAGTGCCTCAAATAGTTTTTGTATACAGTACTTGAGTAATATAATAATAATAATAATAATAATAGATTTATTTTGTTAGCGCTTTTACAGGTGCTCAAAGACGCTTTACAGATATAGTGAAAAGAAAAGAACAACAAATAAATATATATAGTTAAAGTTAAAGTCAAATAATACAAAAACAATCACAGATTAAAAGCCAGATTGAAGAGGTGAGTTTTTTGAAGGTGGTGAGTTCAGGGCAGTCTCTGATGGGTTGTGGGAGTGAGTCCCAGAGGGAGGGGGCAGCGACGGAGAAGGCTCTGTCCCCCCAGGTCCGGTGCTTGATGCCGGTGGGGATGGATAGGAGGTTGGCTTCTGATGAGCGGAGGCAGCGGGAAGGGGTGTGGTGGTACTTAGTAATATTCCATCACTGGTTATTTGAAAAGCATGTTTTTTGATCCATCATAGCTCTTACTGTTTGTTGAGCTCCTTGACACTAACAGACTGTCTCTGCAGCTCGACCTGGATAACGAAGGGTGATTATGTCGCCTCGAACACAGATGAGTGCACTGCAACACTGTCCTATGCTGTGAGCCTGAAGAAACCTGGAACTGTGACCTTTGAATATTTCTACCCTGACAACAGCATTTACTTTGAGTTCTTTGTAAGTATTTTAAGATGAGTGGTGATGTTTACAAAGATGGGAATTATTGGGGTAGATATTTGTTTCATTGTTTTCTCCCCCTCCTGTAGATCCAGAATGACCAGTGTCAGTCTACGGCCTCTGAGAGTCGCTGGATGAAGATCTCTGACAGCGACTTTAGCAAATACACGGTTTGTCTGAGTGTAGATCTTAATTAAACTGAATCACTTAGATTCAAATGGTTGTTTTTTTGTGTTCCAATCTTACTTTCACATCACTCTATGCAGGTTGAGCTTAACAGCGGCAACAACGTGCTGTATTGGAGAAGCACTGCGTATGCTCTGCAGGGTGCTGTCAAACCCGTGCAGTTAAGAAACATCGCCATCTCAGGTAGATAATCGCCTGTAGAGGGTCTCGTGATACAGCTTTAAACATTTGTTCACTCCTGAACCTTCTTCCTGTTAATGATTCAAAGTCCATTGATGGCTTTCTGCAGGGGTGGCCTACACATCAGAGTGTTTCCATTGTAAACCCGGCACCCACAGTGCCAAAGCAGGATCTGCCCGCTGCGCCGCCTGCCCTGCTGGAAGCTTCTCCAACAAGGGTGCCACCGTTTGCCACCAGTGTGAACAAGACAAATATGCAGGTATGACTGTTTGTCTTTCGAGAGCTCTGCAAACGTACGCCAGCCATTCCATGGAACGACATACTCTTTATTCGTAGAACTTAACACCCTTCCCTATTGTCACACATATGCAAGGCAGTCTATATGCAAATACTGCATTTACTGCTAAAGTGTGTGAGGTTTTCCTTATCTCTGTATCTTGATGTGAGCTGTGTTTTCCCTCGTCCACGCCCGGCTTGGTGTCTTGTTTTTCTAGAGCCTGGTTCAGGGAGCTGCAAACCGAGACCTGCGTGTACAAACAGTGACTACTTCTACACCCACACTCCCTGTGACTCTGAAGGAAAGGTAGAAATATTGAAATAATATTGAAAGGTAGAAATAATATGTAGAAATATTACAACACTTGCAGGTTTATTAGAGGTGAACACACACATGGAGATTTCGCCTTGAAAAAAAACCCAGCAGCCATCTGGTGTTACGATCAGGTTTCTTTACATATGAATTGTCTGTGGGCCACAAAGCATCTGCTGGCTCCTCTCATGTATTATGGTTTGGCCTGCTGGGTGTTTCAGACTCAGCTCATGTACAAGTGGATCGAGCCAAAGATCTGCAATGAAACTTTTGATGGAGCGGTTGATCTGCCCGCATCAGGGGAGAAGCAAACCTGTCCTCCATGTAACCCGGGTTTCTTTGTCACCAACTCCTCTACCTGTGAACCCTGCGACAAGGGTTTCTACTCAAACGGCGCAGGTGCAGAATCAGTACACTCCTTATTCTCTATCCTACATGCATGTCAGACTCAAGATCATGTTCATTTGACTAATGTACTTCTAATTATCAGTAAATGTGATTTTAATAGCAAATGTTATGCTAAATAGAGTCCCACAGTACCACAACTATCACTTCTAATAGCACCATGATTGAAAATATGTCTTGCAGAGTGATCTAAAAAAGAATATAAAACTGTCAACAAAGTTGTGGTGTTTCCTGTTTCAGTTTCCTGTTTTTGTACACTGACATAATCACACAGTATTTCCTCACAGCATGCACTGAATGCCCTGTTGGCACGGAGCCAGTGGAGGGTCTCGAGTACAAATGGTGGAACACGATGCCGAGCCACATGAAAAGCTCCATCTTCAATCGAGAGTTCAGCGGCTCTGAAAAAAACACGGGTGAGAAACTTAATGTTAAGCGACACAGTGTAGAGGGAGAGGGCAAACATCACAGCACTTGAATGTTAATCATCAGTCAGAAAAAAGCTTAAGGAACAGAACATGAGAGAAACCATACGACTAAAACAGCCAGAGGTTAAAGGACAAGAAGCCCAATCTTTGTATCTCTCCTTGTCCTTATCCATTTAAGATAAGGACAATGAGAGATAAGGAGTAAAATAAACTTGGAAAGCTCGTACGGTTTCAATATCACGCTGATATTTCGAAGGTCAAAAAATGAACTGGCACATTCAGAGCCTGCATTATTTATATCAGAATCAGAAACAGGTTTATTACCAGGTAGGTTGACAAGTACGAGGAATTTAATTTGGTACTAATTTATGCTTTCATTCTCATTTACAGTTTAATCCACAACAAAAGAGACACCTGTAGGACATAGACATACAGATATGCAATTGCAAATGGACTTACTAGAACCATTTTCCTTTTTAATGTTATGTGGTAATGTAACATTTCTTGTATTATGCCTACTTCACATCTCTTTCTATAATTTTCAGTAGGTTAACATATGCATTGTTTTTGTTTCTCTTGCATAGCTGAAGTAAAGTCCCATTTAAATATATATTAATTTTTTTTAAATATATATTAATAACTTGAATTTACTATTTTCATCAATAAAGCCTATTTGATATAGATTAATTAAATGTCCAAGGAGTTTTTTCAAAGATGCCGCATGTCCACCTGTATAATTGTATGTGTCTTCATTGCTACAAGGATGAAATCTGAGCTTTTTACTTTAAAAAACATTATTACTTTTCTGACAGCATGGGAGGTGGCTGGTGAGTACGTCTACACCACCCCCGGGGATCAGGACTCAGACTACCTGACGCTCATGCTGAATGTCCCTGGATACAGGTTGAGTCACGCATGTTTTTAAAAAGAATTAAACATCTGTATAGTATAACTGTTGGAAATCTTAAATGAACTTAACACTTTTTGTTTCCACAGGCTGCCTCCGTCCATGACCAAAGACAGTGAAAGGAGTGAACTTTCTCGCATCACATTCGTCTTTGAGACCAGGTGTACAGCGGACTGCAAATTCTACTTCCTGGTGGTGAGGGGAAATGTTCCAACATTTAAAGAAGTGTGCCATCAGTATGAATATATATATACATATAAAGTGATTGTATTTGCCTGCAGGGATACTCCAGGTGGAATAATGAAGTAGTGGAGCAGTGGAAAGGCAGTAACGGCAAACAGTCGTACTCCTACCTGATCCAGAACAACAGCACCACCAGTTTCACCTGGACATTTCAACGAACAGAGGAACTCAACGAGGTGAGACAGTCACACATTTCAATCTGGATATATTACCTTCCCACAGCTTGACTCCCTCAGCCATGGAAATATGTTGTAAAGAAATGGCTAGAAAAAGGTCATCGCTGTCACTAGACTGTTTTGACCGTCCTTTACTCTTGTGTCTCTCGCTGCTTTTGTTGTTTATCTCGTGGTAAAACACTTTGTGGTTTCTGTTTTTAAAGTTGGCTTAGTGTTTCAAATGTAAAGATAAACTGGTGAATGTATTTACAGATCACTGCTGTAAACACAATCATCTGTAATGCTGATAAAACGAAGCATCATGTTAGCTTTTGCTGATTTTAGGAGTGTTTTTATACTGACAGTGACTTTGCCCCCAGTTGTTGCACTGAACTCTAGATGGCAGTTGCAAGCTGTGTGTCTAAACAATTCAGAAGGACCTTTGCAACATGAGCAACATGAGAACATGTAGAAGTAGAAAGCAGGGATGGAGATGTAAGCTTGACAGAACACCACATTGTGTTTCTCTTCACTCAGGAGAGGAAATACAGCTCTGATTCTGCGAAGATCTTCTCCATCCACATCACCAATGTGATCGGGGGTGTGGCCTCTCAGTGCCGCCGCTGTGCGCTGAGCACCGCTGACGCCGGCTCCGCCTGTGTCCCCTGCCCACCCGGACACTACATGGTGAGCGGGACAGGAGTGTGTAAGAGCTGCCCGCCGAACACCTTCATCAGGACCGATCACCCTGTTGGAGAGGCCGCTTGCATTCAGTGTGGCCCAAACACACAGAGAAACAAGGTAATGGTAACAAATGTATTAGCACTAGAACACTCTAAAGAGAAACTAAATCTATAACTGCATAAATGTAGGAAGGGCTGTTTTGGACACAGAGGTCATGTCCTTGGGGATATTTTCTGGGATTTTGGGGGCTTTAACAACCTGAGATGAGTTTACTTTCTTCAAACATTTACAAATTATACCCAGCATACAAACAAACCCCAAAATAAAATGAAATAGCACAGTTCTAAAAACAACTATCTTCTGTAATAGCAGGTTTTAAAAGGTGTTTACATGCCTCTATATTCCAGTGGATATCTGCTTTTTCCAGTTGGGTTTCCCTCCGTCAGATTATTCCACCCACAGTAAACACAATACTCTCTGTCCTTCAGGCCCACACAGCTTGTCTCAGTGACTGCACACTGGACGTGAAGACAGGAGGGGGCGTTCTGCTGCACTATGACTTCTCTCCGCTGTCCAACGTCACTGCCTTCCACAGCAGCCCCCGCTTCACCAGCAAAGGCCTCCGATATTTCCACAGCTTCAATTTGGCTCTGTGTGGAAAAGAGGTGAGAGGCTTTGATCCTGACGACTTGTAAAAATGTAGTTTGACCTTGCATTTAAACCTGATGTGTCTCTCTCACAGGGCAGAGTGCCGGCTACCTGTGTGGACAATGTGACAGAGAGCGGGAGAGAGGTCAAAGGTTACATCTGTCAATCCACTGTGGTTCCCTCGGAAATCAGGAGTCAGAGCGTGGTGTCCACCCAGCCTTTCATCATTGGTGACTCACTCATCGGTATGAACTCAAGCTTGAGTTTTCTGTAAATCAGAGGATGTGTTTTTAAGATTATTTTATGCGAAAAGTCTGTAAAACATCCTGATATTAAAGGGAAACACACCATGCCTTTTCTGCTATAGTGTTTGGTCCGCTGGGATGTTTGATATTTTGTAACTGAATAATACACTACAAACTATTTTGGTAAATGTGTTTTGTTCTAATGTTATGTTATTCTGAAGGTGTGACCACCAAGACCACAGTGAGCAGAATTTCATCTTCAAAATGGCTGTTTCCCTCTGCGTCCGGTCTACATGACGTCATCTTCTATTACAAGTAAATAAGAGCGCTACTTATTTCTTTCTAAATTTGCATTCATACATTGTTGTTCTTTAAAAATACATATTTTTAATAGGTCTAATAATAACAATTTCAGTTATTTAATTTTATTTTATTAATGGGAAGTTTCATAAGATAAGACAAGATAAGATGGACCTTTATTTATCCCAGTGGGAACATTCAGGAGTTAAAGCAGCAACAGAGTGAGAATACAATATAATACAAATATAATAAATGTGAAAATAAAATCACAACAAGGTAAACGTTGATCAGCTGAATGAACATATATACATTTGGGTTTGTATTGTTAAATATATAAGTGTGCAGATGCGAGTACATCACTTGCTAAAGTATGAAATGTTGTACAGAATAAAAAGAAGTGATTTATCACATGGTGGAAGTTCACAGCTTCGTGTCTGTGATGATTTCAGGTCCAGTGAGACAACTCAGGCTTGTAAAGAAGGCAGGTCAGCCACCATCAGACTGAGATGCAATCCCACAGTGACGGCTGAAGACCACATCATGCTGCCGAGGTATCTTTCACTGTGACCAAACTCAACTTTTGACCTCACCAACAGTTGTCTGGACATCATTTGATTTGACACATTTAGTGTTTTACAACCGCCATTATTTGGTACTTACCTGTCTCATTCTGAGCTCTGAGACTCAGAACTAAGGACAAGGTGACTCTTAGAGATCTTTTCTGTCACGAAAACATTGTAATAATCCTTTTTGTCTGTGTTTTTCTTCACAGTAACTGTTCAGAGGGGACGTGTGATGGTTGTTCTTTCAACCTCCTGTGGGAGAGCCAGCATGCATGTCCACTCTGCACCAAGGAACACTACAGAGAGATCGTCAGTGCTTGCACCCAGGGAATACAGGTATAGCTGCACAAGTATAAACATATTGATATATTTACGTCCTCAACCCTAGCAACCCATCAGATGTCCATCACCAACTGCTGATTTCTTGAAAGAAAAGACCATCCGATAAACTAATACCTATTTTTCCATATCCCATTATTGCTTAATCTATGCAAATTAAAAAATATATATTTATGAATACACTCTGAATCTCCTTAATCCCCATGTCCAGCAACTTTGGATTTACTGTACCTAACCTGTCCTATTGTTTTTATATCTGTCTTTATATGTCAATTCTATAATGTTTTTGTAGAATTTGTTAGCAGTATTTACTGATTGAAGTTAAATAAACAACCACAACATATGAACCAACAGGTAGCAGTCAGTTAGCTTATTTGAGCAAAACGACTGGAAACAGGGGGGGGAAAGCTAGCCTGGCGCTGTCCAACTATAACTTATCCAGCAACTAACACCCAACAAATGTTATTATTCATTGTAGGAAAATACTGGAAAAATGAGGATCCACCTGTGATGTGACCCAGGGAAATCTAACTGTCTCTCTGTGTGTTTCAGAGAACCACCTATGTGTGGCAGCAACCGTTGCAGTGTTACGGCGGAGAGTCACTGCCAGCTCAAAAAGTCAGTGCTTGTGTGTCTCTGGACTTCTGGCTCAAGTTTGGTGTTTCCACGGGAACGATCGCCGCTGTGCTGCTCATCTCTATCAGCTGCTATTTCTGGAAGAAGACACGCAAGTGAGACTTCTGAGATTCACATGTCCTTTAGTGCTTGTTACAGCATTAATATGTTAATGAGTAAATATGGATTTCTGTTGACAAGATATTATTTCCTGTCATTTTCCGTCTGCAGGTTGCAGTTTAAGTATTCAAAGCTGATGATGAGCTCCGGGGGTAACGAGTGTGAGCTGCCCACTGCAGACAGCTGTGCAATAATGGAGGGAGATGATGCAGAAGACGACCTCATGGACCTCACCAAGAAATCCTTCTTCACTAAAATTAGGTCCTTCTCACGAGAGGTCAGTAACTTCTACATTCACAAATATTGAGACACTAAAAGGCAACTTCTCATGCTTTGTGTTTTATACTTGTTTTTGCAGAGGACTTCAGATGGATTTGACTCCGTGCCACTTAAATCATCTTCACGCTATCTAAGAGACGATGAAGACTCTGATGAGGCTTAATCCAGAGGAAGAACAGATACTTCAGATTGTTAAGGAAGTGTTAAACGTAAGATAAAATCTTCAACAGACGAAGTCACAGAAAAATAATGATGTGCTTTTGAAACCGTTTTATTTATTACAAACAACATAGCCTTACTGAAGGAGTTTTAAAGAGCAACACTTTTATTTAGTATTATTTGCCATATGTTGGGTTGCCAAATCTCATATTGCAGTACAAAGTCTCCATATTGGGGATATTCAGTTTCAAAGCCCAATTTTCTATTTTAAAATGATATAAGAACCAAACTGTGGATGATGTTAAAACTGTTGTTGATGTGTAAGAGTGTACATTTTACATAACTGTGAGTGTGAATTTATTTTGTTTCTATTTTATAATTTTTTTTTATAAGACGAGCCATCCAGTTGAGTCTTTAAATGTTTTTATGGCAATATACAAATTAAATTCGCTTTTGATATCATTTTCTGCTAAACCTAAGGTTATGATTTAATCTTGCTTTAATGTGAAGTGAAGCTATTTCTACAATAAAAACTGCTGTTATTACTTTGTATTTTCAAATGTCTTTCATGTGAATGAAGAAAAAAATCTCCCTATATATAACAAGTATTTTCTGTGGTTATTGGTTTAGAAATACAAGAAGTGAATTGTAACACATGCACATGTAATATATGTCAGTGTCACATATCTAATCAAATATTGTGAATCTACTTGTCATAATATTTAAATAAAAAATGGCAAACAGAAATGCATGATATCAATCAACAATATTTATTTATTTACTTTTAGCAATTTTCTATGAAAGTTGTTTTTTCAAAACCATCCTCCACATCACATTATTATGGTGGAAAAAATAAGACAAAAATAACTTGAGTATAATGCACTAAAGCACTTTTGTGTTCTTTGACTTTATAGGCTTCTTATTTACTTATATTAAACATTTCATAGTTATGTACTCCTTTTAAATGTATACGACACCTCAATGTAATAGTTACTTTGCAGATTAGATGATGCAGATGATCGTATTATGAAATATGAGGTATTGTTGCACCTGAGAGCAGAACGGGTTTCAGTTTCTGTCTAGCGCTGCTGTCCCAAGTTGTTTGCTCAACATCTCGCGAGACTATGTGACGTGTTGCAAGCGGGTTGAAATCTCGGGAGCTGTCTGAAAGCAGCAGAGGAACAAACAGCGTGAAGAAGATTTTAAAACGTACATTGAGCAGACGGTGATTCTGCACAATTTCGCAACTTCGTAGCCTTCGATTGTTTCAAGTTATCTAACGACGAGAAACGTTTGCTGTAGCTTTTTTTCTCGTAACTTTGGGGAAGTTTGTCTGCACGGCTCGGAGTGCCCACAGCAGAAAGTCGAGTCGGTGGTCCGCAGTTGTTCTGCAGGAATGTCGCAGAAAGAGAGACCCAAGTTTTACCGAGAGGAGGTCAACAAGACGATATGGGAAGTCCCGGAGCGCTACCAAACCCTGACCCCGGTGGGCTCTGGCGCATACGGATCCGTGTGGTAAAGCGCTTTATACGATATTTGTTTGAGGTAGTTTTTTGAGTAGCCTGGTCACCTAACTTAACCTCCATTCATTTAGACGAGGCCTGCGCTGCAGATGCTAAAGTTAGGTTAGCTTGTCCTGATTGTTGGCTAGCAAGGTGGAGCCACGATGTGCTACCAACAAGAAAACCTGTTGACCTGTTATTTATCTCTCATTATCCACTTGTTAAACTTGTGTTAAACCTGTGTAACTGCACACATGTTCACACGAAATGCACTGCAGGAAGCTGCTTATTAAATAAACAACGTTAAACTGTGGAAAAAGTACGCGAGTCTTTATCTGATCAGTGGGCATGTTACAATCACAGAGCAATTATATCTAATGATGATACTTTTCCCAAAGGCTACTCTAATGATGTTTTGGAAAAAGGGATTTGATTTACATTATAGGTTTTTATCCATGTTGAACAGTTTCAAATACTATAGATTTTTGCTCAACACAACACAATATTTTGGTTATTAGTAGTCCTTCAGCAAGTGAAAATACATGGTTTGTTGGAAATGGATGCTCTCCAGTTTTCTATAATTCAGACATTTATCAATATGCATTTGACATACTAAATGATATTTTATTAATTGTTAAGTGAATTGACATGTTGATCGATAATTAAATCAATGTTGTTGTTGCAGCGCTTGCCACTAGTGCAGTTGTATGCATTTACCTGTTATAGGCCTACATCTAAACAGATCATTAACACTTTCCTTTCTCTTACACATTCTAAATGATAGGTAGTCTTATCAAACTATCTATATCCTTTCAATATACCTCCCAGTCTTAATGAAAACATTTTGATAACTTTTTAAGGCAGATTTAACATGATTTTTGAAAAAATAATCACTCATTTGCAATACAAACTACATTATATTTACAATAGAGATGGGATTTTGACTCCTTGATTCGGACCACCTTGCTGGTGAGGTGCAATTCCTTAATGCTGCATTGTAGCTTTAGTGTGAGGTTAAGATTGACCCTTTGCATTGGTCTAATGATTAAATAGGTCGTGCTGATACCATCTAGGACACAGGGTTGTCTGCAGTGCACTTGGTTTAGTGTGCAGATGTTTGTTTTGCAAATGGAAGGGACGGCTGTGCTGTTGCTGGGCAATAAGATAATCTGTTGCTGGTCAGATTACAGTCTGCTCATCCCAAGTGCATTACACGTGATTGTTTTTTCCCCAAAACAGTACACTGGCTTATAGTGTCATTGTTTACATGAAGGACTAAATGTACCGTACACTTCTGGTCAGTTTATTTATACCCAGCTTTATACCGGTAGTTATAATAATAATTTGTTGTGTCAATCAAAAAGTATTTTTTATTGGAAATGCATATTTGTTTTTTGGATTATGCATATTTATAATTTAGTTGTTGTGGAACATATTATGCATGATGCACGTTTAAAGATCTAACCAAATGTGCAACCACATTTGTATTAGGAGTAAAGATATTTTAGCTTCACCACCATGTGATGTGGGTGCATCTCTCTCTGGTTTCTGAGTCCCAGCTGCAGGCCCTGCTGGTTAGTTGACTCGAGCAGGAGGAGTGTTTGGCTTAAAGACAGTCAGCCGTTAGAGTGCAGGACGGACTGCAGGCACGGCTGCTCCCAATCTGCTGAGAGATGACATTTTCTGCTGATGTCGCCCTTTTCCACAGCCTTCAGCAGCTCTTACTGCACCTAATTTGTTTTTGAGAGAAAACTCAGCACATTCTGACATAAAACCTTTGAATGTAGGTTAGTGCTGCAGCAACTAGTCTGCTAATCAATGTTTTTGTTTGACAGGTAAAACGTCAACCAGGGAAACCATTTGATGATCTTATTGTTAGAGTCATTTTTCATCCAAAAATGGAAGAACATTTTGTTTTCAGCCCTTCACTTCCTCTTATTGCTCTGTTTTATATCACATTAAACTTAATATCTTTGGGCGTTGGAATGACAAAACAAGCTATTTATAATCATCACCTTGTACTTTGAGAAACTGGGATGGTATTGTTTACTGTTTTTTGTTTTGTTTTGGTGTTATTTGCAGTCTCTAATTTAAGTAGTGTTACTGACAAGATAATTATAAATGCTGTGATTCAAGCTCACATTTTTCTACTTTTTTATTAACAGTTCTGCATATGACATGAAGACTGGTTTTAAGATCGCTGTGAAGAAGCTCTCTCGGCCCTTCCAGTCCATCATCCATGCCAAGAGAACATACAGAGAGCTGCGGTTACTGAAGCACATGAAACATGAAAATGTGAGTCAACTTGTTTCTCTTCCCTTTTGTTCTGTATTCTGGTGAACACTCATAACCAAAAAAAAGTGTTTTGAGTTCACTTGCACAACGCCTCACAACATGTTGGATTGTTGTGTGGCCTGCTTTTTTGTAATTATGGTTTTAGTTGCTTCCTCTTTGTTCCTTGTGTTGTTAACTCGTCAAATGTTTTCATTTCTTTGCAGGTGATTGGCCTCCTGGATGTCTTCAGCCCTGCTACTAGTCTAAAAGAATTCACTGATGTGTAAGTTGAATGCTTTTGTTTACAATAACATGCATCCTAAGTTCACCTCAGCAACACTTGTACATGATTTATAAACAGTGAACAACAGCCTTTAGTTTCGCAGCAGCAGACAATCCTGGCTGTGGCTGGGAAACACCTGGAGCCAGGCCAGCTGACTAAACACACTGGAACATTTCTTAGACTGTCCGCTCTGTTAGTTATTCACTCACTGGCTGCTACTAGAGTCATTTCAACACCAGCTTCCTTGACTTCGTTTCCTGCTCTGTGGCTTTGTGAATCATATCTGCTTTTCTGGCGAACAGGTAGTGTTTTGTTTATGTAAAGAGTCTTCGGATTGGGGAAGTGGACAGTGGCATTCTCCCCCGCCGTGCGTGGAATGTCTCTTTCTCTTCTAGACACACTGAGGGATTTGTATTAAGATCAAGTTGTGACTCCAGATTTAGGTCAACTCCCAACCTAAGAATGTGTCAACTGAATACTTGAAGTTTCTTCCCTGACGATATTTGATTTCATTCTTTACACATTCCTGTATGGACAGTTATTCCTCACAACTTGGCCCAATCCATCTATTTTTGAGGAGTTTCCACTTCATGTCTGAGGCCTTGGTCAACAACATTGGCAGGATCATTTCTTACAGCTCACATGCATGTTATTTTGTGTGGGAGGAAACCCTATCTAATGGCGCATTTCCACTACACGGCCTCGCTCGGTATGGCTAGGCCTCGTTAGGCCTTGTTAGGACTGGCTCACTTTATGGCGCATTTCCATTACAGTTTAGGAACTGGGGTAGTATCTATAGTAACGCAGTGTAGGCGGAGCTGTGACGTCATCTTCAATGAGAACCCCAGAAAAACAACATCAGCCGTTAGCTGTTAGCACTCAAGCTCACAGCTCCTCATATCTGTTCAGAAACTAGACAAAATGTCAACTCTGAGGAACAGAAACAAGGCCTTGCAGACAGTGCTCCCTGATTTTTTTTTTTTTTTTTAGCCGAGGGAATGTGCAATGGCTGCTAAACAGAACTGAGGGGCATAGAGTTTAGTCATACAGGGTAGGATACGCAGTAACTATTTGGTATGCAAGTCAACTGTATTCACTCGTTAAGTTATTTGTGTCTACAAAATACTGCAAAACTACTTTCACTGCAGAGTTGCGATACTAGTTAATTTGTGGCATTTGCCGTGTTGAATATTGCCTCTGCCCTTTCCACTTTTAAGGTTAATGTTTTATTTAATTCTTCCTGACCTAAAAGGACGATGTACATGAGTATGGTGGTCATGGGTAGTAGTACTTCTGCTTATATGAAAACACTTGTATAAATACCTTTGAGACTCCAGAGGGAGCTGCGCAAAGTCTTACAGATAAATTGTCAGTCAGGTTTGAAGAGTACAAGTTTAAAGCGAGGAATCTGTTGGTATGTTGTTAACTATCTTGCCAGACCTCTGACCTATGTTATAGGGTAACGCACATTTATCTATGACAACTGTTGGAAGTCAAAATTGCAATATTAGTCAGTCAGCCTTAGACATAAAGCAGAAGGCATAACATAAAGAAATAGGGTGTTTCTGATGCACTTATTTTGAACCTTTTTATGACCTACTGTCCATCATGAGTGCCCAGAATAGCATAATGTTATGAAGGACTGAATGCAATACAACTGTGTGTAACAGGGTTAATGAGAGACAGCTGTCTGGTGTGGAGCTTCTCTTACAGTGTATAGAAGAATAAATGCTGACTCACAGGCTTTCAGGAGAAAATATGGCTCTCTTTATCTGCACATCTGCTGGAACATTGTAAATGTTCTGAATGCATTATGATATCCAGGAAAAATCCCAGAAATGCAGGTGCTGCAAGTATGGTTCCCCTCGGCTCTAAAAATACAGACTGAGTCACAACGCTGTGGCTCCTCCGAGCTCCTGTTTCTACAAGAGAGAGGAAAACAGAGGTCACTATTTTTATCCCCTTTTTTTCCAAGGCCGGTGAACTTTTGAGGGTGTCTGTTCAAGTTCAAGCGTAAGCGGGTGCTATATAAAGACCTCGCTCTGTGTGCTGCTGTGTGAGAATAGAAGAGTATTCATGAAGAGAGTGTTATTTGCTAAACAGCACATGGCTCTGTGTATCTTGGCTGAAGCATCCTTCTTTCACAAGGGCTCTTAGGGCATTTTAAACAGCTCTGGGATTAGATTTGAATAATCCATTGATGCCGTTCTATTAAATTGGGTGTGTTGTTAAATGACGCTCCATTTGTGAAGGGATTGGCCTTTCAGAGCCTCTGGAAAGAAAGAAAAGAAGTAGCAGTTAAACCGGTTTTAAACTCACACAGTCATATGGGGAAATAGTTTCAGACTTAACAAACTCAAAGTGCAAATACATTCATTTAATTCCATCTGGCTTTTCAGGAAGTGGGAAAACATTTACATGCCTGATATGTGTGTCTATTTGATCTTTTATGATTGGCAGGTATTTTGTGACTCACTTAATGGGGGCAGATCTCAACAACATAGTGAAATGTCAGAAGCTCACAGACGACCACGTGCAGTTCCTCATATACCAGATCCTCAGAGGGTTAAAGGTGAGCTCTTACAGAAAAAGCTTGGCATTTTGGGTAATGTGTATATTTGCTTTCTCGCCTCTTGACAAGAGGGAGAGTGAGCATATTGCCCAAAATGTTGGATGAATCAATGTTTCCTGCATTCTTCTGCCCATTATGTAGTAATATTAATACACCTTTTAAGCTGATACTGCTAATTAACATGTTCTCCATCTCTCTGCAGTATATCCACTCGGCAGACATCATTCACAGAGTAAGTGCCATGTTAGATTTTTTTTGTCTGTCAGCAAATGTCACTGTGTCTTTGCTCCAATTCGGATAAAAAGAAGTGTGTCAGGCTTTATAACATCTTTCACCGGGCCTTGTGCAAACACTGAACTGAAGGGAAGTCATAAACAGGACCTTTACTTTTACATGCTGTTAATTATGTACGGCTTCTATTTTTGCATTTACAACAAAGGGGTGGATTACTTTATAATCTGAACAATTTCTACAGATCAAGATTTCAGATGCACTGCAATGTCAATCCAAAAGTGTGCCTTATCACCTAAACTCAAATCACACTAATTCTAGGGCTGCCCTCTCTTAGTCAATTACTCTGACTATTGGTCATTTTGGTCTTGGTTAGTTTAAATTACTTCAACATGCATAATCATTTATTTCCAAGAAACGTATAACACAAGGCAGCCCTTTAATAGTCACCCAACAGGGGCATTTGCAATGAGCATGTCTGATAAACCCAAGATTTAAAGTGGTGCTTTTATATTCTTCTTCAATTAATCGACAATATCTTATCATAGTGTTAGTCAACTGAGAATGTCTTTAGTAGAGGATTTCCCTTACTAATCCTCATGTGTTTTTTCCTCTCTTCAGGATTTGAAACCTAGTAATCTGGCGGTCAATGAAGACTGTGAGCTGAAGGTCAGTGAACCACTGCTCTCATTTAAAACATGCTTTCCACAATAGTGAGTATTTTACAAACATTTCTGCTTTTTTTTTTGTAATTCAATTGTTCTCAGATCTTGGACTTTGGCTTGGCGCGGCACACTGACGATGAGATGACCGGCTACGTGGCCACCCGCTGGTACCGCGCCCCCGAGATCATGTTGAACTGGATGCATTACAACATGACAGGTAGAGACAGAGCGTTTCCTTTATCTATACATCATCATAGAGGAGTTGATTGCTGAGTGAATATGAATGTATGTGCCTTTCTTTTCTGTGTTCCAGTGGATATCTGGTCAGTCGGCTGTATAATGGCAGAACTCCTCACTGGAAAAACTCTGTTTCCTGGGACTGACCGTATCCTTTTCATTTGAGTGAACTGAACGTTCACTCCTATAGTTTGAGAGACCCTGATCCACCATTTGCATAACAAATCAAACGGGTTAAATGCACATGGACTTATTTGTGGAAGTACTGTTTATGATATTTGTCAACGCAGTCGCAGAAACTGATCTTCAACGCTTCTTTTCTGTCTCCTCTCGTGAAAAACCTGCTCTTCCTGCTATTCTCTTCCAACACAAAGCAGCCTGAGGTGTTTTTAATATCAATAACGTAACACCGATGGTACTTGTTTGCACACTTCCCTCTGGCTTGGCTCATACCCTTTGCTGTAATGTTTCCACTGGCGTGCTTCAACTCTTCCTACACCGTCAGTATGCAATGTTGGCTTTGGTTCACTTACTCCCTGCACAACTGCCAGTCTTTGAATAAGCTCCACATTTTATTTATCTTATTTATCCCCCCCCCCCCCCCCCTGCCAGTGTTTTCAGACTAACGGCTGAGCTTGTTCAACAGAGCTTTTAGCTGCCTCCACTTTTGTCTTGTTGTAAGCTGTCTGCAGGTTACTTTTCAAATACCTTCTCTTCACTTTGTGCACACTTACATGTAGGCTTTTATCTATTTTTGCATCTTATGTGTGAATATAAAAATCTAATATCACAGATGTTTTTTTAGTGGAGGGTGAAGACTAACAAGGCAGATTATAAGTTCTCTCTTGTCCAGCATCTGGTCTTCCTTTACCGTGCCGGTAGACATTGATCAGTTGAAGCTAATCATGCTGCTCGTCGGAACACCAGGGCCCGAGCTCTTGATGAAAATATCTTCAGATTCTGTGAGTTCACAAAGATATGCAAGGTTTTTCTCTAACCCGTTTTCTGCTCCAAACTTGCCACTTTGTTGTGCATAACTTGGTGCTTCTGCTGCCTGACTGACAGCATGTTTTTACAACCTTCAGCTTTGTGGGAATGAGACCTGCTTCCTGCCTCTTTAACTGGTTGAATTAAATGAAATGTGTCAT
Organism: Trematomus bernacchii; assembly: GCF_902827165.1. Classification (NCBI taxonomy): domain Eukaryota; kingdom Metazoa; phylum Chordata; class Actinopteri; order Perciformes; family Nototheniidae; genus Trematomus; species Trematomus bernacchii. The sequence continues at coordinate 3,543,760 of NW_022987727.1, forward strand.
GATATGATTACAATGACAGCTCTGGCTTTCTCTGACTGTATTGCAAAGTATTTTCTTGTGTTTTTCCTTTTAAATCCTAACTTCCTTTCCTCACATATTGCTTGAAGTTTGCTTTTCAATATAACATTGCAGTGCATCAAGAGTTCAGCGCCACAGTGTCAGATTGAAAAGCAGCTTCTTAACCAACTCCGCTCTGTCGCTATACTCCCCTTGACACAAGCTTCATAGATATAAACCAGCTTCAGCAGATAATGCGTCTAACAGGAACGCCCCCAGCAACTCTAATAAGCAGGATGCCCAGCCATGAGGTGAGCAGGATCCACAGTTTCTTTCTTTAGACCTTGCAACAGACGAGCGGGAAGACGGTCAGAACTCAACCGTTTTTCTTGTGACGCAGCTCTTGGCTTAGTATACTTCATTTATCCCCATATTGTTCCACAAAGAAATGTGTAGAATTTATAATGGCAAGTATTTGTGAAAGCACTTGTGGTCAACCCAACAATATTGTTGAAATATCCATATTGACGTATTCGATCAAAAGTAAGCTGATATTTCGATTTCTCCATGTAACCCAGCCTTAAAGATGAATATCAAATAAAATATACCTTTTTGTTTCTTCTTTAATGAGAAGGCACAAACCACATGACCACATCATCACGTGGTTGATTTAGACTATTTTGGTCAAGTGGGGTTTGCGGAGCAGCACGGCCTGTCGAGGATTTAGGATGAATTCTCAGTGATTGTGTGTTGGCTGTCTGACACGCTTGTTGCATGAGACCGAACAGTGATTGCCAGAAGTGGTAAAGGCATTTGTATGCTTGTCATTTTGCTCAGTTACTGTTCAAATATCCTGATTTAAATGTCCTGATTAAAACATGCACAGTGTTATAGCTACTTTTATATACAGTAGTGACTAACTGCACTTCCTATGAAAGACGCTTTGTTCTGTGGTTTCTTTCTTTTTTTGTTGCAAATTTCCTAAAGATCTTGCTTCTCTCAACATGTTTTTGTGCAATTGATGTGCTTTTTTTTTTCATTCTAAAGATGGAATAACTGCCAGTCTGCAACTTAATCTTTTTTGTTAAGAAGAAGAAGATTAACCTTTATTAATCCCCCTAGGGTTAGGGTTTTGGGGAACGGGCTCTCGGGTAAATATTTTTGTTTAAAAACCTATCTAAAAACTCCTGTAATAAAACTACAAAAAGTTTATAAAAGCCCTGTTTGGACTGTGTTCAAAAATTAAATTAAAGAAAATGCAGTATAAGGGATAGAAGAGAGCAGCGGCTGAAGCACAGAGCTTAGGGTTAGCCTTACTAATGGGTGTATTATCAGGAAACAAATGATGACTAGTCACATAAAATGATTTGTCGCTTTGTTACTGATGTCGAGTCTCACACAGTAGACCAAGACAGCAGAGTCCTTCCTTTACACGATATTTGGAGCTCATCATTTTCCGTTTTACATTTTTGTGGAATATATAAAGTTTTGTTATTGAAGAATGTACTAAAAAATGTAATGGGATATATTAAAATTGGATATACACACAAACTTTGTTTAACTGTTAGAAAAGGGAAACCCAGATCCACCACACTGCGATGTGTTTTCCTCTACATCTCCCTGGCAACATTCCTGGGCTGTCAATCATATATTTGCCTCGAGCTGTTTTTAACTGCCTTTGTCCCTCTTCTGGTAGTCAATAACCCTGTACAAAAGGTTGTTTCACGTCATTTCTGCCTTGGGCAAACAACCCTTTCCTATCCAAGAGAGGACCGTGTTTACTGTAAATTGCAATGATGAGCGTTGTCAAACACAAAATAGGGGTGAAAATCATTTTTTTCTATATCCAAAAATTATGGGCCTTAAATATATATAAACATTCAGGCTTATGTTCTCTCGTCTATTGATGGGAATGTGGGAAGTTTGCCGTAATAATTAGATGCCGGTGGCTACATTGAACGGAATCAGTAGCATCAAAATATAGGAGCATTGCGAAACAACCCCCCCTGAATGTAGGAGACATGTTTCTGCTAGTGGGAGCTGACGTTTGATTTACTGCACATGTTTTTTTTACAGGCCAGGAACTACATCAGCTCTTTGCCTCAAATGCCCAAGAGGAACTTTGCTGATGTGTTCATTGGTGCCAATCCACAAGGTAATGCAATATAACTGCAGCATTGTGTTGTGGTGCCAGCCCTGCTACTTGCAATGAATATATATTTTGTAATTCTAACGTTGTTTTACATGATTTTAAAGCTGTGGACCTTCTGGAGAAAATGCTGGTCCTGGACACAGACAAGCGGATAACAGCAGCCGGAGCTCTGGCTCACCCGTACTTTGCTCAGTACCACGACCCGGACGATGAGCCCGAGGCCAAGCCGTACGACCAGAGCTTTGAGACCCGCGAGCTGGTGATTGTAGAATGGAAACGTATGTCCTTATTTCACATGGAAAGCATTAATACTGTTAATAAAAAGAACCCTGATTTTGATTTGAACAATTTTCTCATTCCTTACAGGATTAACGTATGAGGCGCTGTGTGAATTTGAGCCACCACTCTATGATGAGGACGACATGCAGTAAAGAGCTACCCACATCGGGTCCAGCCTGCGACAACTCGTAACCACCTTGAACATGAGCATAAGTGATAAACCAACCCTCAGACACACTTGTATCAGAGTGCCTGCCAGCCTTTGTCGGTCTGTTTTAGCCAAGAAAACATTGTCCACAATTAGCTCCTGTAAGGAGATTATAATCAGCGCAGGGAAAGGAAGAGCTTATCATTAATCTTATTTATAAACCACTAATGTTGATGGTCTGTTGCTGGGCAATGTCACTTCTTGCCAATAGCTGAAAATCATTTTATATTCTTCAGATATTTTTTAATTTAGACTTTGATGACTTGTCACTGTGACACTGAGATGCTGAAACACCTGGACCTATAGCTGTGCTGTTTTGTGTTTTTAAAATGTTCTATTGAGTAACTTATGAAAAAGCTCCTTTGTCCATCAATTGTAAAAGGGATATGCTATTCTACCACTTGCCATGCCAAGCTGTCACATATAGCACTGGGTCACATGTATTTGTAAACTTATTCAGTTATGGTAATTGTTCATATATTTAAAATACAACTCGTAAGGGTTTCATATCTGTGACAGAAGTAGATTTGTTTTTAGGAATTTGAGAATGTGCCTGTTTGTGTAGTCACTGACCTTCAGTGCTCACCAACTGAATTTCACACATTTTAATGTTTATTTTGATAGTTTAGATGCTCCGTGAGACTCTTACAGATATTTTGGCGATACAGAAAAAACTGAGCCTCTGCTGTTTAAAGACCGTACTTTTCAACAAAGCACCTAAGTAGGAAAACAATATTCAAGGCTCTACTCAATATGATGTAAATATCTGTGCGTTATTTTTAAAGAATCAGACTTATTGTGCTTATGTTATAAAGCAATCACTAGTATGTACATCAGTTAAAGAATTTGTGTGCGTTTGCGAGAGTGTTTTGTTGGTTTACAGGAAATGTAAGTGTCATGCTAAAACCTATAATAGAAATTCTGCATTAATGTGTATGAGAGGGATTTCAGACGTATTTATACTTTGTGGAGGTGATATTTATAAAACAACAATCGAAAGATCCCTTAAACTATTTTCAGTCCAGCAGAGTAACTACTATCGTCAGTCCTTTGTTTAACAAAATAAAGACTTATTTTTAAGAGACCTTCAGTTTTTTTCAGTTTTTTGTTGGTTTTCTGTTGTCCAAACAACCTTTTATTTACTATTTATTTTACTATTCTAGTGCCAATTTTCTGTGATTTCACTTAATTAATGATTTAAATTATTTTGTGGGTTTTTACTAAGAGACTTGCATATTGATAATGTATGACGTGCACCACATTTACTTCATGCATATTTTGACTTTAAAGCACAAAAACATTCTTAAACAGAAAAACTACAAATAATAATGAAAAACCTTAGATTGGCTGTAAAATCACAAATATCTAAGAAGCACTTTGTTCAAAAGGAAATCTATATTAATGTGTTTCTCAAAGTGTCATGCTCAATCCACAATTTCATAACACAGGATGCTGAAAACATAATGCTAAAATGGTCCTCCGCCCTGGTTTATAGACCATAATAACCTCAAACAGAGGTAAAGTATTGTTCCAACACGCGGGCCATAAACTCAAGAGATAACAGTGCCGAAAGGCCAAGTTTTGTTATGATAATTAAAAAATAGAACAGGATAATATTATTACCATACTATTGTGACTGAGTTCATAGCTTAGTCACATTCTTTTATTTACCAATCTTAAGGTATCCTTGCTAAATGTTATGAATTTGTGCCTGAGAAATATTACATTCAATATGTCATCAGAATTTGAAACGTTTTATTCCATACTATTTTTAATGATATAACTCTTCACACAGTGCATATATTCATAAAGACTTATAACATTATTTATTCGACCATCTGGTAAAAAATACAAAGCTAGATAAACGATCATTGCATCGCTTACTTATGTGTTTTTTTTCTTTGAGGCTTGGAGTGAGTTTGTGTCTTTTAAACTTTATATGTTGCACTTGCATGACTGGTCTAATTGGTAAGCAGAATAAGCAGTCCTAAAGATACTTTCGCCCTGCAGCTTGTAGTAAAAGGATACAAAAGATTGCCTGGTGCTCAGGTGGAGAAGCTCCCCCTTGAGCAAAACGAACCAGTGCGCATGCGTGGAACATTCGATCACTGGTCGTGTAGCTAACAGCTAAGCTACGAGTCCAGCCAACATGGAGAGAAAAGGTAACCCTTCACACCGACACGCCGTACATCGTAAGAGCAATGATAGCCCGTGTGTGTGTTGACACTGCAGTGTGTGTTCCCCCGCGGTCATAAATGTACAATTTAGCCTCGCTGCTTAGGGTTTAATTGTAAGGCGTCTGTCACGCACTGTGGAGCTGCGGCTAGCTCTCTAGACATTAGCGTTAGCTTCAATGGGACATGTCAGGATTATGTAGCTGCGTTTAGCTCTCCTGCTCTTTCCCTTTAACCCACAACTAACTAAAACACCGACAATATTTAACAGTTGATATTGTGTGAATAAGCCACAAGCGTGAAATCACTTCCTGATGTACTATCCTTAATGTTACAGTGTTTGAGGGGAACGGGTACCTATGTGGGTAGCCTAGGGATGTAACGTCAGACGGCGATTAGACAGACGCACCGCAATTGTGATTTAGATGTTAGTAGTCGCATGTATGACATAATTCAGTGCATAATGTCCGGGTGTATAAGTATAATCATAATGAAGTAGTGGTACCCTTTCCCTCAGACAGTGTCATAATTTCTTCTTCTTTTTTGTGTTGAGTGTCAAGTAGACAACAAACCGCAGCAAGACAATGCAAGATAACTGGCCAATGGTTTCTTTTGACAGTTCTAGCACTCCAGGCGAGGAAGAAGAGAGGGAAAGCAAAGAAGACCAGCAAAAAGTGAGTTATTTTAAACCCTCATATAAAGTCGATCATTATTTTCTACATACAGGCATGCATTAAGTCAGTTTAGTCAGAGGTGGTTTGTTGCAGTTGGACACATGCACATGGTCCAGACGTTCACATGTGAAACTGACACAAGGGCCTTGACTGCATGCTTGCAATTTATTTTTGGTTCGTGCATGATCCAAGGATATAGAGGTGTAAGAATAAGGTCTAGGACTCTGGTTTGATTCTATAGCTTTCCATGTTCTCATTGGGTTCAAGTAAGGGCATTAGCATTATTGATCTGTGCAGTTATTTTAATAAGATATAGTAAGTAGAACGTGCAGTATGCATTGCCTGAAATAAACCATCCGAAAGCTATCTGACTATAAAAATAGTTTATGAATGATTGCATTAAAATAATATTAGGGCCCAAAATAGTCCCCTCAAGTGTTGATTTCCTATACTGATGTTTGTGTGTACCTAACAATGTAATAATCATGCTGTCAGTGGCATCCTCCGGAGTGTTACATAACAGCCTGAGCTATATTTAAAACCAGAGAATGAAGAAGCCCACATCAGCCCACCGAAGCATGGTGTTTGAATGAAATCAGCACTACTATTGCATGCAGATACTCACGTCCTTCCAGCATTATCTTTATGGCTGAAACAGGCATGTCCATCAGGCAGACAAATCATATGATCTAAGAGGCTAAATATATCTTAAAACAGTGCAGTGGCATGCCACAGTCATGTTTGCATGCTAAGCACCACATGTATAGAATAGCGGTCACACTTGTGAAAGACGTAGTGGGGGAGCTATAGTTCTGAATCAGTTATCACAATAAATCTCAGTTCTGCCTCTCTCAGATAAATATACATCACAACATTTTGATTATTAGACATTTTGATTATTTAAAAAAAAAAAAAATTCACTGTTTTACCTTTCAGCCAAACTGATGCTCCCCAGCAAACGACCCACCATAAGTATTTTTATTTTCATGATACATTTGACTAATTAAACCTTTCAGCCAAACTGATGCTCCCCAGCAAACGACCCCCCATAAGTATTTTTATTTTCATGATACATTTGACTAATTAGACTGCTGTTTAATTCAAGTAATGATATTTCTTTGGTTCCTATCCTAATTCTTCAATTGTCAATAAAGAGTCCTGACTGAATATGAGAATTGAGAAGATTAATTAGTACAAATTCTGATTGCTTCCTTAAAGTGTATTATAAATTACAAGCAATGCAGGATTAATGAATGAATGCATTTCAAATAAAACGAATAGCAGTTACAATTCAGTTGGAATATATTAGTATTTGCAACATGCTTTAACATCGCTGTGCTTCAAATTATTTTGCCAGACGTGAATAAGTAGTATTCAGTTTACATGGAGACCAGCGACTCATTAACGAGATAATTAATTTATTTGAATGTGACCTAAGATCTCTTGGCTCCTGTGGTGATGAGCAGCCTTAATCTGCTCTGTGGAGGAAGTAACATCAGGCTGTTTGGCTTTCAAGATAAAATTAGGAACTGAACTGTTGGCACACAAAGGTTATGGATTGTTATACATAAATACATAAACAAATTGCTAACATGCCAATGTGAGACTGAATTTATTTTTGTTTTTTAGATTTTCTGGATTTTCATTTACATACGCTGTGAAAAACACTATATTTGGATTGGCTCAAAAGCCATTACTGTTATATTTGTATTTCTCATTCAAAGAGTTGTATGACCTAATTAATGAAACGCAACTCATAAACAAACATTCCCCTTCCCAAATATCCCTTTTTATATATTCAAAATATATACTACTAGATCAATACACTGTTATTAAAATCAAAATATTTATGTAGACTTTCATACATTTGCTTAATGCAAACACATTTATTGTGTACTAACACGTACCTCTCTGTCTTTTTTAGGTACTAAGTTAAATCCCCCAAATGTTGAGTTTATTTCTAAAAGCTCTTTTATTAAAGCACTGAGAAGACATTTGAGAAGCCAGAGAGATTGACCAGCAGCCTGGGTCAGTAGGCAGGCAGATTGTATTTCAGTCCTACAACACAGATACCAGATTATTCTATTTTTTGTCAGTGCTTTTGATTTAGTGTTTGCTGTTAGGATGTGGAGAGAATTTCAAAAACATTTTCTAAAGTACCATCCCCAGCCTAGCTTTACTATCCACATTTGTTCAGTCTTCTATGTATTGCTCTAGATTTACTTAGTCTCTTCCATCTTTTAAACCGACATAATGACACAATAATTGAGCTTTGTAATTGCTTGACACACAGGCTTGTACCCTAATCTCTTTTTAATTATGATGCATATATATATAAATATGTATGATAATTTGTTAAAGAGAATCTTTCAATACCTAGAACTGAGGTCCTGATTCAACATGGCTTTATATTTTCCTAAACAGGAAAGTTGCAGTGTACACTTAACCTAAAAAAGGACTACGTTAAGATTTACTACAGCCAATCTTTTTTAGACGTGTTGACAACTGCATAGCGTTGCATTAAGAACAAATATACCCTGCAGCAAAGATCTCTTTTAATCTTTCAGGTATTTGTGTGTGTGATAGCTGTGGAAAGAGGAGTGAGGATCTGTTGCAGCAGGAAGGGTTTGAGAACACATCTTCCGCATAAACAATATATAGATGTTGAAATGCAACACTTCATCATCTTCAGCAGTTCAAAGCCGGGTCCACCTGAAGAATCTCCGTTTTCTTCTCATAGCTGAAGGTGTAGCTTATAGTCTCTTTTATGTGCAAGCTATTGTGCATTGTGTTGTTTAGCAGATAAAAAAACAACCACCTTTCCTTTGTCTCAGCTTCTGTCTTTCAGGCAGGAAAGAATGTGTGAGGGACTCTTTTTTTGAGTGAAGTCTATGATGTTTTCTGTTCCTGTGTTTGTCCACCAGACAACCACCCACTACCAGAGCTCGACAGCTGACCCAGGAAGAAGCCTCGCCGCAGGAACCCGAGGAACCTGAGGAGATCCTGGGCTCTGATGATGAGGAGCAGGAGGACCCCAATGACTACTGCAAAGGCAAGTCCCTGCCTACTCAGTATTTATACCTGCATTTGCAAGGTTTAGGTTTCCAATGTGTCGCCTTAATTTAACTGTAATAACCAGGTTATCTTAAGCCTGTCTGACCTGTCTTGCCATAATGCATTTTGTCCTCTTCAGGTGGCTACCACAGTGTGAAAGTGGGAGACCTTTACAACGGAAAATACCATGTTATCCGGAAACTGGGATGGGGACACTTCTCCACCGTGTGGCTCGCCTGGGACATCCAGTACGAGAAAAACTATTTGTGCATTTCTTTACTGCACTGTTTTGTTTTTGAGGCCTGCATTTGGATACAGTTTTAGGAGCAGTTGACTCTGAGACTGTTGTGGCACGACTTGTACAGTGCTTCCTGTTAGTGAATGTCACTTTCTTTGTGGTTTTAGGGTGAAGAGGTTTGTTGCAATGAAGGTGGTGAAGAGCGCAGAGCACTACACAGAGACAGCAGTGGATGAGATCAAACTCCTCAGATCTGTGAGTTCAATGCACACAGAAGGTTTTATGAGTTAGGAAGCACAATAACTGTACAAAAATGATGACGTCGAGGCAGACCCATTTCATGATAACACAAGGGGAACAGGGTCCTTCCCACACTGAAAACCAATACAGACTTTACATAATGTGTGACTTCACAAACAGTACTGTGTAACAACACTAGGCAAAGGCTGGTATGTTCCAGTAGTATTACATGATGACACATACACAGAAATGCATGCCAATCCTGCATCATCCAGCATAATGTTGGTCAGTGTTGATCCTTTGATTACATTGTTTTGTCTCTTTGTTCTAAGGTCAGAAACTCAGACCCTAATGACCCTAACCGGGAGATGGTGGTGCAGATGGTGGACGACTTCAAGATCTCCGGTATCAACGGAACACGTATCCTTTAAACCAAATATAACCGATGCTTCCTGGATGTATTTTATTGGTTTAAGGCGGTGTTTACACGAGAACAAAACGGGTTGTATCTGCTACCTTTCTCTTTCGTATAGCCCGTTCGTTCACACGAGGCCGTAACGGAACCGCGGAAACGGACCCCGCAAACGTTAACGGGTCCAAAGGTGGATAGATCTGCAAACGGAACGCTCTGGGGTGTCAAACGGCTCAGTGTGTACTCCCTATACGATAATTTCCTGATAACGATGAAGCCATAGTCCCACCTCTGCTGCTCACTGCTGTAGCATGGTCAGTAGCTACTGCTAGTGCTACTGCTACTGACCATGCTACAGATGTTAGTGCAACATCTACAGCTCCTCTACCACGACCATCAGCAACAAGTGGACATGGAGAACTACATGAACTACATGTTGCTAAATCCACCGCGGGGCATAAACAGAAGGGCAACCATGGCAACCATGCTCGGGGGTCTTCTTTGCTGCTTTTGGTGTATTTTGTGGCGGAAGTTACTACGCCACTTACAGGCCTGGCATATGTACTACAGCGTCTCCAGCGCTTACGAGCGGTCTCATGCGGAAGTACAGCGCCACTTACAGGCCCGGCATATGTACTACAGCGTTTCCAGTGGTCTCGTGTGAACGGACACGTTAAATGAGCCGAATGCTTGTGAACGGAATACTTTTTTGATAACGAATACGGTCCGTTTGCGCTCCCGTGTAAATGGGGTCTTAATGTGATCGGTTTAATTGCTTCCTACTGAATAGACTTAAGCCAGTTCATAATCTGAAGAATTCTGACAGGGGGAGGAGCATTCTTCCCTCTGGTGTCAAATGTAGCTGTGAACGCAGAGTGCAAGTAACAAAGTAAACAACAGGTGATGGGTGTACCAAATGGAAACTTGCGTGTCCCAAACAGACTTCCCCCCATCACAACACTTTGGCTGAATGCCTCAGGCAGAGCTGTAGCTGTAACCTGACACCCCCCAACAACACTGCAGTGTTTGCACTCCCGTGACCCATTGTCCTTTTGCAGTGTAAATAATGCTAATAACATTCATGTAGGTAAATGAGCAGAGTGCCCCAACATGTTGAGATAACACTTTTCTTCAGTTGTTTTTATCTTAACTGCTGTGATCTTCAGATGTCTGCATGGTGTTTGAGGTGTTGGGGCATCACTTATTAAAGTGGATAATAAAGTCCAATTACCAGGGCCTGCCCCTGCCGTGTGTGAAGAGCATCATAAGACAGGTAACTTTAGACCCTCAGTGTTGCTCCTTTTCAATGCCTGTGACTCCTGATAGAGGTTCAGATGTAGCTTCCGCTCCATAACGAGAGCCAGGTAGCCTCCGGGCCGTGTGACGGGTGGAAACATGTGTGAAACATTCTGTGTTTCCAAGTAACTTGTTAAGAAACAGTGATGCATTATACAGACATTGCCACAAAGTATTGCTCATTTTTAATGCTTTGATTATTTATTTTATATAATTATTCTACCTGTAATTTGCCCATATTTCTGTTCCTATGAGGCACTTGTATATTTGCCTTTTATTCCACATATTTTAACTTTGTAAAAAACAAAAGTGACATAGGCAGGGTTCTTACGGTCATTAAAAACCTGGAAAAGTCATGGAAATCAATATTTTTCCCAAAGTTTTGGAAAAGTCATGGAAATGTAACTAACGTTGCATCAAATATAATTTATATTTGATCTAATTGCCAAAATAGTAATACTATAACGATAATAAATACTGTATCGTATAGTAATGAAATGGCATTTTGCTGGTGAGAGATTTTAGTTGCTTTAGCCTGTAGAAGCTAGTAAGCCTACTATTTGATTTGTTTTAGATCGGCACAACATGTTTCATATGCAGACCTTATTTTCCTGTTCCATGTTAAAATAAACCATTTTCAGTGGTACCGCTGAGAAAGAGTAATGTTTTTGGTCATGGAAAATTAGGTACAGGTCATGGAGAAGTCATTGATAATCATTGGGGGAAAAGTGTATGAACCTTGCATAGGGAAAACAGATATTAAAATATTTAAAAGAAAATTCTCTGTTCATTTACAGAGTACAGTTAACCTTCTACAATCCCAATGTATTATTTCACCAGGTGCTTCAAGGCCTGGACTACCTGCACACAAAGTGTCAGATCATCCATACGGACATCAAGCCCGAGAACATCCTGATGAGCGTGGATGAGCCTTATGTCCGGAAGCTCGCAGCTGAAGCCACCGAGTGGCAGAGGGCCGGGGCGCCTCCTCCCTCCGGCTCAGCAAGTACGAGACAAACACATTTCCATATTCAAATGTACACTCCTGAGTTCAGTTTATTAACGCTTTTGATATTCCCTTTTCAGTAAGCACAGCGCCTGCTCCAAAACAGGTACAACCATTTGATTATTTGTTTTTTGCATTGCACATCAACCTCCCACATTCCTCACAAATATAATACTATATCAACTACTATCAATAATGTGTTCATTCCTTACAGGTAGTAAAAATGTCCAAGAACAAGAAGAAGAAGTTAAAGAAGAAGCAGAAGCGTCAGGCAGAGCTGCTGGAAAAGTGCATCTTGGACCTGGAGGAAATGGAAAAGACCACAGAGACACGAGACGATGAAGAAGAGGAAGATGAGGACCCAGAGTCTCCAAAGGGACGGGCCTGTGCTCCTCTCAGACAGGTGTCTTATTTGGAGCTAGGAGATGAGGAAACTGAGGGTAAGAGCCGACATCATAGGAGTTATACGTGCTTCTTATTATATTTTTTTATATTGTTGTTAAGGTAATATAATCCTTGGTATGGATCGTTTGGAGATAAATGTCGTCCGTCTTTTCCTGATGCTTTCAGAGAGCAGTGAGAATGCAGATGTCATGAGGGTGGGACCAGAGGGGCTGTTGGAGGTGAACTGTAACGGCCATGTGCCGGTGGAACAGAGGCAGTCTCAGTGGAGGGACGAAGACCAACACAATGGCAACGCAGAGCCCAAAGAAAAATGTGCCAGTCAGGAGGAGCAACACGAGGAGCAACACGAGGAGCAACACGAGGAGCAACACGAGGAGCAACACGAGGAGTCTCCTGTTCACTTAATCTGCAACGGTGTGGACTCTGCAGATCTCAAGGAGCTGAACACGGACAGTGAAGGCAGGGGAGCTCACAGCAGCGGATTACATGGGAGACGCCTCCCTGCTGGGATGGAGGACAGAGGGCTGAAGCAAAGCATTCTGCAAGAGGAGGGGGAGGACGGGCCCGAAGATGTGGACGGTCAGTCAGCTCAATTTGTTCTATTATTGCACAGAAGTTCTTTTTTTTTTTCTTTGTCTGGTCTGCCTTGGGAGTTTAAAAAGCCTCAGCTATGTGAACTTTGAAATATTGATTGTTACGCTGCTCTTTTATTGGATGTTAAGACCATTCTTTTCTCTCGGTCTCTCTCCCTGCTCTGACACAGGCAAGCTAACTGCAGGATCCCTGCTAGTTAACCCCCTTGAGCCACTCAATTCAGACAAGATCAAGGTCAAGATTGCAGACTTGGGAAACGCCTGCTGGGTGGTGAGTAGACTAATGACCTCAGGGATTTCCTGATTAGGGACACATGCGGTGTCATCTAGCTTCCAAAATAGAAATACCCTAACCATCCAGCGCTTTGTTTATTTGTTGTAGTGATCCAAGTTGTATCTTTCTCTCTCTCTTTCTCTCTTTCTCTCTCTCTCTCTCTCTCTCAGCACAAGCACTTTACAGAAGACATCCAGACACGGCAGTACCGGTCCTTAGAGGTGCTGATAGGGGCCGGATACAGCACACCGGCCGATGTATGGAGCACAGCCTGTATGGTGAGAGATGACAAACTACTATTGCACTGATTCAACACCTGAGAACAAGTCCAATGTATCTTGAAATGTGAGAGTGTGGCAGGTGTTGCTAGGGAGTAGATATATCCCTTCACATAGGGCGTCTCATTTGTTTATGATGTTTGTGTTGTCTCCTCAGGCCTTTGAGCTCGCCACAGGGGACTACTTGTTTGAACCTCATTCTGGGGAAGATTATTCCAGGGATGAAGGTATTGCTGGGACTTCCTTTTCCTTTTATCCAGTTATAACTGCACAGCATTAGATCTATATTTAGTAGTATTTCTCATATGTATGCTTCACTGGTAAGTCATATTTGGTTTTGGTGAGGGCTGTACCGAATTATTTCAAATTCTTTATGCGTGTCTTTCAATTTCAACCTGGTATTTCTGCACAATTGCAGATAAAGATCAGGCTACACTAATATCTGCGTATGATTACTCTAATAACGCCAGAGTGTTGTAATCATATCCACAATACACAATGTTTTTTTTTAATCTTACGTAATAGTCTGCTTCAATCCATTTTTGTTTGCATTCAGCCCTTCAAATACAAAGGAAGATTAATTAACCTTGAATGAATAAAAAATACATTCGGTACAGCCCTAGTACTGTGGGTCACTTTTAACATTTATTGCTTCTGTGAAAAGCTTCCTGATGTTTTTTCTGTACAATTGGCCTTCATTGGTGTTTCATTGTCATCATATTCTCAATTCTAATAAGATGTTCACAGTAAGCATGGTAAGCTGCGGCCTTTAGTCCAAGTTATTGTGCAGTTAGCATAATAACTTGCGGCGCTCTTTACTTTCTCCACAGTGTTAACACTTAAATGACGTACTCCATTACAGTGATTAGAAATTCAGAAGAGATAATGTGAATGACGTGATGAGTGCCAGCATTCCTGTGTTTATTTCCTCTCTAACACTTAAAACCACACTTTCGCTGCACTGGAGACGGGGCCATCTCTCCTTCCCTTGCTCATCTTTTCTTCATCTCTTCCTCCTCACTCTCCATGTGTCATGTTGTCATCACGCTTTCTGTATGTTGATGTTGGCTGACACTCAACTTGATGTTTCTGTGCTGACTCGATCTAGCCCAGGCATGTTAGGTATGATTCAACCTTTAGTTTATTGGCACTTGCCCTGCAGCTGTGAATCTGCTTTCTCACCCAACATGAACACATGTTATTGCTTCATATTCTTCCAATGCTTTACTAATCCCTCATACTGAATCAGAGTCTGTTGTACAAGTCTTGGTGTGTTTTACTTGGCTGTACTTTATTATTATTCAGTTCAATAGTTGGTTTTCCGACATGAAAGTGAATGGCCTACATGTGTTTAAAGTTTGTAGCACTAGCTTGTGATGAGAATAGGCGAATGTGCTTCTCTTGATATGAGGCTGTCATCATCCATTGTTCCTAATACATTGTTCGACATGGCTGTTTGACATTTCTCTCCTACCCCCTCTCCCATTTTCCATTTCCTCCTCTCTCCAAACTGTTCCCCTATGATTCTCTGTCTCTCCTCCTCTGATGTGCCTCATTTCTAGACCATCTTGCTCTCATGATTGAGTTGCTCGGTAAAATCCCTCGTCACTATGCTCTGAGTGGGAAATACTCACAGGAATACTTCACCAAGAGAGGTACGAAACCCCTCTGTTTGTGGCTCGCTCTGGGAGAAGTGGATGACAGGTGAAGGGGGAAGGGTCTTGTCAGCACACCTCCCAAAGCTGTTGGAGTGAGAAGGCCAATACAAATGAAAGAAATGAACACAGACCAATACATTTAACTTTGAAATGGCCATCAGACATCGATTCAAGTGTCAGTAGTTTAGCCAAAGATTGCCTGGCAGAGCTACACTCGGTACCTCCTCAGTTGTAGCCAGATGCCTTGGCTGGATACTCGGTGCTGTATTGATCTTCAGAGGGAATTCTCATGACCGCATAGGGGAGTCAAAGGCATTTACTTGAAGTGTTTTCCTTAATAACAGGCCTGAAGTGTGTATGAAATTACATTTCAGAGAATAAAGTGGTATGAAGAAGTGCAAGTGTTCATACACCTTTATAACACTGTTAACATTATGGAAGACTCTTGGTAAACGATCTCATCCAAAGGGATCCCTGGCCTGAAATAGTTTGACAGTCGGTCACGTTCAGGAGCAATTTTGCAGGGCAGATGGCTGTTAGAGGGCTTTT
This sequence comes from Trematomus bernacchii, assembly GCF_902827165.1. Taxonomy (NCBI): domain Eukaryota; kingdom Metazoa; phylum Chordata; class Actinopteri; order Perciformes; family Nototheniidae; genus Trematomus; species Trematomus bernacchii. Next base: position 3,559,247 of record NW_022987727.1, read on the forward strand.
CTCTGAATCCTAATCTCTATGCCTGCAACCCCTCCCAGCTGCCGCCCACTATGGCACAGGGTCTTGTCCAGGTAACCATTTGAAGCATTAACACTAACAACAGTTAGTAAGTTGGATTGCCTGCAGTGACAAAGCTGAAGCTATAGATTATTGACACGCTGAAATGGAGAAGTTAAAGAACGTACAGCTCTTTTAATGTCTGGTGGCCATGTTTGATTTCTATCTGGAGGTCAGTGCACCCCGGCCTCTTCCACAATCTGGCCCAAATACTGCATATATTTATACACGTGGTAGTGCTGTGAGCCTGACCCCTCTCTCCCTCAGCCCTCCACCCACACCCAGAGCGGGCCTGTTGCCAGGACACCGTCTGACGAATCTGTTGTGTGTCTTGTCTGTCTTGTTCCTCTTTTCTTTGCAATCGTCTGCCGTGTAGACCATATAGCGCTGATCATTGAGCTGCTGGGGACTGTCCCACGCAAACTCATAATGTCCGGCAAATATTCCAAGGATTTTTTCACCAAAAAAGGTAAAACAAAGAACCATCAGCGTCCAGATTAGAGAAGGTATCTGCCTGCATGTCGTAAAGATCATGCCCAAGAGCCACTTTAGTATTTTTACACATATGTTCTCTGACATTTTGAGAGGTTTCTTTTATTGTTAAGACATTTACAACATTGATATATCTCTGTATACAGAGGTGGGAAGTAACTAAGTACATTTACTCAAGTACTGTACTTAAGTACCATTTTAAAATACTTGTACTTTACTTGAGTATTTCCATTTTATGCTACTTTGTACTTCTACTTCACTACAATTCAGAGGTAAATGGTGTACTTTTGCTCCACTACATTTATTTAATACCTTTAGTTACTTTACTGATTTGGATTAATGATAATCATCTCTTAAATCAGACTTTAGTTCCACCTGGAGTAAATTCACAAGCTACCCTACAAAGTCATTCAAACTAGCTGCACCTTTACCAGCTTTGATAACAATTTAATGATCAATAATTATAAAACATATCATATGTATTATTCTGAAATAGACCAATCTGCACAATGACTACTTTGACTTTTGGCACTTTATGTATATTTTGATGCTAATACTTTTCTACTTTTACTTGAGTAACATTTTGAATGCAGGACTTTTACTTGTAACAGAGTATTCCTACACTCTGGTACTTCTACTTTTACTCAAGTACAAGAACTGAGTACTTCTCCTACCTCTGACTATTGACAGCTAATAAAATATGACATGTATTCCATAACTCGATGTTCAAATGTGTTTTCAATATGAATGTACAACACATGTGAAATGGTGATAGTGCTGTGTTCCTGCATGGCTCTCTGATGTGTCTGTGTTGCTCTGCAGGGGATTTGAAACACATCACCAAGCTGAAGCCCTGGGGCCTCCTGGAGGTGCTGGTGGACAAATACGAGTGGCCCCGTGAAGAAGCCGAGTGCTTCACCGACTTCCTGCTTCCCATGCTGGATCTGATCCCAGAGAAGAGAGCCACCGCCGCAGAGTGCCTGCGTCACCCCTGGCTCACCCTCTAGTGGACACCTCCAGCCACTGCACCTCCCCCCTCCTCCCACTCTCTCCAGAGACTGCAACAGATCACTTTCCAGTTTGGGCATATCAAATGAATATTTATTTCTCTTTTTTCCGTTGTTTTTGGATTTCTTATGTTGTTATTGAACTAATGCTTCTGTGTATGTTTGCTTTGTATTTGTTGGTTCTTCTCTCGGTGTGATGACGTTAGGACTTCAGTGGATAATATTACTTTGTGGTCATGTCGGCTCCAACCTGCTGTGCTCCGTTCCTCCACCCAACTAAGCAATCCTGTTATTGTACTGCTAGTGACTCATCCTTGTTTGTTACACTCCTGCACTAAAACCCAAACAAATTAAGGATATGTAGCCTCTCATTCTGTCCCCTTAAAAGGATTTGCTGTCTCTTCTTTTCTTGTGCATTCTCATTAGTGCTGTGTTGTTTTTTTTTTATGAATAAGTTTATCTTATGTTACACATGTAAGGTATACATTTTGTATTTGTAAAGTAGGCGTAGGAAGTTGCACACTGGGCAAACATTTACACTGACTGTGGTTTCTCACTGAGACATCCACCGTCTGATAATGTAGGTCATATTATTTAGCCATAACAAATCCATTGTCACCTGGTACTTAGTGAGGTTAGTTAATTATAATAAATGAGGTCTTTCATTCCCATGGGAGGCTGGTATTCTCATACAACTATTACAATTCAGGAATATAGCGTTTTAAAGGTTTCAACAAGACAACACGTTAAGAAGCCCAATTTGGAGGAAAAAAAGTGAAAATAAAGTGTATATATCTGTACCAAAGAGTTTGCCTTCATGTATATTACAGTTATGTACAGTTTTTAACAAATCTTATATCTTAGCTAAAATTATTTAGCTAGGTAGCTGTGTTTTAATAAAGCATATGGAAGAAGTGTTCGAGTTCAGTCGTATGTATGGCCAACTGTTCAATAATGTCACTGTTTTTACCATAGACATGGTGAGACCTGATGTTATGTAATGGTGTCCCAAATTGATCATATCAAAGTAACCTATGTATCTATTGAGCTTAGGTAAAAACAAACTTTAGTGTCAGATTCAAGAACATAGACTTTGTGTAAACTGTCAATTTACACACCATACAATAAAAACAGACGTTCATACAATACAAAGTGAGTGTGTCGAGCTTGTTTATTAGCTGTTGCACATCAGGAACAGAATTACAACGCTTCATTGTTGTCTTGTTTGTAAAGCAGTGAACTGACTGCTAGATTTCAGTAAAAAAAAAAGGTCATCTAATGCAGTCAATGCTTGTTCATTGCATCCGCATCACTGCCGTCCTCAGCGTCCGTGTTCATCAGGGGTTTGCTGAAAAAGCGGGAAAACACTCTTGAAATTCTTTATTTATTGGATTACAGACATTCTGACTTTATTGCCTCCCAATTAGCTTACAACTGACTCGCAGTACTAACCAATTCAGCTAATATTTAGAAAGCTTTGGTCATATTTGTGTTTTAGGCTAATTTTAAGTTCAAAATATTTGAAGCAGCATAAAAAATGTGTGCTTGCTTACTGGGAACAAACACCCCGTGGTTTTCTTTCTTTGACATACTAAAATGTGCAGTGGTGGAATGTAACTAAGTATATTATTTACACAAGCAGTATACTAAATTACCTTTAGGTACTAACTAAAGTATTTCCATTTGTTGCTCCTTTATACTTCTATTCACTATCTCCGAGGGAAATATTGTACTTTTGGTTCTCTAGGTATATCTAAATGCTAAATTAAGTACTTTTTGCGTACAATTCCGAATGCAGAACATTTAATTGTAAGAGTTTTCTACCTTGTTGTGGATATACTTATTTTACCTTATTAAAAGATCACATCTTCTACCAATGGTAAAAGGCCTTCAACACAGAATTCCCACATCCCAAACTAAGCTTTTTCCCCCACAATCTTCATCTGTTTTTATTACCTGCTCCTCCGTCCACCTCGAAGTCGTCTGGCAGCAGTTTGTCCTGCCTGTTTCCCAGTGTGAAGGACAGGAGCGCCAGGAGGAGGGCGTCCAGGATGCTGATGATGGCCAGGATGTAGGCCCAGCGCACCGTGCAGTTCCCCAGGCTGTACTTATCCGTCCTCTGGCCACACATCCTCTTCACCTCCGGAGAGTCCCAGCCGTCCGGGTAGATCATGCAGCCCATCACCATCAGCAGGGCTGCGGGGGAAGACGGACAGTGAAAAGGTGCAGCCTTGCAGTAATTACCCCTTGAGTGCTCTCACTTTGCAAAATCATTTTAAAGAAGTTCTTCTGAGCCCCCTGTGCAGAATAAGGCCAAACGTAGCCCCATAAAGTGCAAAGGTTTCATTTATTTATGGCGCAGCAGAAAATGATGCTCAGCGGGGCCGTTTGCATGATGTACTGTTAGGAAAGTTCCTAAATGTTAAATGCTCTTCATTGGCTAAAGTGTCCTCTGAGTTTTGCCACAGTTACTTTATGGATTTAGATACAAACCTGAATGATTTAGATACAAACCTTACCTGACCACCTTGTATTTTACTTGAGAATTTCCTTATAATAGTTTGTATTTAAAGTTCACACACACCCCTTCATTTGCTGTATTTTTAAATCCACCACATTGACTTAAAAATGTTTAGTTAAAAGTTATTTTTACATTAAAACACTTTTGATTGTAAACCGTAAGTAAACAGTGTCTGTTCGGGCCTTCAGATGTCTATGAGAGCAGACCAAAATACATATTTCTGAAACTTATCAGATGGTTTTGTTTCAATAACTGCAGCACAAAGAGCAGAAATGATCTATTATTTCACAGAATGCAAAGATTAGAGAAAAGTTTTCTTTTTAAATACACAAATTCATGTAACAAACTCCGTTTATTATCTTCTTTCTATAGTTCTGTTAATTGTGCTAACACATTGCTCCATCAGTTTTGAAAAATGCAACAATGTGATAGAGTTTGCTGACAGTTTAGGAGTTTAAAAAAGTACTTTTGTATATATTTTGTTGATAATATTTCTGATAATACTTAATGTGGCTTTTTTCCTATAGTCCCCGTGTTTGAGGTGTGAGTTTAGATCAGTTAACAACAGCAACACCTGATCTTGTTACATGTAACCAATCCTCCATCAGAGGTGTCAGAGTCTGAAACGCGACCCCTTATTGGCTTCACTGTGCAGAACAACACATCCAGTACACACACACACACACACCTCCGTGAAACCAGAGAGGTGAGAAGACGAGTTCATCAGCTCACACTCGTAAGACTGCTCTCACTCATCCTTTAGTTTAGACCCACTGAGGCTTTCCAGAGTTATGGTGTTCAGGTGCTTAACTTTAGTAAAGCTTTGAAAGGTTTTATCGAATGTGTCCTTTCATGTCAGAATGTGGTCTTGATATGGATAATAAGATGCTGAAACTAAAGCAACTATGGTTTTATATAGTATTAAAAGTGGTGGAATATCTTAGAATTCAACATGGACTGTGTGACCTTAGACCTTAACTCTGAATATGAAAAGCAAAAGCCTCTCAAAGCATTCATCAATACACTTTTTGGTACTATACTGTATGTCTGTATAAACACAAACACAACACAAAAATAATCTGAAGATATTTCAGGGATGAGTACAATGTAATCATAATAAATAGGAACACAAATATAGGTTCTGCATTCAAAAAGTACAAACAAAGTATAACTAACACAAATGTAATTGTGTGATAGTAGGCCTGATCGTTGTACAAAAGGACTATAGTGTTATTTCATTAACCCTGGTGGACAGAAACTAAGTGCATATATATTACAGTTTTTACTCCACTACTTATATTGAATAGCTTGAGTTACTTAAAAGATTCACAATAATAATACAAACTCTAGCCTGATCAACAACATATTTGATCATGTATTAATATACTGCAGGTTGGCATGGCTTTATTTATCCTTTTGTGCATTTTACAGACAAAGTTCAACACAGCTCCACCTTTACCAGGTGCAACATTAAAGTTATCAACACCTCAATGCATCAACAATTACAGTTCAATACTATCATATATTTACGTAATGGATCATTGTGCTTAATGTTGGTACTTTGAGTATGTTTTGATGTTTTGATGTTTTATGCAAGCCTTGTTACATTTAGTAGCCTATACACTTTAGTGCTGCTACTATTTCTCGATAAAGAAAATATGTTACTTAGCACCTCTATCACAACTCATTATTATAACTAGAGGACTTGAGGACAGTTTCACCTCACCTGAGGCCAGCTGCATCCACGCGCAGATCTTGTACACGTTCCCGGCGTTGCAGAAGAAGAACAAGCTGAAGCAGACCATGGTGCCCACGATCAGCAGCATGGAGGTCCCCACGAAGAACAAGGCGGTCCTGAAGGCCGGAGAAGGGATGGAGGCGAAGTCCAGCACGCTGCCTTTGCACACGAGCTCCGAGGTGAGCGCGTTCCCGATGCAGTAGTGGAAGAGGCCGAAGTACCCGGCCTGCGGAGTATTCACGCTGTCCCCGATCCAGTACGGCTGGATGAAGACCACCATGGTGATGATGACGAAGCAGATGGTGAACACGGCCCACATCACGCCGATGGCTCGAGAGTTTCTCACATAGTTGGTGTGGTAGATTTTAGCAGCCTCCTGGGCAGGAAGCAGATCCATGTTTGCGAGCTTCTCTTAAATATCTCTTAAATAGTCTTCTGTGAACATTTTCCCACAAATGTAACTAAATCCACTTGTCCTGAGTCTTTAAACTTATTACACCCAAAGACACAAAGACAAACACACACACACACACCTGATGATGTGGCTGCTCTGCATTGAAATACCTGGCTCAGGAGCAGCACCCTGGACAGCACCCTCAACTCTTTAATTAATGACGAGCCTCTGACGTCAGACATTGGGTAACTTAATACTGTCTGTAGAATCGAAAAACCACGATTTTGTCATTACAAGATTGAATCTAGCCTAATTTTGTTTACATCTTTCTTGGGTTTAGCTCAACTTGTAACTGTCGTGTTGCTGTTTAAGCAAATACTTAGGTTACTTTTGGTACAAACTCATAGACGACCACAACAACTATATATCAAAAATGTTTTTAGACTGTACTTTTATATTCTCATTGCAGTTTTACTGTTTTGTTTTGCTAAACAAACATATTATTCTCCTCTTTCTTTTTAAAGTGTCATAATGTGATATTTATTGGATTCTGCCTGACAGTTAGTTTGCTGAGGTTTATGGATGATGCACAGGAAGCTTAAAATAAAGGTCTGCAGATATCAAATTCAATATCCTTCTTATTGGAGAGCTGCTTATCTTGAAACCTGGAAACTGCCAGTGGCAGGAACACAATAAGGATTTTATTTTGATGAATTAAAAAAACCCTCACACAGACAGGTTATAGATTTGGATTGTCGTTATAGAGGTTGGGGATTCAACAACCGTGAAGTCTGAAGAGGATTAGAAATGGCACAGATGTGCAAAAACTGACATGGGAGCAGTTTCAAAACACACAGCACACTTGTGTTTGCCAACGCCAGCTGGTCTGTGATGCTTCATACTAAAGCAAAGCTCTGTTTCTTACAGTCACTGCTGTTCAGGTGATCTTTTTTTCCATTTTAATTGCCCCTCTGTGGGCTGATAAATGATCGTATTTAACACCAGAGTTAAGTTTTTAGTCAAAATAATTTTAATAATTAATTTTTCTTTTTGGTCAATTTATTGAACATGTCAGAAACAAAACATACAACAATAATAATAATATATATATATTCTTTTCTTTTTATTTTTTTCTTGCTCATAATAATAATTATAACAAAGTACAAAAAAATAATAATACAAAACAAAACAAAAAGAAAATAATAATTCTCAAATAACTCATTTGCTGCAGTCCTATTTTAAAATGTCTCATTCTTAATTGCACTTGTGTTGGCATGTGTGTCTGTGAAATACAACGGCACATATGGTTTCACTTGGTGTACGTTTCTTTTTGTGCCATGTTCTGTTATGGATGACAACTCTGGCTTGAGGCTGACAGGGGGCAGCCGGACAGAGCAGGCCACCATCTGGACCCTTCACCCTGCAGTCAGTGCTCATAACAAGGAGTTTAAGGGACTATACTACGTGACACTCTGCCATGTGTAGAGAAGTATTCAGGGACAAGCGGTTGTCCCACATCTCCCACGGGCTCCCTGACGGCTCCCCGCAGCGCAGTAGAGACCGTCAGCTCCAGGCAGAGAGGGAAACATGAGAGAGAAGGAGGGATGACATGGTGAGGAGACATCACATCTTAGATAAATAGACTCATCAAACTCAAGTCTGTGGTGTGATGGAGGAAGAATGTGGGGGAGCTGCTTTTGAGTGTGACAGCCTCTGACTCTCTTGTCAAGATTTCAGTCAAGCCTGCTGTTTCTTCAGAGACGCGGAGAGCCAGCATCTTTGTGGGAAGTAGAGGACAGCAGTTTGTCAAGGCTTCATGCACACACAAACACACAGATACTTTTACACTTTTAAGAGGCTTAACTTTTTTATTTGGTCTTCATTTGTTTTCTGAAATAAAACCTTGTTTCAGGCTTAATTTAAAGTCAAAATAATGGAAGCCTGTAGTGGTATAAAATCCCCAAATCCACTTATGTTGCTCTCAGAGCCTCTGGTAATCAATTAAAATATAAACCTACATCTGTTGTTCACCCAGAGCAGCGCTGCATTATTAAAGCACCCACATGAAGATGAAATGTGATGTCTTAGGGTTGATTGGCTGTGTGAATCGCAGATATGAGCACAAGGTGGAAAATAAAACCTTTCTAAACCTATTATGATTTTACAACCTTTGTTCACCCACCACAGGCGGGATCTGGCAATTGCAGAATAATGAATTGAAGACGTTAACAGAGTTACCATTTTCTTCATTGTTTGTTTGAGTTTAGAAGTGCTATTGACTGCTGAATATAAAATTCAAGAAGCATTTCTCTTTCACTTCACAGAGGAGAATGAAAGTTTGTTTGCATTGGTCTTGGAGTCGTTTCTCCAGCTGTCACCAGAGCTTACACAGAAATTAAACACATTGTGAAAATACGTCTGGCTGTGCCAGCCTTCTCACGACTCTTTTTATTCAGTACAGAGAGCAGAAGTTCAGTTGAGAAATCAACTAAATTGGAGTAAATGGTACACTGTAAAATACCCGAAATGTCCAGTCTTCTCAGATGGAAGCACTTGTGAAATGAGAATTTTTACTTATGAATACTAAGGGTAAGATTTGCTGTTTATACTTACGTAATTTTGACTTATGTTACATATTCAAGGTTCAACTTTTAATTGTAATGGAATATTTTACATTGCGGTTTTGCCCCTTTTAAGTGAAAGATCTGAATAATCCACAACAGTCAAACAGTCAAATAAGCACCCGAAGCTCCGAAAAGTGTTGTTATTTCAGTAAATGCATAATTATTTTGGAGTATACACAACTTAAACAAATAATAAACTGAAAGAGTAAACACTTTAACAATGATATATATTGGTTCTTCCACACATTAGAGTCCCACGAAAACACAGGAGCACAATTAGATTACCACGAACCCACTGAAGTTAATCTGAGGATTTCGGCTCTCTTGGGGCCCCCGGGGCTCTAGACAGTTCTTTGCGTGTTTGGGAATCCCTTCTGCGTATCCCCTTTATCCAGGCGATATTCTGTTGCCCAAATGTGGATTTACTCAGGAACCTAGGTGAAAGAAAACTGGCAGAAAATCAACCCAAATTCCTGTCTTCAGAAAGCCTGGGACACAGGCATTGTGTGTGTTTCAAGCATTTATTGAATAGTAAAGAGTAGAGATGTGACTATAAGCTATCCAGCTGAATGTTTTACCTTTATCATTACAGGGTCATTGTCTTAGAACATAAAGCCGACAAACACCCAAACAATACATCGGTTTTATGTCTTGAAAACAAATGACTAATTATTAATTAATGTGACAACTTTAATGGGTGCATAATGGCCAACCTAAGGATCTGCCATCCAAACACATTTTGTTGGAGCCACAGACTTATTCAATCCAAAAGGACGTAGGTGGTGGTTCTTCTATCGCATGAGTGCCTTTCTAAGCAAAGTTGGTAGCAGAGCTCTTCTGTCGTCTCTTTCTTAGACCGCAGGGAGTCAGGTTTGTTTATCCGTTTGTTCAACAACTTCTGCTCCTCATGCTGTTCAGAGACGCTGTTAAAACTATCTGTGCAGAAAGATCACAAGCAAGATACATTTGAAGAGGGGTGCATGTGAATATATTTTATCTGACTCTCTGCAAACTGAAAATGACAGAAACCAAATAAAAGGTGTGTTTTGTAGAGTGAATATTTATGGGTTTTGGACTTTGGACAGAAAAAAAGAACAATTTGACTACACTTACAGTATTGAACTATAATGAAAGTGATCTAAAGGAGAAGAGAAGGATTTACTTTACATTTAGAAGGTTTTATACTAAAAACTATTTTCAAATCATATCAAACTTTATTTGTATGGCTCTCTTTATACACAAAATGTAAAAGAAAGAGCTTCACACACTAAAACCAAAAGCAGAAATAAATACTACCAACACTACTAATAGCTAAGCCCAAAACCAAGAGCTTAATAAACCAATAATAACATTTTAAAATATATTGTGAGGCCCTTCCTCTGTTGCACTGTAAAATGCCAGCCATGCTTTATGTTGTTTTGCAAGGCCTAACCTCACACAGCTAACCCTGGTCAGGTGTGAGGGGTCACAGGTGTGAGGGGGCGTGGCCTCAGGAACAGGGAAGAGACATTTTGGGGTGGGGCTAAAGGAGATGTTTTTGGAGGGAGGGGGAGAAGTAATGGCATCCAGCAGCTAATTTAGCTAACTGTTAGTGTTGCACTTTATCCATCTGAAGTGATGAAGGAAATGACAACTGTTGGTCAGAGGACTGGACATCAAACCAAAGCAGGATTACCAGATCCTAACATCTGGTGAGTTTGATTATTCTCTTATGTAGGCTACTGTACTTTTTCCATTTAGGTGATATGACATTTTTGTTGACAGTATGACAGATGTTGTGGACATTCTGTTATTTTCTTGTGAACTACCTCGAGGCATTGTGTCTTTCATAAATTGCGCTGAAACATTAATCCAACTGTATTTTGTAAGTAAGTTTCTTCTCCTCCTAGTTTTTGTCATGATTGCATCTACTTTCACACACACAGTATCACTGATGCTCTGATGCATGACTGCCAGGCTGAAAACGAAAACAGATTGTTATAGTAGTGAAAAAAACGACTTTAGTTGTTTAGTACGGTGGCCCTGAAGTGCAAGTCAAAACAGCATTTCAGGAAACACCACAGCATTTCAGAAAACGCTACAGCATTTCAGAAAACACTACAGCATTTCAGAAAACGCCACAGCATTTCAGAAAACGCTACAGCATTTCAGAAAACACTACAGCATTTCACAAAACACCACAGCATTTCACAAAACGCCACAGCATTTCAACTTATACGAAAGGGTATTCCTTTAGGGTGAACACTTCTTGTTTGTGATTGGACAGAGCCCGCCAGAGAAGCACTGCTGTGATTGGCTGTTTTTGCTGCCAGTCAAGAAATGACGCTTTGTGATTGGTCAGCACACGACAGCGCAACATGTCCCGAAACATCAGCCGTTAGCTGTTAGCACACAGAGCTCACAGCCAGTGGCGGTTATAGACCAATTTGACTGGGGGGGCCAGGCTGGGGCCAGTTATTTTCTGAGGGGGGTACAATAAATTCAGGACAAAAAAGACAAAGACAGTATGAAGTAGGGCTGCACGATATATCGTGTCATGACGATAACCGTGATATGTGCATGCACGATATTCACATCGCAGGACGTGCAATGTTTTTAATATTTTTATTTATTTTTATTTATTTATATTTATATATATTTTTTTTTAGGACATGCGATGTTAAGTAGGCAAATTAACTCAAACACGTCATGTTACAATTCTTTTGCTGCTTGCTACAAAAGGAAAACTTGCGCGTCTCTCATGTCAGGGGTACTTGAGTGAGTGACATGCAGGCTGTGCATGCACAGCAAACCACCAATCACAATCAAATCTCCAAAGCAAACGGACCCCGTGATTAAAGGTCAAAACACTGAATAAAGTAGTTTCATGTGTTTCCAGGGCAGTTCGGCGCTGCTAACCGAGCTAGCTCAGCTTGTTGCTCTGATGACTTAAGATCCAGACGTCCGTGACTAAAATCCTTCATCTGGTTAAATATAGTTAGACAAATACCAATTGTATAGCATTAAAGTTCAAGAAAGGATGGTTTGCGGACAAAAAAACGGTCTTTTCTTCAATTCCTGTATGTTTTCATATCGCAATATATATCGCAGGGGAAGAAAATATCGCAATGTCAGTTTTTTCCAATATCGTGCAGCCCTAGTATGAAGTAATTGCGCATAAGAAAACAATGCAATACAGTTATTGATATTTGTTTCATTACACATTATTATATGCTTACCTTTAACCTTTGTGTGCTGTTTGGGTCTGTGACCCGTTTTCAGTGTTTACTAAAAGAAAATGTATGCAATTTAATTGTTTTAACCTGCTTTATTTGGGGGTGGACCTCACATCCTCTAGGGGGGTCCGGGGGCATGCAAATGTTGAAGTTAAATGCATTAATCTGGTGCACTTGGAGCACAAAATTAATTTATGGATACAGCTCTCAACACTCAGATGAAAGGGAGATGAATACTTTTCAATTATCCAAACATCTTTAGAATATGATCACAACCAATAACAAATCATTTAAACTTGTTTATTCTTATCTTATGTTACCTAGTTAGCATTCTTTCTTTTTATTTATGCATAGTGTGAGGGAAACTTCTGTGTAGCAATGCATTGGGAGTCACCGACTCAGGAAGGAGACACGGTGAGAGTTGGAGCTTTTGATGTCAAACACTGATGGGTTTATTCAGAGTATCGGCCGGAGGATTCACATCACAAGTCAAAGAGTCAGAGGTTCTGACTTCACGGTAGAGTTGCCACGTCAATTCTGAAGAGCCTCTCTCTATGTTAGACCTTTTAACTGGTTCACAGAGAGTAATCAACATCTCTGAAGGAGTATACTAAACAGCTGGGAACACTGAGCCACCTGCGTCCGACACTCATGGCCTCAAAGATTTCACATCTTAGAGTCCACAAACACCGATAAAGAAGTGCCTCAGCGTTCTCACAACAATTACCCTTCGTGCCAGACAAGTTGACCGGTCACAAACTGGTGACAACAACACATATGGCACCAAGGCCTTTCCTTAAAGGAGATAACAGACGTCAGAGTAGATCATAAAACGTCACAGAGCAAAAGGTTAGATATCTAGAAGAATTATTCCTTAACACATAGTTTACTAATCACTCCCCTTTTAAACTGTTTTTTATTTTTTATTTTACTGTCCTATATACACATTGGAATGATTTCTTACTTTATTTTTTACAATTATATTAAATAGATAAAGGTGTGCTCTCTCTCGCTCTCTCTCGCTCTCTCTCTCTCTCTCTCTGTCTCGCTCGCTCACAGAGGCTGTGTGCTCCTCCGTGGCGATGACGGCTAGCGTTAAAAAAAAACTACATATTTGTAAAGTGGGGGCTATTGGGCTCGACCAAGCCCCCAGGAAGTGCGCCGGACTCTGATGAAAATATTCGTGCTGGCCAAACGGCGGTACTACACTTCCTTTTGGTTGCCAGGCCCGGAAACACTTTTTCCCATTGACTTACATGGGGAAAGAGTGGTCTGTAAATCGTTGGATAATTTTTTTTAAACTAAATAAACTACCCAGTATGAACACTTGTATAGCCCTTATTAAAAACATTCGTTCCTCAAGTTGTAAAATGTGCTAATAACGTTATTCTGAGAGTTATTTCCCTCTGCATTATGAACGCGCATCTAACCCACGGGACCGCGCCGCCCGGCACGTTCATGTTACGTGTTCAGCACTACATGCGTTTATCTTTACCCATGGATGCACAATAAGAACGGACCCATATCGCCTTATTGCCAGCCCACGGAGCTGTAATAATGGATATATTGCACATGTTTGCTGTAATTCATCATTTGTAAAATATTATACTACATGGGCTGTATGATTAAATCTTGTACCGTAAATGTTGTATTAAATAAAGTTAATATTACCGACGTAGATTAACGTCCCTGTAGCTTCTTATTGCACTAAGAAGCTTATTGCACTGTGTGTGTATATATATATATATATATATATATATATATATATATATATATACACAGTGCAATAATTATTTCATGCAAAATGAAGCTCTGTTGCTTGGATATCACTAGATCCTGTTACAGCGTAATATAAAAGTACATAACGATTGATGTGTAAATTAGCATAATTACTAGCTAACCGCTAGCTGCTAACTGCTGCCTTGTTAATATCAAATCTATCATAACAAACATTACCATGCTGTCATGAACGTGCGGTGCTGTTACGTGTACGCAAATTGACGTGCTTGATGTGAACGAGCATTTTGGGGGGCATGGTTAAAGTTGCGCATGCGCTATGAGCGCACATACGGGTACTTCTCAGGCATGCCGGGTAATCTGTGACGTTTCGCTCTCTCAAAAGTTGGTCCATTTTATCATCATGCGCGAATGAGCAACTCTCATAGGAATGAATGAGGCCCCGCCTCCCACGCTGTATCCAGTTCTTATTATACATCCATGGGCTCGACGTGTTGGAGACCCCTGCTCTAATGGGTCAGACTAGAATGACAAATATCGTTAGTTCCGCCTATTCCGTCAGCCAGGAAATCGTTTAATCATAAACTTTTTTTTTTTTTTTTTTCATTTTCAGGGGGGCGGGATCTGGCAATTACAGAATAATAAAGACGTTAAAAGAGTTACCATTTTCTTCATTGTTTGTTTGAGTTTAGAAGTGCTATTGACTGCTGAATATAAAATTCAAGAAGCATTTCTCTTTCACTTCACAGAGGAGAATGAAAGTTGTCACAACTCTTTTTATTCAGTACAGAGAGCAGAAGTTCAGTTGAGAAATCAACTAAATTGGAGTAAATGGTACACTGTAAAATACCCGAAATGTCCAGTCTTCTCAGATGGAAGCACTTGTGAAATGAGAATTTTTACTTATGAATACTAAGGGTAAGATTTGCTGTTGATACTTACGTAATTTTGACTTATGTTACATTTTCAAGGTTCAACTTTTAATTGTAATGGAATATTTTACATTGCAGTTTTGCCCCTTTTAAGTGAAAGATCTGAATAATCCACAACAGTCAAACAGTCAAATAAGCACCCGAAGCTCCGAAAAGTGTTGTTATTTCAGTAAATGCATAATTATTTTGGAGTATACACAACTTAAACAAATAATAAACTGAAAGAGTAAACACTTTAACAATGATATATATTGGTTCTTCCACACATTAGAGTCCCACGAAAACACAGGAGCACAATTAGGCCCCGGCTCCACGAGGACGAAAACGGGTTGAATCCGCATATTTCTCATGCGTATAGCCCTCTAAGCTCGACCACGCCGTAAGGGAAACGTAGAAACAGACCCCGCAAACGACAACGGGTCCAAAGGTGGATAGATCTGGGAACGGAGCGCTCTGGGGGGTCCAACGGGGCCGTGGAGTCGCCTATACGGTCATTCGTTTTCATAGCCCCGCCTCTCCCCCGCAGGGTTGCTATCGTGCTCCAGTCGCTACTGACCATGCTACAGTTCTTTGTGCAACATCTACAGGAGCTCCTCCTTGAATTCAGATTATTTATCTTTATCTCGATATGGACATAAACGCGAGTGAAGTCTAATCTGACAGGACGGAGACACGCAGCTCCTGCCGCTGTGATGCAGCGGGAGCAAAACACACACTTCAAGTCAGATCATCACCCTTAGCTATTTTAATTACCTCTCAAACTACCTAAACTAGTTATAAATATGTTCATTTTTACTGTCGGGTCACTCATTACAGGATCAGCTGCTGCATGAGACAGACACTGACGCTGTCAGAAGAGAGGAAAAAGAGACATGCTCCGTGTATTTGATGATTATATATCATTATATCGTCGTTATTCATTTGTTTTAAAGCTCAATAAATAATAATGAAGACCTTTGACCGGCACTTTTATAATTTTGTCCGGAAGATTTAAACTTTAACACACGCTGACCGGCGATAAACTCTGCCCGGTTCTGTCGGCCCCCACCGCGGAGAATACACAGAAGTGCAGCCATGACAACCATTCTTCTTCGCTGCTTTTGTGGAGGAAGTTGCTGCTTTGGTGGAGGAAGTTACAGCGCCACGTACAGGTTCGGCATATGTACTGCAGCTTTTCCAGTGTTTGGATGTAAACGGAGCCGTCTCGTGGAGCTTGACACAATCCGGTGTATATTGCGTGTGGTCGGAAGGTTTTTTGCGGTTGCATTTGCGTTACTCCGATGCGTTTTGCCGTATTTGTCCTCGTGGAGCCGGGGCCTCAGATTACCACGAACCCACTGAAGTTAATCTGAGGATTTCGGCTCTCTTGGGGCCCCCGGGGCTCTAGACAGTTCTTTGTGTGTTTGGGAATCCCTTCTGCGTATCCCCTTTATCCAGGCGATATTCTGTTGCCCAAATGTGGATTTACTCAGGAACCTAGGTGAAAGAAAACTGGCAGAAAATCAACCCAAATTCCTGTCAAGCATTTATTGATCCCGTTTTGTGAAATGCTGTATCGTTTTGTGAAATGCTATATCGTTTTGTGAAATGCTGTGGTGTTTTGTGAAATGCTGTATCGTTTTCTGAAATGCTGTGGCGTTTTGTGAAATGCTTTATCGTTTTGTGAAATGCTGTACCGTTTTGTGAAATGCTGTGGTGTTTTGTGAAATGCTGTGGCGTTTTGTGAAATGCTATATTGTTTTGTGAAATGCTATATTGTTTTGTGAAATGCTGTGGCATTTTGTGAAATGCTTTATCGTTTTGTGAAATGCTGTGGCGTTTTGTGAAATGCTTTATCGTTTTGTGAAATGCTGTAGCGTTTTGTGAAATGCTGTTTTGACTTGCACTTCAGGGCCACCGTAGTTTTGGCTTGTAGCTTTATGTTTTGGGTTCAATCAGTGTTATTTTAGTTTTTTGAATTGATTTTTTGCAAAAAAGCTCTCATCACTCATAAGCTTTTCAGCGCTATATTCAGTTAGACAAACCATTACATTCACCTCTGCTTCCTAATAAGCTCAAAGAAGTATTAAAGTTTCTGAATTGCAGTTTTTATTGGCCAACATGCTGGGACCAATATCTCTGTAATAGGCTCATTATATATTTTTTTATGCTTTAGTAAATATTATAGTTTCAATATTATCATTGTTTCCCCTTAAACAGCGTCATGCCATCAAAATCCAACAACATGCAAAGCATCAGGGGAGATTTAATTGAACAATTCGTTTTCAGTGTTAATCCAATGAATTCAATAATAATAAATAATTAAACACTTTTTGATGTTTTTTTCCAGAACTTGATCAACACTAATCAGTAGGCAAACACATACTTTTACCATTCATCATTTTAACAACTTTACACTCAATGAATGCTGGATGTAACCTGGAATCCAAGCTTTAGTGAAGGAGTGTATATGTTTTGTTCACAGCCAACACATGGCAGACTTGCACAAGCAGTTTAATTGCAGCAGTTATTAAAATGATGTCTTTGAGTTTCCACCAGCTGGGACACACCTGCAGATTGTCACTGCTTTATAGGTATTAATGTTTATAAATGTATTCAGTCACACACCACTAAACCTCTCCTGCTCCTTTGTAAATGGGCCAGGTCTACTTCCTTGCTTGATCATATATCATTCCATAATCCAATACTAGGTGTGTGAGCTGTTGTAAAATGGCCTGTGGCACTTCTAATAACCTTCGCAGCTTTATTACATTTATAGCCAACTTTCATCAAATGAGCGACATGCTTATTCCGTGATGTGATTACAGCCTGCCGCTGAGGCGGGGAGCAGAGTGCATCATAATGTTTTTCTGGAAATGTGACAGATATTCTATCATCATAAGCTTTTTAAAATTATATATTTATCTATCATTCCCTAATGGTATGTGTCTCATCTTCCTTCCCACCTAAGTGTCTGCATGTCTTTGTAAAAGATGCTTTGGATTCATAACAAACAAGCACTCCGGTAGATTTAGATGCCAATGCCAATTAGAGATTGAGATTGAGATGAACCTTCTTTAAAACTCACGTATTTGAGTGACCCAGGGGCAGGGTGATGGCCGAGCATAATTAGATTTACTTAGTCTTTTCTACTTTGTATTCAGTTTAATAAACCGCTCCAATCAGTATTCAGGAGGGCAAAGTCTCTTGTATCCATCCCTTCATTTCTATAGTTTTAATCTCACCGGCTCTGTGCATACTGTAATATCCCTGTAAACACTCCCTGGTGTTGCATCAATAACCTTCACCCTCAGCTGTGCTGTGGCTTTTGTTCCCCTGCAACAACACTGTTTGAAGATAATGAGCCCTGTGAGTTTAGTGCAGGTGTTGTAATGGCTGCTGAGGCTCTGCCCATGAAAAGAGATGAGTACCCACATGTCTGTACTCCTCACACAGCCTTCTCCTCTCTGATGGCTGACCCTGCACTAATATCATCTCTCCTTCATTACTGCACCGCAGCTTCATGGATGCTAGTCCAGCTGGCTCTTATGTTGGGTTTCTTTCATCCCACCTCTGTTAGAAACGCCATGGTTTGGCAGCCTATCCAGAGCTCAGCCAGACAGATCTTGTTATTTCAGACGGAGAAAAGAGCACAATGTGCTTTCACGCCCTCAGCGACCCAGCAGTGCAGTATTTAGGATAACAGTGACGCATCTGCAGAGGAATTCTTGGAATGTGTGATTGGTGTCACACTAATGAGGTTTTTCCGATCACAGATGTCCTGATTTCATGCTATAAATAAATACATTAATAAAACACAGAAAAAGCCTCAAAGTGGGGTTTCTCTCTCTTACTGCATTGATGAAAAAAACCTTTATTAGCCACTATTGTCCAAGAGGGGGCAGTATACCATTAAGGGTATTGAGTCACTTATTAGCATGTATGCACACAGGACACATTAAGAGTCTGCTCCTCCCATACATCTTCTGAAACAGTTTCGACATTACTGTTTAAATTATATATTTTCATGCACAGTCACTTGCAATAGACAGGAATACTAATTTTCATAACCAAAATTACCTTTATAGATTCATTTCATGTTTGTTTTTGTCTTGCAAGGTGTGCCTGTGTTATCTTTTGATGTTGAAAAGGACCTTAAGTGTGTTTTCTAAATCCTGTGGTGTAATGTTCTTTGAAGAGGCTTCTGAATCCTCCAGACTGACTATATTAATACACACCACCGTTAATCACATTGATTTTCATATCCAAACACCTTTAAGTCTCTCAGTCAACCCCTCCCTGTGTTCCTTTCTCGTTTGGATTTGTGAATCATGTGTTTACTCTTTGGATGTCTTGCAGATTCTGGGATTGCAGCCCAGCGTGTGTGTGAACAAGAAAACAAGTGTGCGATGGGGTCATCGTTCAGTCCTCCTGTGAAAACACTGCAGCCGCCGCCTCCACCAACACAGCTGCTACCGGTGGGACGACACCAGCTTCATTTCCGAAGCCGCACGCACGCTGCATGAGATATCAGGGAGGGGTGCAGGTATGCAAGGACACGCTTGGCAAGGAGGCATATTTATCTCAGAGGGCGAATCTCATCGTTTCCTTTCCTAGACCTGAGACTCTGAACCTTCTCTACAGTATGTGTGTATACTCCCACACGTATAATATCAGAGGCCCTCCAGTGATTAAAGAAAACACACCTATAATTTCAATCATGATGTGCTGCGCCCTTTATGAAAATGTCGCCATCAAAACCATCAAAAGTGCTGTGAAACAGAGGCGAGGGCAGCCGCTCACAGCAATCGTCTGTTTGTGGTTTGTCATGTGTTCCCTTTTTGATTGTCACCGCATGTGTCTGTGAGGGCGTTTGTTTCTGTCACTGTATGTGTCAGTGAAGCTCCAGCTGTTATATAACGTTGTAGCAGAAGTGATAGGAAGGAGAGTTTTTCCGTTCTTGACAGTAACATTTGGTGTTGCAGTGGTATGAGAGCTGTGGGGAAACTCTTGCTGTTAATTGCTCTGTGAAGGTTTTTTACTGCAGATTCAGCCCCCTCTCCATGTCCCTCTTCTTCCTCTGCATTTCCACACCACAGGTAATAAAGGGGTTTTCGTTTACAGCATTAGTTCTTCTATGTCCGTGTCCCTAATCCATACATGTACATATTCAGCCTATGCGATAAAATATTCAGCATAATTTGCTCTATACCACACAAGAAATCAGTGTATTTCGACATGTTTTAATTAGTTCCCCTCTAAATGATGCAAGACATGCGCTGACAGATGTCAAACAACCCAACTGAGATTTGAATAGGGCACCTTCCATATAAACATTCAGCCTAAAGTGCTTCAAATAGCAATAGAACAACAAATTACACAATTACACATACTGTACAGTAGCTAACAAGTCAATGAAATAAACACGAGAATGCTAAGAAGCTTTAGAAAGAGGCTGCCAGTTTAAGTGATAATCACGTTGGGAAATGCACTGATTTCTCTTTTTCTGTCTGAGAGTTGGTTGAGACAGTGATAGCTCTCTCTCTAATGTCTGTATGGTCAATATGAATAAGAGCAAGAATGTGGTTATCTAAGCTCAGCATAAAGACTGGAAACAGCCAGCCATGCTCTGTCCAAAGTAATAAACAAGTATCCTGTTTAATTTGTGTAGAAACGATTGTGAGGTTGTGGTTTCATGAAAGTTAGGTGCTGCACTTCTTTGAATCTTGGTGTCACTTTGAGGTTGCCATGCAGATTTTGTTATCGTTGGGCAAAGCAATAATAGCTTGACAAGATATTGTTATGAATCAAAAGCTCAAATTAATGTATGTAATTGGCAGTCAAACATAGTTTTTGTGATAGTTCTGACTATTTGGACAGTTTCCCACAATGAATGATGAGGACATATTGGAATTGGCCCCTTCTTTACTCCAACTACTATTAGTGAGATTGATAGAGTGCTGAGTTCACCAGTTATACTCATAATATACTGATATTATTATGGAGTTTGTAGTAAGCTACTGTATTACTGGTTATAAAAACCCATCCAATGAAAACAGTTGGGTTACATTTAATGAAGATTAGGCTTGTTAGAGGCTTTGACTGGGCCACTATGTGTCATATGTTCTGGCATCACCGTGCTTACAGGCTTTATGCTAACAGTTAACAAGTTTCTGGTTCCATCTCTTAGAAAGAAAATAAGCCTATATCTCAAAAATGTTGGGCAAGTCCTTTTTGAAAAGAACGTTTAAATGTTTTCTAAGATGGTCTCACCTCCATCTGCAATTTGTTTGAATGTGCTGCAGCTGTGAGTCGCTCCGCCACCTCTTTGAGCACTGCACTGTGGGATAGACGTGCCCATAAACTGCACACTTGAAAGAAGTGCATTTATAAAAGACACTGATATATTTAACACACACACACACACACACACACACACACACACACACACACACACACACACACACACACACACACACACACACACACACACACACACACACACACACACACACACACACACACACACACACACACACACTTTTTTATCTTCTTCTTCACTTTGAAGAAGGCTGCTCAGATGATCCAAACAAACACTATATGCATCAAACACTGATGAAACAGAGACTGGCGATGATGCCAGTTTATGTAAACGGCCTGTAATCCTGAAAGAGAGTGACTGAATCGACATTAAAAAGCATTTGCTGGGAATCCAATAGTGTTTCTGTTCCCTTATTTCAGATTGAATAATATTTGGAGCTGCTATGTGTTCTTTAGTAAAGCTTCCCCTTACCCTGGAAGTACAGTTTGTTTAACTTCTTGGCCTGATTTATTACAGCGATGGAGGTGCAGGCAGAAAAAAACGCCTAGTTTTAAATCACTTCACACTGCTGAGCATTTAGCCATTAACTGTTTCTCTTCTACCGCCAAAGAAAGGACAGGTGCTCCATCACATAAAGCAGTGGCTGCGGCAAAACACTGGACAGCATGAATGGGGGTATAAGGACTTTATCTGGAGCTTGCTGACCCAGAGCAAGTCTTCAATGTTCAACTGTCTGTTTCTTTTCAATCAGAGACATGTCATCTAGTTGTTTGAATGTGTGCATCTACTGTAGGTACTCAATCCTACATGTTGCTCAAAGAAACACAAACTGAAGAGATGTCTGATTTTCAAAGAGGGTGAAGAGAATGAATTGACTTTATAGGCTCTGTTTTTGATGGACTTGTGGACTTGCATCAAGTGTATCTAAATAATGAGTCTCCACACTCATGATGGAGATTGTAAACATTTTTATTTGTTTCCGCAATAAAACAAAACAGCAGACACAACAACAAGACATAAAAAAACAGCTTGTGCAGATGAAAAAACCCTCTGGGCCTATAGGAGGAATCATACCTCAATGAATATCACAAGCAAACACAAAAGTCATAAAATCAACAAAGGTTGAAGCGTGCTCCTTCCTCTGTAGGCTGGTTAGATAGTGGAGGGGAGCCAGTTGTCACTTCATGGTGGCAGCTGCTGGTGGTGCGGTGTTATGGAGTAGCTCGGAGGGTTGAAGACTGCTGGCGGTAACGACACCTCAGCAGGCCTGTGTGGCTACCCGCGCTCGCCACTGATGACTCTTTTTTTCCCAGGCAGTGATAACATCCCCGGGCTCCTGTGAGCACGTGGAGCCCATCAACTCCTGAAATCAAGCTGCTCCTGTAATGAGGAAAACCATAATGGCAAATCCTGCTCTGATCATCCTCTGGTTGTGATGGCTGCACCAGAGGGCATGTGCGCAGAGAGCGGGCTGCTTCAGCTGGCGAGCAGCCGCTCCTCATTATCTAGATGTGAGTGTACGAGGGGAGAATAACGCACAGGGTGTGGAGTCACATTAATCATACTGTCACATATGTACAGGTCTACTCCAGAGACACAGTTCATGGCCTCGCATGCTGATGCTCTGAGGATGACAACAACTCCTTTCCTTACTTACTCGACACAGTAGCATTTAAACACCTACCCTAGGACAGTGGTACCCTATCATTTTCTACTTTCCTGGCAGTTACCTTTTTGATGATTTTCGTGGGTGTGTGCTGTAATGGTAGTCCACTTTTGCAGCTCCCGCTCCGCAGTGCTTCCCTGCACCTGATCTCTGTGTGGGAGGAATCCTGATATGTGTCCTCAGTGAGCCATTGCTGGTGCCCGCTGTGAGTCTTATCCTGCAACGCTATCATATCACTGCTGTGTATTCATTTCCACCCATACTGCACACAGTGCACAGGGGAAAAATGCAATGATTTGCATGGATATAGCTTTGAGAAAACACTGCGATGAAAGTCCCTCCCGCCCACATTGGAAAGCAAACTTTGATTAGGGGTGGGAGGGAAAAAGCTCCGGGCATGGCAGGGGCAGGAGGCCGCAGTGGTGCAGCATTTATGATTGGACCCGATGCTTGTTGAACAAATAGATGAGGTCAACATCCTTTGGGAGGCGCTCGCTTCTGCTGTCCCCAAAGGTTGTCTCCCCCATGGTGGTGATCCGACTCACTGAATCAGTTTTTATTAAGCATCTAAATCATTCTTATTTCATTAAAGATGAGCAGTGGAGCTGCTGAGTTTCAGACAACACAAACTAAATTGCTTCAGCTGTATCCTGAGGTAGAATGATGTGTGGGCGTGTTGCATGAAGAAGCTGAACTGGATAATTTGGAGGATGATGTGGCAAGTGATGAACAGATGATATATTTTTCAGGCTCCCTGCCTCTGAGGGGATTCAATACATTATCTTTTTTTGATTGACGGTGGACATTTTAATGTTTTTAGGCAGCAATTATGAAGGGATTTCTTGCAATTTGGCTCCTAAATCAAATTACATCTCCCTAGAGACTCGCAATCTATCTTTGTGAGAAGAATTCATCTATAGATCTCCATAGAGCTGGAGATGTGCTGAGTGATGAGTCCCTGTGGGTTCATCAGTAGGTGCAAATGGTGTTCTCAAAAGTAGAATAAAGGCTACAAACAAACAAGAAGTCTGCTAGGACCTGTCTGCTTTCTGTTGCTTTTGTTTTTCCCGCTGACATTTTACATTTTTTAGCCTTTGAAGATTTTCAGACCTTTCTTTTTTTCACTAAACCCTCCAGCCTGTCTGTTTCGCTCAAGCTTTATACTGGAAAAATAACAGGTCTCATTTAAATGTATACTATTTTCCAGGGGAAAATGTGTCTCTTTCTGGTTTTGTAGATTGGGTTTGTTTCTGAGTCTTTTGACCGTACATAATTATATTTTTGGGGGACTGTCTACTTCCTTCCCACTTGAACTTTATAACTCATGGAGTCTGATCTTCGTTGCCAAAAGCTTACTTGAGAGGGATTTCATACTTGTAAATCAATTTCATATTGAAGAGGAGACTTGACCTCACTGAAGCTGCTGAAAATAACCTGCAATTATAAAGGTCTATCGACCAATTTGCCAAATTCAATTTACCGGGGAATAGTCAACATTATCGCCAGACAAGAATGTTAATACTGGATGTTTGTGCAAAGCCCGGTATTATAGTCAACAACAATGTTCTTTTTTGTTTTGTCAACCTTATTCAATTCTGGCTTATTACTATATTTATCATACAACGTTTGGGAAATGAAGGACAGGGCTTTGAACATAATTCAGGAGGTGTAGACTTCAACTGGGAGTTGAACAGCTGTATAATGTCGATGTGGCTTTGGACGAACCCTGGAGAAAGTTAATTGGCACAAAATGAAGGTTACTTCATCTTCTGCTTGAGACTACAAACTTTTAACTGAAATCCTGAATCACAAAGTAGGCGGACATTGGCCATAGGTCAACCAGACAGGGTGGATGCACCTTGGGAGGGTTTCTGTGTTTGTTACCAATGTTATTGAACCCCTTTTTTATAAATGTTCTCTCACTGAAGTCTACAACCGATATGAGAGAGCAGTACAAAACACTAATCAAGAATTACTTTTTACATTTTTTAAAATGTCTTTATTAAGGAGTGCAGATTTAACAGACAATACAACCATTGTTCACATTTCCTGGTTTCACATTTCCCATCTTTTGTTACATACAAGAAAACAAACAGAATCCCCCCATCCTCACAAGAACTGAACAATTGGTCACAGCATTGTATCGCTTACACCTCCTGATACATTTCACATGATAAAGAGCAAAAAAGAAAATTAAAATAATAATAATTAATTAAAAACACACACAAAATAAAATAAAGATAAAATACAAATAAAAAATAAATAAAGAAGAGAATAACTAGAGGAGGGACATATAGACTTAGTCAGGGGGTAGGACTTTCAATGAATTAAAATATGATATAAAGGGCTGCCATTTCCCATAATCAAGAATGACTATTGTATTTTAGATATAGAAAGATGCAATGCAAGCAGTGTTTCTATTGTAATTCAAAGGTGTCGTTATCCCAACATAACAAAGAGTAAATCGGCCCTCAAACTATTATTTCATGCAAAAAGTATCTAAGTTACTGATACTAAGTTCACTGCCTCTATTGGTTTGCATTGTATAGGCTACCGATGGGATCAGCCAACAATCACAACTGACACGGCAATCAGTCATTTTGTGAACAACAGGAAAATGAGAGTGCCTGTTAAAAGTTTTGGTTTAGTCTTGAGGGTAACGGTAACACAATAAGCATACTTTTGATTCATTTTCTCTGACAATCAGAAGCTGCAAACATCAGTCAGTCAGAATCATGAGGTGTGGTTTCAAAGCACCCAGCAGGCAGCTTCAAGTGTGTGTGCTACATGTGTTTACTTTAGACGTAACGTAGCAGAATGAGTCCCAGAAAACTCAACTCAACCTTTAATTTACAAGTGACCACAGGTATGGCAGATGCAAGTCAGCCCTGAATCTGCACCAAAAAACATCTGCAGCAGCATGATGAAACATTTGGCAGGCAAGACAAACGCAGCCCAATGAGCTGCCATTGCAAGATAGCAACTCATTAGAGAGTTTTCCCTTCCACTCAAGGGGCTGTCTTATGATTAAGAGAGCCCGATGAATATGTATACGATGTGAACACAGGGATGGCTGGATCTAGGTCAGGCTGCTGGTGGATGATGAGTTGCTTGTGAAGTGAAGCGTGGAGACGTGTTGCAACACCGCGCTATTCAGAGACGCCCACAAGAGGCACGCAGATGTGAGGGACCTTAAATTTTCCAGATTATGTCTCTAACAAGTTTATGGGCTCATGGCATTCAGAGCGAGGCGGCCTCGTGCAGCTGAAAAAGCCCTAAATGACTTCTCTGGGGATCATTTCCGTCTGTTACTGCTTGGCATTTAAATAGAGCAAGTGGATGCGTTGATTGGTCCTTACTCACTCGGAAAAACAGAGTGTTAAACGGCTATCTCCACAAAGATGGTAAAGTGATGTCATATGTTGCCAAGAGATAGCCCTACTTTGTTCAAGTTTGAAAGAAGATATATGTGCACCCATCGGAGTTTTATGAACACTATATTGAGAGATAAAGAGGCAAGAGTTCATCTGTCTTGGGTTATGTATCACAGTGACTCCTCCATAGGGATAAACGAGAATTTGTAAAGATCCTTTAAGTTGTCCTGCAATCATGTCTCTCTCATCACAACAGAAATGACAACAGATGATGAGTTTCACAGCTTGTGGTTTTTGCTATGAACTAATGACTTTGGCTTACATTATAAGCTCCATGCCCCAATAGTTCAATTTATAGTTTGCTTTGGATATGATGCGATAAAGCATGTGTGTTGCCACACAGCCAAGTCCTCCCTGCTGTCACAAATGCCTAACCACCAGATCTGTGAGAGGATATGAGAGGAGCCCCCAGTATTATTCTCTTTTATTAAAATGTGCAAGCTTTTTTCCCTACCACTTGCAATGCACTGGGGAACCATGACAGGTTATATGATTCCTGCATGCACGACAGCTCTCAATAAATTCAATGATTTCCTTCATTTTTTTTCTTTTCTTTCAGATAGAAAATAATTTAAATGAATTACCCCATGTTATGTGTGCAGCCTTTCAAAGCAAAACCACAGAGAGAAAAGTCTGCAATCCTGGGCTTTTCAAAGCAAACTTGCACAACTGCAACTCTTACTGTGACTGCATTTCTTGACTTCATTATCAGAGATTCACACAACAAAGAGATATGATGTGTGAATTCTGCACTAGGTTGCAGCCCGAACGTACCAACGAGAGTCTGAAATATCTCCACTGTACTCTATAACAAGAAATGTCTTTTTTTATGGGGCTGTGAATCTCGTCCTCAACATAATGAACTCCCTGACGGGGAAGTGGCAGAGCTGCGACTCAGTAAAACATGGCCGTCTCCTGTCACTGAGCACAGCCACGCGCCAGTGTTTTAGTGATGGTGGCGAGGCGGCTGCCAACTTCACATTTCCTGGTGCTCAATCAGTGTAACGGTCTCTGCTACCGACAGTGATGTTAATACAACATGTATACATGTACACCACCAGCCATGCATATACGCACATAAAGAAACCCTGGCTGTGAGACCTCACACTTCATTATTTCTCTGTCACACAGGCAAACGAACAAGATAAAACCTCACACTCTTTTCTTTCCCTTCATGCTCCATGAATCTCCATCCACCTCACATCAGTGCAGCTCAATTGGACAGAGTAATTGAGCAGAGATGGACCAACACCACTTTTCTGTGGAGTTCAATTGTTCTCTGTACTTTCAGGTATGACTGCAGATCCACCCTCTGCCTGTCGACTACACTCATTATGATAGCTTAGCCACTTTCTCCTTGGAGCTAGAGCTATGCTACCTTCCTATAGGAAAAGAGTTGGCAACATAGGGCGGGTTTTTTGGTTGGATTAATTAAAAAATCTAGTTTATTCTTGCTGGTTTCTCGAAAGTTACCTACCCAAGCTTTAATAAAGATGCAATGTAATTCAAAGTTTGACATTTTGCTAGTGCCAAAAACGTTTACCGGTTACCTCTTTATCGACTGATTTTTCATCATCTACTGGCGTGATTTTCATTCAACTTGGGCATGGGCTAATACCCTATTACATTCAGTAGCAGATTAAAAAAAGGGGGTGATGTGCTACTGTCGCTGTCTGCAAAGTTTGCATGTAAACTCTACTAAACTCTGTCTCTGGACATTATGACACAATTTATTCTCAGTGGGAAACAGAAATACTGAGAGTTAATATATTCAGTCCGTGATTTTGTGCACTGGAACACAACAAACTTTGCCGCAGATGGGATAGTTGTCCTTGAAAAGTCTACGCTTTGAAATGAGACGCGTAGAATTGAAGCAAAACAAACTAAATTCCACTTCAAACAACAATCATCTTGAGAATTAATATCCAATTTCTCTTCCACGGTACATTTACAGTATGTTCCTTTCAAAGTCGATGTATGTGTTCAGACTGCCCAGAAAATAGATGATATTATATTTTCTACTTTGCTAGGTCTTTTATTCTAAACCTTTTCATAAATCTTAAAATGCCAGCAGCATGCACAAGATGCTTTTCTGTATATCGTATACTTCAGTGAAAAGTATTCATATAATTAATAATAATAATAATACATTTGATTTATATAGCGCTTTTCCTGGTGCTCAAAGCGCTTTACAAGCAAGTAACGAAGAAAAATAACAACAAAAGTAAGTGCTAAACTAGGTGGAATAAGTGGATTAGGAGTTGAGAGCAAGAGTGAAAAGGTGATTTAAATTCATTTAACCAATGCATTGTCCAATTAAACATAGTAGGCTAAATTAGGATTCTAAAGAGTTGCCATGAGGTGGGTTTGGTGAAGTGTCAGATAAAGTAAAGGCGGAGAAAAACTTGGATATTCCCTGAGATTCTTCAAACTACATCAAATTCATTGCAAGATTGATTCAGTTTGATTTAAGCTTTTTTAATTTGTTGCAAAGAGAATCAACATGGTTTCTTGACAACAAAAAACACTCATACTTTTTAAATAATATGCAAATCTGTGACTTTAAATGTTCCTTTTCTTTTTCTTGTAAATATTCGTATTTTAATCTGAGAAAAAATGTCATGATACAATATCCACGTTTTTGTTCTCTTTGGCGAAAAGTAGAAAATGCAGTTCTGTCTGGATCTTGGTTCAGCGTAAAAAGCAAAGACAGCGCAAAAGACATGTGCAGTGATGAGTTGGGTGCGTTAATGAGCCATATAAGTGCACTAATAATGAATAATAATACTCTTTATTTGCATAGCACCTTTCATTCTAGAGTTGCAGTCCAAAGTGCTTCACCGTAAGGAAATCTCTTAAAATAGTCACAGAAAACTGACACATAGACTATAGTTGCAAGTAAAACACATACAAATAAACATAATAGACTAGAATAGATTGAAAGTTACAACAATAAAAAGGTGCGTTAAAAGGAGGGTTGTGCAAATTCACAATGTGATTTCAACAAAAAAAATGGCAGCGATGGGTTGATAATGACAATAATTAAAGCTGTGATCTACGGTATGTGATGAAAACTCACAATTGTCATACAGACGTGTTGAGTAGGACAATATTAAGTCCCTCCTCCATTCCCCTCACCTCCTTCCTCCTAACTCACCCTCTCACCTCACACATCATTTTCACAATACAATCAGGATTACAATCAGGATTACAATCAGGATTACAATTAGGATTACAATTAGGATTTACAAAGACTTGATTTAAAAATCAAATTCAAAATCAAATCAAATGTGTATATGTGTATGCCTCACTGTGTAAACATGTACAGTATAAATTAATTACTGTTTCATATGTTGGTTACTAAAGTCTTTTTTATTTATTCAATGTATGTGTTAATCAACACTTTCATAAATAAAACAACCCATGGTATGAAATAGAAGATGTTTGTACAGATGGTGTTTTTATACTTGTCACACTGTAAACGTTCAATTCCATTACTTAGTTATGGTTTGACTGGACTGTACTTATTATCTCTTTATCAGGTATTTTCGTCCCCTCAAAGCTCTTTACAAACTACGAGTCATTCACCCATTCACACCTCATTCATGCAGAGCAGCACCACTTGCTCTTGGGAAGCTAACACTCACACACACACACACACACACACACACACACACACACACACACACACACACACACACACACACACACACACACACACACGCACACACACACACACACACACACACACACACACACACACACACACACACACACACACACATACACATACACATACACATACACATACACACACTCACACACCGTTGGCCATCTGGAGCAACTCAGGGTTCAGTATCTTGCTCAAGGACACATCGACAAGTTGACTGCACGGGCTGGAATCGAACCCCAAATGTAATTGTATTGACGGTAACATGGAGTCCTTCACCTCAATAGAGTAAAAGAACAAGAGAACGTGGAGATATGCCTTATGTGATTCAACAACACAAACATTTTAAACCTCAAAATCACCTAATTTTGGTATGGAAAATTGTAAATCTAAAAGAAAATACTCAAATACAATACTCCAAGATTGTGATTATAATGTTTTTCATCACAAATCTCTGCACCTCTGCACGATATGCATCTTTTGAATCTCCTTTTGCTCATAGTTTTTCTTTTCTTTCTTATCTGCTTCACCCTGTCTCTGAAGTTGGTGCAGAGGTAGGGGCAGAGCAAATATTGGACTTTCATTTGTCTTGTGGTCGCGTACACAACTCGAAGGAATGTTAATGTTGCTCTGTTTCTACTGACTGTGTAACAGTAACAGCTTGATGCAGACCGAAAACAACACTGCAAAAACCCACAATGGTTTATTCAGTGTTGCCTTAATCCAGTGGTTCCCCCCCTGGGGGGCGTGAGAGACCAGGAGGAAAAATGGTTATTACAAAAAAAAAAAAAAAAAAAAAGATTAAAAAAATATATATATATCATAATTTGAAAAATGATTGATTCGAAAATAATATGATACAGTACTATTACGTCTGGGTCTCTGTGTTTCATTAAAGCTCGGCTCTGTGTGTGTGTGGAACGAGCCATTTTGTGTGTGTGCGCGAGAGAGAGAGAGAGAGAGAGAGAGAGAGAGAGAGAGAGAGCGCACCGGTACCGGAGATCGTTGTTGTTAGCTTCTGGTGCTAGCGAGCTATGCTAACGAATATAAGTTTTGTTCAACAACAAAGTGGAGGAGAGTCCTCTCCTGTCAGACTGAGAGGCTCAGTGAGCTAAAGGACTCTCTCAGTGTTTAGATAGTTAACTTTAGTCTAAGTTATCTCAGTGGGTCTCAAACGTTTTGGTCACCATTAATGTAAACAATTATTTCCGAGGCACACGTTTATATGATCATTATAGTTATACAAAAATAAGAGAATAAATTAAAAACAGGTATGAAATACTATATGACAGTAAAACAAGAATAAAGTTTAAAAGGGTGATTTGTAAAATATCCATAAAGAAAAAGTAAATCTGTTTACAGTTCTGTTTCATATGGGTGTTGAGAGAGGTATCCATAGATCTCTTCATTTTGCTCTCAAAGTGCACCAGATTGATGCTTTTAACTTCAATATTTAAAAATCTTCCCGGGGGAGCTTGCCCCCGGACCCCCCTATGTGAGGTCCACACACCACCTATAAAAATAGCACTTTACCCCTGCTTACACCTATATGCCGTGAGCTGATTATCGAGCCTTCATTGTAACAGTCGCGGGTACATTGTGTATTTGCGTGGGGATTTTTGCAGTCGAAAATTCCACTGTAGCGACTGGTACATTAATGGGAAACCCTAAATGTTTGAGCACCCTCTATGAAACGTCAAGCTACCCCACAGCACCCCCAAAATAAATCTCTGGCGCCGCCACTGAGCCTGACTATTTGTGTTGGGGGGGGCCCGACTTTTTTTTTTCTCCAAAGGGGGGGCCTGACAGAAAGAGTTTGAGAACCACTGAGTTAATCACATGTGAGAGGTTGAACTTAGGAATGTCCACTTTGAGTAAAATGGATTGATGGACTTAAATAAAAAATGATCCTACACAAGCACCATTTGTTAACGCAGAACAAATAAGAGCATTTTCTGAGTTTAGAAAGTTCAACCTTGGCTGATAATAAATCCATAAAAACTGTTCAGCCCTTGAAGACAAAAAACATACAGTAATTTAAACCACCATTTTTGCAGCTTTTTAAAGAGATGTCCAAGTCTTAAACATCTTCCTACGGACGGCATCAAGGCCTGACCCCTGACTCTTTTTTATTATCTTTTTGTTATTCATTGTGTTCTGTTGCTTAGGAGCCATTATTTTAAAGTGATTTGAATAAAATATGACATGCAACACAGATGCATTGGCTGTCCATTGTCACGCCTTTTCTATACATCAAGGTTTCTGCAAAGGAGACACCTGTCTCCTCTTCACTTGGTCCATGAGATGCATTTTAGAAATTGAGAATACTTCAAAATGGAGTGCTAAGATTGATTTTCATGTCCCAGGCAGGAGGGTTGAAAAGATGAGGAGGAATGGGGACATGGCCATGGTGGTGGCTGTTTATCTTGGCGCTTTTTTTTTTCTATGCCCCCTGGTGGCAAACACTTGATTCATACAGCTTTAAGTAGACCTAAAAGCACAATAAGTACCATCTATATACCCCAATGCATCATATATTATTGTCATAAAAGTTAACCTTCAATTGAAAAGTAACAGCTGTCTGAAAAATGTAACAAAGCTAAATGTTGTGTAAGATGTTATATCAAGTTTGAATGTACAAAACATTTTCTTCCATGAAAATACAGTGCCTAATACAGAGTCAAAACTGGTAACTTTCAGCCTCTGCTCTTGATGCTGTGGGCTCGTCGCTGCAGAGTAACAATGATGATAGAGTTTGTACCCCATCATCTGGCCTCCTCCCTTAGTGGTACCACACGCACGCACGCACGCACGCACGCACGCACGCACACACACACACACGCACACACACACACACACACTCCCCACAGAGAGGGTCCATACGGCCATAATTACACTCCTGCCACAGCTATAGGAAGTGGGGCGGCTGTAGCTGGGAACAGCAAAGAGTCTCACAGCAGGTGGGGGGGGGGGGGGAAACGGCTCACTGAAGGGAGCTCAAAATCAACCAAGCAAGGGCCACCACGGGGCCTAATTACTGGGTGAACATAACTAATGATGAATCTGCTCTCTGCTGCGGCGCTGTCCGAAATGTGCAGCCCTCATCAGCCTCACAGTAATGTGTAGAAATGTAAAGCAGTGTATTACTACTGTGAATAGACTTCCCACAATGCATGCTGCTTAGTCTCTTTGAGGGTGATGGATGCCGCATGGACCTGCATGCTTTGTGTGGCTGCATGATTCATATAGTATAGAACATATTCAGGAGCCTCAGTTTGTACCACGTATTTTTGGTATAATGTCAGAAATTGAGGCAGCTCCTTTGTGCAAATTGGTGATTTGGAGAGGGGCCTATTTGCTGTTTACCTATTTGATATCTGCGAATGTGTCAGAGGACATGAGGGGTGAATAAGAGTGATTTCTTCAAAAAACGTTTCGCAAGAGAGAGGCAATCAATCTGTGTAGTGATCCTCTCCTTGGAGAATTCTTGGTAGTTGGTGGCTGTGACTAATGGGAGTTTCCCCCCGCCACACACACACACACACACACACACACACACACACACACACACACACACACACACACACACACACACACACACACACACACACACACACACACACACACAGCCACACACACACACACACACACACACACACACACACCATTGGCCACAGAATATATGGTAGAGCAGTTTCCCATGAATTATATGTTTGACAGGTTGAATATATCCTGGGTTTCCCAACGTTGTTCAATCAAGATAACGATTAAAGGGAAATGGATCTCCCCAGGGAGAGCGCAGCCTCACATACAGACAGGCTCTCAGAGATGAATATACAGTACTGTAGGTGTGGAAGAAAAACAAACGTCAGTTTTTACTGGCAAGATAAACGAGGAACAGTGCTGTAACTGAAGCTGTAGGAGTTTGAGGAGCTGTCCAGATGCTGAAAGAGCACCAGGCAGCCTTTCAATTAGTAATAAGAGCATGTGGCTCTGAAGGAACCGATGCAATTTTAGCACTTACTGAAAATAAACTATTCATTTGTTGCGTTTCCCCTAAATGTCCAGCTGGACGATGTATTAGAGCTGCTAACTT
Source organism: Trematomus bernacchii (assembly GCF_902827165.1). Lineage (NCBI taxonomy): Eukaryota > Metazoa > Chordata > Actinopteri > Perciformes > Nototheniidae > Trematomus > Trematomus bernacchii. The sequence goes on from NW_022987727.1 coordinate 3,593,131, forward strand.
GATGCATGCAGAGAATCACCCCTCGGACCTTTCATAAACCAAAACGGCTTAAACAGGAGACAATTAACACGTTCCACACTATTATATCTATTTATCTGTTCTAAAGTAACAAGAAAGAGAACACACTCGAAGGTTAAGTCTTTATTCTCCCCCTTTGCTGCTAATTTATTTGGTGCAAAACACCGATCCGTACAGCAGAGCTTCACCTTGCCTTGAATCTGCAACGAGCTGTCAGTCGCTGCCCCGCATGTAGGAGAATGCAGACAGGAGGGGTGGAGTTCACAGCTTCTACTTTTCAGACGCTGCTCGGGCAGAAGAGCTCATTCTGTGCCTGGTAAACAGCGGAGTTGGCACTTATGCGTCCTGGCATGTGATCCCACTTTAGTTAAATCAATCGCCTCACTGCTGCAGCCTCCCATTAAACTTTCCATGCTGTTGCCCGTCCAGTGGACAGCACTTAGAGGGTTTGTCTGGACCGTATCCGCTCCTGCTCGCTCTTCCGCTGCTCTCCGTCTCTCCACCGCGGACTCTCCCGGTTCAGAGCGACTCACGCGGCTCGGGGAGCTGGCCCGGGTCTCCTGCACACATGGAGGGAGACGTAATGGACAAGGTGGAGGCCACGGCGACGGTGTGTGACTTCGATCCCATCAGTGGCAGCATCCCGGCCACCAAGGTGGAGATCACCGTGTCCTGCAGGTGAGTCCCCTCCGGTGCTGTGCCTCTGCGTCAGGGGCATGGGGAGCTCCGCGCGCTAGACGTGTGTGTTTGGCTGTGCCACCGTTTTAAGTAATGTGTCATTTTAACATTTAGCTGCTGAAAAGACTAAAACATGTTTAACATTTTAAAGAATAAAATAACTTTATTAAACGGTAAAATGACTGAAGTCCTCATAGTGATCATTGCTCTTCTGCTTAAACGATCCGATAGACCTCATTGGAACATTTAACCATTTGAGTGACTTTTCGTTAGAAATGTGAATTAAAAAAACACCTAATCAGCAAAGCACAAAGGGATGCCTTCAATATAATTAGGAAAAAGCAAACTTTTATGCCTTTGGTTAGTTTTTCCCGTTTATTATTGTTTTGTACCTTTCGATGTCTTTGTCAGTGTGTGGGTCTTCTGCGCTGTGTGTGTGTGTTTGGCGCGCGCAGGGTCGCGGTCCACATGAGATTGCCATCGTCAGAGTTTATTCGCGTGCAAGAGGTTTCCCCTGAGACAACTTGTCGTGCGTGGAGCCATGTTCAGCTTCACTGGCTCCAGAAACCACAATTGTTTGTAAAAGAAACGTAAAAACACCAGTTTGAATTACATATGTTTGTCCTCAATGTCCATTAGACTTTAACTCAGTCCCCTCCCCCAAGACCTCAAAAATACCACGAAGATTGCAAGTGCCTCGGATAATAGATGGGGTGGGGCAGCGCAGGTTGCGAGTCACAGTATAGTCTGCTGCAACATGCAGTATTCTGTCTTCACTGGTACAATTGCAATTAAGGTCTCTCATGGAAATGGTTAATTTGTGTCCGAAGGCACCTTCCTGTGCGTAATTTTACCATAATCCACAATGTTTAGCTCTTTGTAGCTCCGGGCAGCATCAGAATTATGTGCATGTAAACGGTGTTTTCCCATATGCATTGCTGTTGAAAATGCTATTGAGATTTCAGATGTTAATGTTGTTAAGCCACAGGCAAAAGGTTTTTCAACAAACACCTTGCTATCATCATTTTCTTCACTATATCGTTTGACTTCTATTGATAATCTGCATTTACTCAAGAGGGGACATTTTGGAGAGGAGACTGATTGTCTTTTTTTAATATTTTTTTTTTATAAATGTCATCCATTTTAAAATTCTAAAATTGTTCAACAAACCCAACATTGCTGTAGCCATGTAGGAGACATTTTGTATATTAATTAATTAGTCACATTTCAGAAGGAATCTGTTAACCTTTACAGAGTTGACAGGGAGAATGGTGCAGCCCTGGGGAGAGAGGGGCTGCTTAGAACAAGACGGCAAGCATTAGGGCTGCAACTAATCGTTATTTTATATATGATTCATCTGCAGACAATTTTCTAGATAAATCAATTAATAGTTTCAAATGTCAGAAAATAGTGAAAACTTAAAATGTATAGTTTATTTTGTCCAAACCCCAAAGTTATTCAATTGAAAAGTATGTAAACCAGAGAAGAGCAATACATCTCAATAACTGTGAGGCGGAAAACCCAATTTTCTGCCATTTTTGCGATTAATATGATGAATTGTGCGAGAACATTTTTCTGCTGATTGACTCACTTGCACCTTTAATCAGCACTTCAGGATCTTGTGTTATGTAACAACGTGTTTTCGTTATGGAGCTTATCGTGTGTGTTTTCTATTGTGGGGCATGTTTTCTGAGAAGCAGCTTGTGTTGTTTCCCTGGTGGTACACAGACCTTCATACTCTGAGCTGGATATGTTTGGATGCCCCCCGGCTCTGTTGATCTGCTGCTCCCTCAACTGTCATTAATGTCTCTCCAAACAAAGACTTGCTCCAGGACAGAGTATGATATAAGAGAATCCCTGCTTTCTTTGGTCCTTGAAACATTGTCTGCTTTTAACGGCAAAGACTTCAGGTCCTGCATTTTCTTCTTTAGAACTTGCTGCAGCATGTCATGGCTGACCTTTGAGGATTGCTGCAAAGATCAAACACTGGACAGCTCAAAAGTTGAACACTTACCAAATAAACAGCTATGCATGACGTCATTTATCCCACTTATTAGCAAGTGTGTCTTTGGTCCATCAAGGAGCAGCTAACAAAAACAATGGGTGTTATTTGGGTGAGAGGCACAACTCTGTGTAATTGATTTAGTAAGCCTGTGAGCTTGGAGATTGCATAGCACATGGAATTGAATTGCGGCCTTCAGGCATTCCCATAACCCTCTGCCAATATAACAGCAAGCCCCCCTGACAAACTGGAGGGACTGAAGCAGACAACCTCTTATCAAAACAAGTGCATATCGCTATGATAGCACATTGTTCTCAGTCTATGGCTCTGATTGGTTTTCCTCACAGGTCAGCCACTGAGCCGAGCCGAGACCAGAGCATCTGCTTCTTAGCAGAGAGAGCTACACTCCAACTCAGCGATAAGATGGCTCTTCAATATCAAGTGGCCTCTTTTCCTACATCTGCCTTAACAAACACATGCCAGGCAATGCAGTTCAGTGGTTTAGGGCCAGTGGTCCCCTGGTGCTTTTACAGACCTGATCGCACCTCTTACGTGGCAGGAATGAGTGTGTTCATTTGTTAATATAGAAGCGGCTCTGATACATATTTCAGAAGTTGTATATGTGGTTTGCTATAGATCATGCTTTAATTATGAGCAAAGTAGTACATGTGAACCCTGCTGGATGGTAAACTGTTTCCTTTCTACTTCCCTGCTTAGCTGACCGTCTCAGAGTTCCCATGTAGACTTAAGGGAAACTGAGGCTTCTGCTCTGTGGTTCCTCTGTTCCGCACACTTACTGTAAGTGTTGGAGAACATTTGCACAAATTACAAAGCCCTTAAAGGCTTGACGCATGGATATTCTTTTAATTAATTGATTTTTTTTTACACCCCCCACATAGGTTTACACCCCTTATCAGAATAGAGCAAGGTAAAAATATTGTCATGCTCTTGTAAGATACGTTGTTGGCATCCCATTTGTTAAAAAGCACCCATCCAGAGGAGATTGAGGGAGAAAAACAAACAGAGCTGTTTGATGGATAGCCCATATGTCAACGCTGTCTCATTGTAAGTACATGAAAGTCCAACGAGACCACTAAGCACAAGGACATATCATGAATTTCTATTGTCCTCCCACTTAAAAACACGTCAACAGAAGGTGTATTATAGGAATATATTGGTCCATTGCTATGGCAAACGCACCACAGGTATGCAGTTAAAAGTGAAATGAGCTGACAAAGCCACCCTCACTTCTTCTGCGCTCAGCCTCCCACCTGACAGCTTGACATTCAAACTTTATCAGTCCCCACTGCCCATTTAATCAGGACCAAGACAATGCACCTTGTCCTTCTCCTGTTCTCTGCTGTTGCGTTAGCGCTCGCTGTAAACATTCATTTGCTGTGATAGATTGGTTAGAGTAGCACTGCATCCAATCAATGCACTCCATTGCTCGGGGGGATCTAACTCAAACAGGCCACCCCGCTCCAGAGGGATTCATTACCTGGTGAAACACACGAGAGGTCACATGACTACCGGCATCCTGTGACAAATGCTCGCAGGAGTGGATCCCGGGTGCACAAGGCCACTGATTGCTGTTCCCATGGGTCGATCCTAAAACGTGGAATGCATTTTGATCTGAAGCAAGAGGGGGGGGGGGGGCCTGCCTAATGAAATCATCGGCACGATTAGGATGTGAGTTGTCGCTGCTCAATCTGTCAAAAACAATTTCCTGAGCAGAGCTATTGGGATTCAAGCTGTGTGAAAACCTTTTGTTTATTCAAATGCGTTGTTATGGCCTGTAACTCTGCTGTTGTTGTTGTGTTAATGGCTGTTGTTCTCATTTAGTTTTGGTTACCCACTCAATCAAAGCCTGTGACCTGGTTTTTGCGGTTAACCGTCCTTTTTTTCTCTGTGGCAGAAGCAAGATTGAATTGAGTTTGCATTGTGCAAGAGCATGAAATATTGAAACAAGATCTCTTTGAATGAGAAAGATATTTTAATTAAGATAATTTTCTGTGCGTTTTTTTGTGCCGCTCATTTAATTTTGTGTTCTGGGTTAAGACTGACCTGAGGCAAGCTCGCAGCTTTTATCTTGTAGGATGACTTGTGTGTGTGTGCTATGTGTGTGCTGCGTGTGAAAGAGAGTGATGTGTCACATCTGTTTTGGGGATCGAGGCTGAGCGGCACACAGGTGCCAAGGGGAGGTTGATTTTTTTTAATTCCAATTTAGGGATGTTAAGATTGGAGCCGGCGAGTCTCACAGGTCGATGAAGCGGATGATTATGCATGAACCCCTGACACAGTGAAAATGAGTTTGGATACCAGACACTTGGCTTGTGGTGGTGTCGGTGTTATTAATATATTCTCACATGGGATATATGACAGCAGAGGGGGATCCCATAGATACACTTTGTGGTGTCATGCCGGTGCTGTATCACACGCCGCATGTTGCTTGTGTCATCTCAAAGTGTTGATTAGAATGACAGGGAAAGTCAAGAGGCTGGTGCAGCAATAATAAATCGTAGCAGTCCCTCTTGGCTCTGAAGTGTCAAGCTGCTTCTGTCACTATTTTGAGAGGACCTTAAGGGTCAGCAGACTGTGTTGGAGGATTTCTGTAACCAGGGATATCTGACCCAACATCACAGCTTGTCTGGACAATGTGCGAGCTGCTAGCAGATTTGTCCAAAGTGTGCCAGGTCCCTCTGTAAAGATTTCAGCACATTATGTTGCCTATGTCAAAGGACTCTACCATGGTGACAAGCTGCAAGCCGAAACAAGCTACTCATTGTCAGATTATTCTCATTTCTGTACTTCTTGAGATAGTGTAGTGGAGGTGTTATAAAGAAACCAAAAGGGGTGTGGATGAGAATGTGTCTGCTATAATGTAAATGTGGCTGAAACATTTGATAACTAAAATACTATACATTTTCACAGTAGGGACATGGACTATCATTCAAATTTGTGAATCGAACAAGACTAACTTGACTTTTTAAATGTAGAAGTCAAGTACAAGTGATATGTTTGATGTTCAAGTGGTATAGGTCATAGCCTGGCACTGTACTGCCAGAACAAGAAAGGGTTATTAACGCCTTTGTAACCTCGAGACTGGACTATTGCAACGCTCTGTATGTGGGTATGGACCAGGCCTCAATCAAACGCTTACAGCTAGTCCAAAACGCTGCTGCACGTTTGCTGACTGGCCACAAAAAGCGCGACCACATCACCCCTATTCTGGCCTCACTACACTGGCTTCCAGTTCGGTTCAGAATTGATTTTAAAATCCTTTTATTTGTTTTTAAAGCACTAAATGGGCTGGCTCCGGCCTATATAGCTGAACTGCTCCAGCGCTACAGCCCAGCCAGAGCTTTAAGGTCTGCTGACCAGCTGCTGCTGGTAGTGCCCAAGACCAGGCTCAAAACCCGAGGGCACCGAGCCTTCGCAGCAGCTGGCCCTAGGCTCTGGAACACTCTGCCCCTCCATGTGAGGTCGGCCCAGACCCTAGGGGTTTTTAAATCTAAACTAAAAACACACTTCTTCTCTCTGGCTTTCTAGTTAGAGCGGAGCACGACTCCTGACTTTTCCTTGTGTTTTATTTTTATTTTGTTTTTTTAAGATATATCTGTTGTAATTTATTGTCGTTTATTGTGATTTGTAGTAATGTGTTTTTATTACATGTACAGCACTTTGGCTCGACCAAAAATCGCTTTTAAATGTGCTATATAAATAAAACCTGATTTGATTTGATTTGATTTGAACAAGAAATGGTATACAATTAAGAAATTCAAAGTAAAGAAAACCCTGCAACAACATATTGAATTTATATTTTGTTTTACAAAATGTTCATGTCCAGGAAGTAATGAAACCCCTCATCAGTGGACACACACTGGTGGGTGTGCCAGTGGCCTGAGGGTAGGAGCCCCTCAGTGCTGCATGGTGTCTCCAGTATCTGCTCCCCGACGCCAGCAGGTGGAAAACGCTGTTATCCTGGTGCTTTGGATTCTAAGTGATCTTCCTATATTCACCTTACTCTTGCAGTACACTGTGAATATACCTTTAGGCGGTCAGAGCATTGTCTGCTGTATATTGAGCTGAACACAGCACTCTTTGAGGCGCCTTGCTGTGCTGTTTGATGCTGTTTCCATACCATGGCAATTCAGTCTAATTATAAGACTTTACTAAAACTGCATAATATATTGATATGAATAGGTTGTGGTCATGCTTCTGAATACTTACAGTGCTTGTTAGTGTTTGTCAGTTAGGCTCATTGAAGTTTACCACCACCTTAATGGCTTTGGGCTTTTTCAAATGACGGATGCTCAACGGGAGTACACCGCCAGTTAGATATCCGCATTTCTCTTTTCCACCTTATATATACAACCAGTGGTTTCCCCCCCCACCCCCCCCATATGGTACACTTGCAGCTATTTCATCCCTCACTAACATCAATTAGTGTTATCCTCTGAGAGTTTCTTCATATGCTTTACTATCATGAACACACCCTGCTCTCTCCCCTCCACACTCGGCTGGATCTAAGCAGGGCTTCCTTTCTCTTTCTCCATTTAATGATCAGTTACTGTCATTTCAAAGCCAAAATATGTGAGCTTAGACATGCTTTTCTGTTCATTATTAGGTTTTTGTGTAGAATTTAATGTGGTTTACCCGTCTTTGGAGTACAGTATATGTATGGTTGGTGTGTGTCTGCAAAGATATTTGAACAGTGGGTCTTTTCACATGGGACCAACATTCATTGGTGTGAATTCACAGTAGGCTAAGTGCAAAGTGCTGTGCCAGGGTTATAACAGCCATATACCACGAGTGTGTGAAGCTCTCTTAGTCCCTCTTAAAAAAAGTATCTTTCTCTGCACAAACCCTGAGCTGTCATAGTCTGCAATTAGCACAGATATTATTCCCTGGTTGGACATTTGTCACACACAAAAAGCCCCTCATTTATTACTCTAGCAGTTTTATGACCGAGATTCTGTCACTGCCCGCGAGACGGCCAACCAGGGAGTACTCTGCTGCAGGTACTGCCCACCTGGAGAGATCCCAGGCGGAGCAGAAACTGAATAATCAAACAGATGGAGGAGGAGAAGACACCTGGTGCCATCACTGTGAAGGTCACTAGGAGAGGGACCGGATTGTGTGTTAAATGAAATGTAGGGGAGTTTCTGAGTTCCACACAAAAGCAACATTACTATGTATGCTGGCAGAGATCATTTCCAATAATGAAATGCAGCAGTGCAAAAACATTCTATCAGTTGTTGTTTTCATTTGTTTATTTTAATTTCACATGATTGCTCCTTATCGCCCGTATCTCATGATTTTTCCTGCATATTGTATTGAAGATATTTCCTTTTTGCATTACAAAAATGCCCTCAAGGAAAACGGAGTACTTCAGTCGAAATAATGGGATCCCTCCGGTTTGTAAAGAGCCTGTCGACCTCTGCAGCAGCATATATCTCCCGTTTGGTTCTCTGACTCTTCAACCCCTGATAAGCTGCTTAAGGGCATTTGAAACAAAAAGTGGACTTGCTGACCCCATGCTGTGTGAGTGGAAAGGAAATGTCTATCCTCAGTCAGAGAAGAGAGGGCCATAGGGCAGGAGAGAATGTAAAGTGGCTTGAAAATACAGACTGTCCTTTACATCCTCCCCCCCAGCCATCTCCCATTGTCTGCCATCTAGCATAAAGACTTTCTTTTTCTCTCACCCGGTCAGAAACTTGACTTTCATGCTTGCATTTGTGGTCTCCTTTCAAGAACCAATGAGTTAGTAGCTCATGCGGGGATTAGCCAGCCAAATTCAAGACTGTTTAAAACCACTTTCCACTGAATTAGATGCTATTTCTCCAAGGTGCCAATTATGCGTTCAGCTACTTTAAGAAAGTGGAGAAAAATTAAGGGACTGCTGACAATGAGGCACTGAGGGTGCAGTCATTAATTCTCACATTTCTTAGTTTAATAATCAGCCACATGGACCAAGGAGCTGCTAAAATATCCTCAGGGATCTGACCCAGAGGGAGCGTGTGCTCCGAATATATATTTTTAAACCACTGTTTAGCAACCAGCCATTTTTAGAGGTCAAATTTTCTTCATTCTTAGATTGTAGTAGGAAATGTTTTAAGCCAAACTAAATACGTTTTTGTCCCATTAATAAAGCCAGAGTGAGTTTGCAGATTAGGAGTACGAGCGTTGGCTGGCGGACTGTTTTAAGTTTTTGCTCGTACTGCCTTACTTATTTAAAGTGTGCGAAAACATTAACTTCAAGCCTTTATTTACTGACAAATAAAAACAATACTTCATTAGGTATGATGAGCCAGAGAAAGGAACATTACATAAATTATATTTTCTTTGTTTCTCAAGTAAAATGACATTTCTCGTTGTTTGTTTGTTCTGCATCTAATAATGAACCCCAGATTCTTGCTTCACATGTGATGAATATGTAATGCTCCTGCGACTAGAGGAGATTATTGCACTCAGTTTTAATGAAGGCGGTGAGATCAAAAGGAATAGGAAAAGTGATGTTGCCATTTCCATTCACGTGTTTCAAATGAGATGGTCGTAGTGATCACGAAAGTGCAACGGTATGAAAGACGGCTGAGAGATGAAATGTGGTGTGGATGAAAAGTAGCTGGATCTAATTACTTTTGTCCTACTTTCAATTAACTTTATATTCATCAACAAACTTGTTCTACATCAGCTTTTGGGATAATGATCTTCTCTTATCCCACTGAGATTCGTGGTGAGAAGGAGTTAACTTTTGAAATAGGCAACGTTACTTTAGTGAAGGCAGACGGCTTATCTGAGACGTTAATACCCATCCTGCGGCAAAACTGTGTTCTCTGGCCATGTGCACACAGTAAGATGGTGGATTAATTTGAATCGGTGTATAAATCTTTTTATAATTTCTTCCTGGAATAAAAAATGTTCTGCTACAGGAAAGTGACGTCGGCTACTGTAATGAAGCCTTGTTATTTGCCAGTAACATGTAAATGTAAAGCAGCATGTCATTTTTTCCAATTCTCCTTTTCCCATGTTCTCTTCTGCACTGAGAGGTGATGGACAGGCTAATTGTCGAGTGGTAATGGCTGCCAGACGGTTACAGGTAGATGCAAAGAGGCAGTTAGTCCTTGATGGCTTTGTTATCTACATTGATAATTACACTGACAATGTTCCAACTGTAGTCAGGTCAGCAGGGCTAATACCTAACAAAACTGCATCTATTATCGCCTACGTTTCCCTGTGACAGTAGACTTTGTGTCCAGGAATGCAGAATACATGGACATGAATGATGCCCTCAGGTTTTATTTATTTTGCTTGTATTCAGTCCTGGACCCTCATCTATATTCATTGAAATCCTCTTGTCCCCTAGAGGGATGAGGATTGTTCTGAACTGCATGCAAGTTATTTATTGATACGGCTAACAATCAGGGAAGCAGAAACAAGACGTGTTTATAGGCTTTTGAATTATACTGATATGCTAATGAGATCATTTCAACTATGTGGAAAATGGCCCACGTATAAAATGTTCTATTAAACTATTGAAGGTCGGACACTGATGTTATATCTGCTTTGTTAGATCTTGTACAGTGACTGAAGGAAATATTTAAAGGAAACCTATCATGCTATATTTAAATGATATATTGTAGGGCCATACCTATATAAGGTATATTTATACGTTTCTGTTTTCAAAATACCAAACAGATCATGCATTTTAGCCATGCCTCATTTCGCTCTATGTGCTGTTTGCTGTCTACGGGTCTGATTCTGCTGACCACGCCCCCCTGCAGGAGAGGGGAGACGTGCTCTGATCAGCTGCTGGGCTGTCAGAAGAGTGGGAGAAAAAGAGATCTCCGTCCTCCGTGTTTTATTATATAGAGTCGTTATTCATTTGTTTTAAAGCTCAATAAATAACAAAGAAGACCTTTGACCGGCACTTTTCAAATTTTGTCCGGAAGATTTAAACTTTAACGGACATCTTGACCGGCGAAACAAACTGAAACTGAAACTCTGCCGCACGGTCCCCTCGTTCCTTGGAAGAGGCGGAGAGGTGGGTGTTTGTCATCTGCTGGTGGACTAACCGGAGTGAATTACAGTGCTTGCCTCGACGGGGAGGGATTGCATTGCAGCGGGAGCAAACGCTTGCTTCGGGGAGGGAGAAAGAAAGCCACAGCGGAGAATAAACAGAAGAGTAACCATGGTAACCAAGTCTTCTTCGCTGCTTTTGTGGCAGACTACAGCGCCACTTACAGGCTTGGCATATGTACTACAGCGTCTCCAGCGCTTTCGAACGGCAATGGCCGTGGCTGTCTCCTCCTGATTGGTGGAGTTGGCCCAATAGCCGTAGCGCCACCGCCCTGACGTCAGGACAGTGTTCAAATCTGGATCAGTTTTTATCAGATCCATTGCAGCCCCTTTTTTAGAGATTTGGGTATGGAGGAAAATAGAGAGGGTTGTGTTTTCTGACACTTGGTGAGTTCCCTGGAACACCGGGGACACATATTCATGTATAAAAGACGTACAAAAGTGCATTTTGCATGATAGGTCCCCTTTAAGACTCATTACATCATATTTCATTTAGCTGATGTTGTCAGGAAAACTAACTTGTCTGCCCAAAAAAATCACAAACCCAATCTACTAAAAATAAAGGTGGAATGAATAAAATGAGTGCTGATTGCGGCTCTCATCTTAAATGAGCCAATCAGAGTCTAGCTGTATGAAAAGGTGTTGGATGATGAGTGTCAGAGCAAGGCTGTGCTTTATTTTATTTAACTTTAGAGGATTTAGACTGAGGGAAATGCTGCTGTACGTATCCTGACCTGCAATAGGAGTCTGATTTCTTTGATTGTTGTTAAAAATAGGGGAGATTGAATGGGGACTAGTCTGAATGAGTGTGACTTAGATACCCAAACTATGAACTAATAATACGCTCTTTTGCAGGTAGCTTCCCTTGGTTGCTGCATTAGCTTTGAACATAAGCATGCTCATGTTAGCATACTGATGGAGCTCTTCGATATATTGAGTTTTCTGTTGCTGGGAAATGATGAAACATTCCTCACATGAGCTGTTGCTAAATGCTAGATATATGAATCTGTGATGGAAACAGGTCACACTTTTCTATGTTGCTGTGGACATACAGTATTAAGAGATATAGTGTAGAATTCTTGCTGATAAAGGTTGCTCATCTGTTGGATGTTTTTTTAATCCATATCACTTGTGCATTAGGAGCTGACACTAACAATAATTTCACTATTGTTTAAAGGGGACCTATCATGCAAAATGCACTTTTGTACGTCTTTTATACATGAATATGTGTCCCCGGTGTTCCAGGGAACTCACCAAGTGTCAGAAAACACAACCCTCTCTATTTTCCTCCATACCCAAATCTCTAAAAAAGGGGCTGCAACGGATCTGATAAAAACTGATCCAGATTTGAACACTGTCCTGACGTCAGGACGATGGCGCTACGGCTATTGGGCCAACTCCACCAATCAGGAGGAGACAGCCACGGCCATTGCCGTTCGAAAGTGCTGGAGACGATGTAGTACATATGCCAGGCCTGTAGGTGGTGCTGTTCTCACAGAATCAGTCCTTGCAAAAACAGGGCTAAAAAAGTGCAAATTGAGCGAAATGAGGCATGGCTAAAATGCATGATCTGTTTGGTATTTTGAAAAAAAAAAAGTATAAATATGCCTTATATAGGTATGGTCCTACACTATATTATTAAAATATAGCATGATAGGTCCACTTTAAGCTGCAAATCCTTTTCTTAATTATTTTTGTCAGTTTTAGAAGCAGAAAGTAACATCTTTATTATTAATTTCTTGTTTGACCAACTGTACAAAACGCAAATAAATCCAGTTAGCTATCCTACCAGACAGAAAAGCAGAAAATCCTCATATTTGAGAAGCTGCCACTACAGACGTTTGTCATTTTGCTTAAAAGAAACCTCTCTGATGAATTAAATATCACAATTGTTGCCAATTGATTTGTTGGTATTCAGTTAAAAGAATGGGTTAGGGTTTCCAGCTCCAATTCCTTTGCTGCTTAAGTAGTGTGACTTCCGGCACACGCATTGCACACAAATAATACTGATTGTTCTGTGAGATCTTTGCAATTAATGAGTTATTTGTGAATGTGTGTCTTTTCTTCATTGTATTTCTGTTGTTTCATTTATCACTTTGACTGCCCGGTTTCGGAGCTGTGGTCTGATTGATACTGGTCCATCCTCTGCTGTATGTCATGCATGAGGCAGCCCTAATTGCATACAATCAATAAGAAACAAAGAAACTACTTCACCATTTAAAAAAACACAGTAGTTAAGCTACAGCAGCCAGTGTGAGTATTAGTCACTTCTGTTCTGTTCATTTGTGCCACATATTGATTAATTACTTCACAAAAGAGGATGTTTAATGTTTTCGGTACTGTTTGTTTGTTGTTCTTGTTCTTGTTTCTTAACAACATTTCTCAAAAAAAAAAATGGAATCCATAAATTAAATTAAATGTGTTGAAAAAACAAGACTGTAGGCTAAAGAACAATTTCACATTTTTCAATTTTCCAATACTTTTTTTTAAGAATTCTTGATTCTGAGAGGGACGGTTATTATGTTTTTCATCTGGCACATGCCATGATTATCCATTTTTATATTTTTCTTGATTTGGCTTTTCTCTTACTGAATCAGAATAGATAAATAAGATTGTTCAGCCTTGGGTCCACTGCTGCCTGACTCCTTTCACTGTCATGTGAAGTGTGGTTGTAAATGATTTTTTTTTACATATGTGTACCTACAAAGTTGAAACCTCCACATTTGTGGAAGCCCATTATTCTTACAATTCTGAGAAATGAATTAGACATAAATGAAAACATTTGCCAGAGCCCAGTTTTAAATTGACTGTTTTCTTCTCTTCCAGAAATCTCTTGGACCGAGACACTTTCTCCAAATCCGACCCATGTAAGTTCTCAGCTTTCACAGTGCTGATTTAAGCATGGCTTTTGTCTTGCTCAGAAAATGGTTCTTCACCTTCTCTCCCTCGACAAAGCTTTACTTTCATTTTAGCTGAGCTTCACTTTGATTCAGTTTACTTTGCTATTTCAAAGTGTTCCTTCAATAACTGCATATCATTTGCACATTAATGTGACAACCTTTCCTCACTGAGAGCTACAGAAAGTACCTTAATGCATGCAAGGCCAGACTTTGAATACAAATGGGTATCTTTGGGTGAAACACATGGGGAACCGCCATAAAAGCATTTTCTTTGATGCTCCCTGCAGGATGGAGAATGGGAGAGACATGTATCATAATAAGGAGGAGGTTCGAGCCCTTTGTGTAAATAAGCCACTGGAAAATATCACATTCGCCCTGTTTTTTATTCGCAGGAAGATGAACCCTAAGATATATGAGGGGTCACGCTGTGAGCATGAGCCTCAGCTTAATTTAAACTCGTAAAATAATATGGGAATAAAGAGATTTTCCAACCGTTACTGTATTGCATATTGTTTTTTGATTGCACGACTTAAATTGAGCTCCAGACGTTTACAATGTTGTTAAAGAGCTTTGTTCTTTGCATGTGCCCATTATACCCAGAATGTGATGCAGTGCAGCATCATCAAGCTTGGCACTTCATTATGCTGTCAGGGTGAGATGGGATAATTAATGATGAATTGCAGCAAAGACGGAAAAAACAAACACCGTATGAAGAAGCGGGATGCTTGACTGAGATGGTGCAGTGACAGTGCACTCCTCTGCTCTCTCTTTCTCTTCAGTGCTGGTGTTGTACACGCAGGGCGCTGAGTGCAAACAGTGGAGAGAGGTAAGACATCGCCCCTCTGTCGACACAACTCCATCAGCATGTATCTTCTCTATCACAGGCTGCTCTCTGTTTACACCCCCCCCCCCCCACCCCCTCAAGGTAAATGCTGTGAGTGCCAATCATTTCCAATTGATTAACCCTGTGAATATCCGTGCGCTGGTCAGCCCTGTGTAAACTGTGACTGATTGGCTGATTAAGACTTTAATTAGACCGCAGAGACAGGTGACGTATAGAGAGGAAAAGCTATTGTGGCAAGACAAGTGATGCCTTTGGGATTATTTGTTCCTGTAATCCTGATGGATGGGTATACAGAAAAAAACTCCTGATTTAAGATTCCTTTCAGACTGATATTCGTTTGATCTGACGCAGCTGAACCCTTTGCTGTGAACATGAATGTTATTTTTCAAAAGCTAAAAGCCAGGCATTCAGTAATATACAGCACAATCAATACTGTGTGTACAGTACATGCTGCCTAACAGGAAGACAGATACTTTTAAGAGCTGACACTATTTGCTATTTCTTTCACTCTGGCTGAATAGGAGTGCCATGTCTATTGACTCCACAGAGGCCTTGGTGTCACACTGGTGCACATTGGTGTGACACAACAGATTCAGGAGTGGGAAAGACTTGGCTCCAGGATACAAAGGTTTCACTTGGAATCTGTGTTTTGGTGGTTCTTGGCTCTTATAAATAGAGTAAGGTCTAAAACAGATTTCAATGGCACAAGGCAGGTTAATAACATGGATTCCAACATGGATGAGAAGAGATGCCCCGTCTTACCTTTACATAGCAAAGCAACAACACACACGCACGCACGCACACACACACACACACACACACACACGCACACACACACACACACACACACACACACACACACACACACACACACACACACACACACACACACACACACAGCGATACAACATTTACAAACCTGTGTGTCGGATTTGAAACCACAAAATGCATCATAATAGAAGAATATAGCTTGTTTATAAAAACAAAAGTGCCATGGGAGTTTCTCCAAACGCAACTCCTCGCTAAGCCCCTAATCCATTTGTATCTTAATGTTTGTTATTAACTGGCCTTCTGTCATTATCAAAAAGTTCCCCCCGAGTAAAGCAAGTTCAGTATCTAAAAGGAATAGTTTGACATTTTGTGAAATACACTTTCTCTCTGAAGGGTTAGATAAGAAGATCAATATTTCTCAAACAATTGATTCTCACAAAGGTTGAAGTACCACACACACACAAACACACACTGGACTACAATCTCGATTGGGTTCACAACGTAACTTTCACACTTTAAAAGTCCTCTGGAAAATTGTTGTCCACTTTACCATTTAGTACAGATGCATTTGGAGTCACGTGGGGGTTACTTGTGCATCTTATCACGTCCTGTTTCTTTAAATGTCATTTCTACAAACCTAACTGTAGACAAAATGGCGACTAACATGAATGATTAAATTAATTACCAATTGTTACCTGAACTATCTTTTTTGCTCACAGGCTTTTAAGAGTGGCCACCAGTAAAGCAAACATTGGTGCTTGTAGCAGCAACACAGCGATATGCTTTTAATGAGGCCATAAATTAGTTTGACTAATTATCATGCAAATGTAGTCAAGCCTCCTACACTTGTCACCTCTGGCTACACTGCCCCGCCTCGAGCTTCCACACTGTGTGCAGCCTGGACGTCTCTCCCTGACAGAGATACAGAGTCAGAGCAGGACAGCTGCCTGTGTGAGCTGCAGAGTCAAGCTGTGCAGTATTGATAAAGGTGCTAAGCCCTTCTTTTGCCCCTGTCATGACATGCGCCTGTTTGTTCTCCTCAGAGTGGATGTGGTTGGTCGGAGCACCTTTCACTGTGCCACCTCCCATCTGTAATCCAATGACTCTTGTGTGGGACAAACCCCCATTGGCTTGGTGTCTTTCAAGTTCATCCATCAAGAGTAGAACATCTGGATATTTTAAATCCAGGTCCATCAATTCCTCCCCTTGACTGATTTCTGTCAGCATCCTTAGCCGAATATATAAAACCGTAGCTGCAGCCCATCATTCTGTTACCACATGACTTTAAAGTATTAATATTCAACTCCCTCATCTTTAATTACTCCGAGTGCATGACATGTTTTCCTCTTTCCACAGCTTTGACTTAACAGCTGACACAATGTAACCTCCATACATGTAAGCAAGCCTGGCCTTTCCACGCTGAGGAATTAGAAGAGACATTCATCTTTTTACCAAGATAATTGAGTGACATTGTAGCTCACCATTTATCTAAGGCAGGGTTATTGGAGTGAAGTATTGCACACTGACTGCCAATGCCCAGATATCCTTTTTTTGGGGGGGTTGACAGTTAATTGTAGTGCTTTGCAACTCTGGCTTTACAGGCCCACTTTGTACTTGCCAAGGAAGGAATAATATGTGGTCTGAGAAATGTTTTATTTCCTCCGGTGGCTGTTCTCTGCTCTGGTGCTGATTTTATCCTTCTGTTGAGTTTAGGCTAGTACCAAATTGAATATGTTATCGGCCCCCTGTTGCCACATTCAGCTCCTATCATAAAATGATGCTGCTGTTCGCCTGGTGCAGATAACTCCCTCTATGCTCCCACTTTCTGACAGGTATACATAGGAAGCGAGATTTTAGTGCTGCCACATAGAAGTTCTACTTTTATACGCTTAGACACAGTTTTATGTTTGATGGCAGGTTACACATCAGTAAATCCACTCCCTCATACTGTCATATGTTACACACATCCAGCTAGACTCTCTTGCATTAGCATAGGCGTCCATCTGTTAAAAGTATTCTTCTTCTGCAACGTTACTCTGTCGCTCCCCACATTAAATCCCACTTTGAGTTTTACCCGCACTGCATGTAATCACAAAGTTGTGAGCCTGTAATCCTGCTGCTACATCTCCTCATTAAACCTTAACACTGCTATTATGAATTCCCTGTGTCAGTCTATGGTTCCAATTCCTTTCATTTATGCAGCTCCACATACATTCTCTGACTTTTAATTATTCATTTTGGATTCAATAATGTGCGTGATGGGGGTTATGCACAACACTTTTGTTTGCCTGTTGATTTGTTTATCAGCACATAACCGCATCAGAAGGTCTTGCTCTGTATCAGTGTCGTTTTTTTTTTTTAGTACTGACTGATTCCCATTTTCTTCATAATGCCAGGGAACTGGAGATGGCATCATTTGTAACAGTTCATCATCCCCACCCCTTGTTTTTGAAGTCACTATGAGCTCGGAAGTGGCGTTGAATGTGATATGAATAAATTAGTGTAATTGGAGTTTTCCTCAGGCTTGCTCATCCCCAGCACAATGAGAAGAGGTGGAGAAGAAGAGCTGAACTGTGCGATCACTGACTTCTGTTAATCAAATCTGAGCTTATCTGAAGCTGTGAATTCACACTGTTGCAGGGGGAAGATGGGGGGGGGGGGGGTACATTAATAGAACTGTGGATGTAGTTTCTGCGTGACTGCATGATGTGCCATCTGAAAGCTTTGAGATCACTTATTCGCCTCTTTTCTCCTGCTTACCTGGTTCTGGTCTAGTTCGGGAGAACAGAAGTGATCGACAACACACTGAACCCGGACTTTATCAGGAAGTACATCCTGGACTACTTCTTTGAGGAGAAGCAAAACCTGCGATTTGACGTGTGAGTTATTCAGTTTGATCCATTCCTCTGGAGACACACACCGAGTTTCAAATGTGCAGTCCTCTTCCAAACCAGTCCCCCATTTCGTTCATTTCTTTTTTAACCATAAGCTTCACATCTTCTCCCTCAGTCACTCTCTGTCTTCCCCATCTATCTCTTAACCCCCCTCCCCCTTTCCGGTCTCTTATTTTCTCTCTTCTCTCCGTTGTCACTGCCAGCGCGGCTCTCTCCTGAGGAATTATTCATTGGTGCAGAGTCTCAGAAGTCATTTTTTGAAAGGAGATTGGTATAAGGGTGATACATATTTCAAATAAAGTGTTATCCTTAATATCTCTGCTGCTAAGCAAAGCAAATCTCTAAAAGTCCCATGAAACTCGCCGAGACCTCTTTCACCCCCTCTTTCACATACTGCTGCCTTCCCCCTCTTGAAAAATACCGGCCTGGAGAGAAGGTCAAGAAGGTGCGGTTTCATTTTGAGATCCCCCCCCCCAGAACAGAGTCAGGATCATCCTCCCTACTCAAGGAGAACAGATGTGCTTCTTTTTTTTCTTCCATCCTTCAAGCATGAAGTCCCCAGTGGACTTCAGCGACGTATCCAGGGCCGGGCTGCAGGTCTCAAAGGATTTTAGACACTTAATGAATTAATTTGGCATGCTATCATGATTCAACTCTGGAACCGAAAATGAGAGAGTGCATCCCCTCACAATTAGTGTTGCTGATTTACATATTTCTTTTGGGGTGGGAGCCTGGGCTGAATGAGGCTTAATTACTTTTACATTAAGTCTGGCAAATGCTGGAAACTTTCTGTGCATCTGTAGATAGTTTAAGTCTGATCTCCCAGGCATAGTACAGAAATCACATGAATAAACTATAGAATAACTTTCCTAATTAACTGTCATATTATTGCTTATGCTTTTTCTTCATCAGTCGGTCTCTTTTGCTCCCTTAATGACCCAGGTGTGTGATCGACAGGAGGAAAATGTCCACGCTGCAGCCAGTGTTTTTTGTATTATTAGACTTGGTAGTAAAATGTGAGGTCTCATGATGTTTCGCCCATCTGTGCCCATGTGATTTGTGGTGACTTTGTGATTTCAGGTATGACATTGATTCTAAAAGTCCAGATCTGGCAAAGCATGTAAGTGAAAACACTTGATTTCTTCTTGGAGGTTCAGAAGTAGTTTATATTTCATCCTGAAACTAGTTTGAGTTGTTTTTAGTGCTTTAATATTAAGGTTTTATGCAAACCAGTTTATGGCATCTAAAATGCTCAAATATATTTGGGAATAATGAGAGGATTATGCTTCATCTGCCAAAATATTGTTTATTTTACACTCTCCACCTGCCTTAGTTTGAAAACACATTTTATTTCTCCAGAGCTATTATAATTGGAGTTTTATTTGCATCTGGCATACCCTCAAATGAAGCATTGCACATCATTATCAAAGCCTTTCAAAACACATTTCCCTGTGCGCTCTGTAGTGTACTTTGCAATTTAGATTTTCATATTCTAAGACAGCACATTAAGGAACAATACTCATCTATCACAGTGATACGTGTATGTTAGTCATTAACGTTGAAAGCTTTGATTAATACACTCTGTCTCATTTTATACATAAACAATATATTGGTTTGCATACCACCAAATGTCACTGTAATGCTTTTATTGTTGTTATTTTGTGCTGCATGGCTCGGAAACACACTGTTCTTTGAATGAAACTCTTTGTTGCTTTCCATCTATTGTGCTGTTTCACATTCTCTTTCTTGCTTCCTCTGAGACTTTCTGACTCTCCATCGTCTACTCTTCTGTGCTGCATATCTGCTCTTTCACATATCCACTTTTGCTCTTCTTTCTTGCACCTGGTTGATGACTGTCTGGTATTTGAGTGGTGTGTCTTCTGTTCCATGATATGCTCTGTTGTGTCACTGCTGCTGCCTGGTCTCTTTCTCTTCCTCCTCCTTCTTCTTCACCCTGGAAGCCCACCGACTTTAACGTACGTGTCTGCCTCAGATGTCCTTAATTATAACCGTACAATGCTTTTGTCCTTGTTACCCCCTAACCACCTGAATGCCCCCATCCTCCGTCTCTCTCCATCCCACTGTGTTTTCCCCCCATGGCAGGACTTTCTGGGACAGGTCCACTGTACATTGGGAGAGATCGTGGGCTCACCTGCCAGCCGCCTGGAGAAACCTCTCGGGTGAGTCTTCTTTTGACTGTTTTTAATCATTTGGAAAGAGCCAGGAAGAGGATTTTCCTTTATTTCTCAAGGAGACACAATTCTACTTTAGAAAACACCAGTTTTCAGATATTACAATATAATGAAATCTCAGTGGCACATCTCAGCCCATTTAAATCTTACATGGTTCTCCTGCTGGATTTCCCACGTTGCAGCAAAGATGAGGCGATGATGGATATGTCTGCCTTCTAGAGACATCTGTATCGTACATTACACTGCGAGATTAGACCCGTGTGCTTGGATGGGAATGGGTAATTGAACACGACCGGGGGCTTCCTCAATGCAATTACTGTCATTAGGGAAGCGATCTTGCGCGGAGAGCGGATTGAAGTCAGCGTGAGACACATGGTACTATCAACGCAGCTTCTCTTAAATTGGGAAATATGATGCCCTGAAGCCATTAGCACCCATGGGCCTGTGCGTAGCTCTTTGAGTTGTGTGTATCTTTTGAGAGTGAGAGGGAGAATTTGACAAACTACAGAGCTTGTGTTCGAGTGTGTGAGTGTGAAGTACAGCCTGTAGGCCTGTCAGTGAAGTTGGAGGCGGTGCTGGTTTGTGTGAATAACAGGGCTTTGGTGTCGACCATGAACTCTGCCAAGAACTGGTGGCGGTGGATTACAGAGCTGTGTGCCCTTCAGTGCTGAATAAGCGGATGAACAGGATCAAGAGTCAGTATTCGCCAGTATGCTGTAAACTAGGCTTCACAGCCCACATCAGAGACAGGCAGAAGGCTCAGGAGCCCCAGGCAGACATGATGGACAGAAGTATTGATTCTGCAGCTTCAGCGGGGCACCTTGATCACTGCTGAGACTCAACGCTGATGCAACACCTCATTTAGCTGCAGCAGAGGGCGATGATGATGATGATATGTTTGTCGTTACAGACCGCAGCTTTCAAATTGAAGGACTGAGTCTTTATAAAAACATTCACTTGTGCTGCTATTAACTGTTCCAACAGCTATTGTGTCAGGAAATATAGCAATTGAGGAAAGGTACAGGTTTATTTAGATTGAATGAAATACAGTTTTATCAAGCCCTGCCCCATTTGAATAGCTAAATGGCACCCATGGGTAATGAAGTTTTCCTCGCCTCCTGTGATGGACGACATTTTAGAAGTTGTTTAATGGCCATGTGCTCCATTTCCTTATCATGCGTCCTGATGTGACAGTGCCTCTCTGGACCGGAGCTTTAAGGAAAAGCTCCCGCAGGGACTGAGGAAATCTGTTAGCCATGCTTAAACAAGCCCTCCCACGGCACACCGCGTCCAATGACCTGCTTAAGAAGCACATCAGCAGCCTTTCCCTATTTTCCACACTTCATCTCTCATTTATTCTCCCTCCATCCATCCTCCAGATTCTTTTTTTATAGCCTGACCCCCTTTTTCCTCATTGTGCTTTTACATTTGGTTTTGTTCCCCCAAACCTCTATCTCTTGTTCTGCCTTCAGTTTGCTCCTTCCTCTTAGCAGCATACACTCAGAGATGTGTACTATACTTGTGAGGACATTTGACTGACTTAGCTTACTGTAATGTTGATGCTATTTTAACATCTACACACCTCCCAACACCCTTACCCAAAATGTATCTCAGTCATGATCTTGCCAATTTCTAACTATCTATGCAGGTTTTTTTGACCAAACCTTTGTGTCCAGAGGGTGGTCGTCTACACATATCCACAATGTGTTCCCACTATGTAAGGGCTTCGCAAAAAGCATTGCCTGGGGCAAAGTTAAGCTACTAAATCTAACAACTCACTAGCCCAATCTGGCAAGTGATAGATAAGAATGAAAAATGTTGTTATTTCCAGAGCTGATAATGGAAGTAGCTGAGAAGTCAGCAATCTCCTTCTCATATCTGTTTTGAATTTTAGATGTGCAATACCGATCAGGCACCTGGTATATAATATAATACAAATTTGCTTTTCAAGTTCATGTGGGAAGATATGCTGATGAGCTTTTTCGCAGGTGTCGACATTTCTGTGACAAAGAATGTTTTGCAGATACACTCAGTGCGGTATGTTACATATTACATTATTTGTATTAAAAAATAAGCAGTACTCTAAGCAGCTTTGAATGATATCAAAATGAATAAGCCAATGCAAATTAGTTATGGATGAATGTTTGTGTAAGAAAATTAGGTTCAGCCAAATATTTATTTCCTGTAACTCCCTGTTTAGTCTTACCTTAACATTAACGATAAGCACAACATTTTTCCCATGACTTGACCAAGTCTAATGTAGCTATTACTTTTACAAGGCTCAAAAACTGTACATCCTAAAATAAATCATTACACTGCGTTGTATGTATGCAAAAATATTCATCATGCTGTGGGATTCCTTGTATCTGCATTTAGATTCATATATAACACGCGCACACACGCCCACACACACACACACACGCACGGGACACACATAATGTTCTGCCATTTGCTTCAAACTAATTTCCTCAGACTTATTTGTCTTGGGGAAAATAACAGGTCAGATGAGATGTATGGCGCCCCCCCCCCCATACATTTATTAAGATAGAAATGTATGCCAGAGGGAGGAATGTAAGCATGAAGCACCAAAGTGATACAGATGCTTTCTGTTTATAATCTGGTTTTAATGAGAAACATGTATCAAAGTTATTGCTAGCTGACGAAATGCAAAGCTAAATGATTGACTGATGCAGGTGAATGTCCTCTTTTACAGAAAAACATAGCGGCTCTCTTGGCTGTGATTATGTGAATGGCCTGTGGGAGGGAACCATACTATGGTTGTGTAGGTAATGCGGTAATAGAGTTCATTATACAAATGGCAGTAACCTTTCTTCATATTTTTTTTTTATTGAGTCAGGCACAATGAGTTACATTTATACGGTCTATATTTTTCCTTTCCCCCCCTCCCGGTCCTAGCTAGTAAAGTAAATAAATAAATAAATACATATATAGGTACAAATATAGTAATGTAAAAGATAATTAAAAAACAATTAATAGATAAGGAAATAAAGAATAATAACAATAATACATGTACCCATATACTCACATATGTATACCCACATATACACATACACATATATATATATATGTACATACCTACACCCATACCCATACATTTACATACACATATACATACACATACATACACATACACATACATATACATACACATACACATACATACATACATGCATATAAAAAACTAAAACATATACATTCATAGTCCCCCCTTTCTTCCTAACTTAGTGTCTTAAGTTCAGCTACAGAGCCCCAGACAGATTCAAACATTTCCGAAGAGCCCCTCAGGTTATAATATAATGTTCTCCAAGTTCAGGTATAACATTAGATCTTTAAGCCATAGAGATGCTTTAGGTGCTATTGAGGATTTCCATTCTAGGAGTATTCTTCTACGTGCTAAAATAGATTCAAAGGCTATACTGTCCTTCGTTTTCCTCCTCATCACTCGGTGGTCAGGTAGTACTCCAAAAATGGCAGTTTCTGCACATGGTGTCAATACCACGTCCAAGGCCTCAGCGAGGTGTTTGAAAATGCTTGTCCAGTATCCTTGTAGGCGAGGACAAGAGTATGAGTCATGTTTGCTGGGGACGTGTGGCATCTGTTACAGGTATCCGTGACATTAGGGTATATTTTGGAGAGTTTAGAGTTGGTGTAATAGATACGGTGGACAACTTTAAGTTGTATAAGATTGAGCCTGGCACAGGATGTACTATTGTTCACTCTCGCTAATGCGCCATCCCAGACATCATCATCTATTGCTTGGACTAGTTCATCTTCCCAATCTTGTTTGATTTTACCAAGAGATGTTTCTGTGAGACGGGAGATGGAATTGTAAATTCTTGAAACCAGACCTTTTTCGGTTGTTAGAGTGTCCAGAATTGAGTCAATTATTGAATCCGGAGGGATATTGGGAAATGAAGGGTTATTTAGTTTAACCCAGTTACGGACCTGGAAGTAGCGAAATAGATGAGAGTCTGGGAGGCTAAATTTGTCAGAGAGTTGGCTAAAGCTACCGAAAACGTTGTTGATGTAAAGGTCCCTTACTCTGATAAGGCCTAATCTCTGCCACATAGAGAAGGCCCCATCAGTGTGAGGGGGGAGAAAGAGATGGTTGTTGCGAATGGAACAATGAATAGAGGATCCATGAAGTCCATGAGCACTTCTAAATTGGGACCATATTCTTAGGGTGGAAACAACTATCGGGTTATTCGAATATTGAGTCGGCCGGCTGGGTAATGTTGATGTAAGCAAAGCCAAAAGTGAGGTATTAGGACAGGATTTGGCTTCAAGATCACACCAACTCAATGTTGGTTCCTTAATCCATACAATTATTATGTGGATATTGGCTGCCCAGTAGTGTCTTATGTTTGGAAGCACCAATCCTCCTGTAGATCTGTGCCTTTGTAAAAGCTCTTTCCTAATTCTAGGAGTCTTCCCTTGCCATAAAAAAGAGGAGATTAGTGTGTCTATTTTACAAATAAGTGATTTATGTAGGAAGACTGGCAGACATTGAAAGAGGTACAGGAAGGGTGGGAGCACGTTCATTTTGATACAGTTTACCCTCCCAGCGATAGTTCAATGTAAATTATTCCACCTTTCCAAATCAGATTTGAGCTTGTCAATTAGTGGTGGGACGTTATCTTTGTAAAGGTCTGAGAGTTTTCCACATATATTCACACCTAAGTACTTAAAATGACTCCTGGACATCTTGAAGGTGATGAGTCTATCGGGGATCTGGAGGGCCAGGTCATTTACAGGGAAGCACTCACTCTTGGAAAAGTTTAATTTGTACCCTGAAAAGGTTCCGAATCGAGTTAACAGATCAATTATCTGAGGAATGGTAGATATAGGGTTAGAAATGAACAATAGTAAGTCGTCAGCGTATAACGAGAGTATGTGTTCTGAACCATATCTGATCATTCCTTGTTTAAAGCTGGCAGATTTAAGCGCAATTGATAAGGGTTCGATCGCCATGGCGAATGGTAACGAGCTAAAAGGGCAACCCTGGCGAGTTCCTCTACCTAGTGTAAAATATTGAGAAGTCATCCCGTTAGTACTCACTGAAGCCTTGGGTGAAGAGTATAACAATGATATTCAGGACACACATTTGGATCCGAGGCTGAACCTCTTAAGGACCTCAAATAGAAAGCCCCACTCCACCCTGTCGAACGCTTTCTCTGCATCCAATTAGACCACCACCTCTGGTGTCTCATCGGATGCAGGAGAGAGGCAGTAACCTTTCTGTTGGTTTTGTAAATTATACCACACACTCGAGTTTATAAATGCCCACAATATTAGCATGTTCAACCCATTAGCATACTGTAACCGTGCCCTCCCGATGTATGCTTCAAGCAGGAAATGAACCATATGCAAAACCGCAGTGACTCTCGTGGGAGGGTTGGCTGGGAAGAAAGGGATTCATAGCAATATAGAAAACAACATTAAAAAGATCAAATCAAAGGGCAACTGAGATCATGATAGGCTATTACAATGTATTGTCAATGATCAATCTGTCTACATACAATTATTTGGAAAAAGCAATATTCAGGGAGCAGTCTCCTTTTTTCAACTGCAAAGATAGGAGAAATAATAATGAATTCTATTGAAAGTAGTCAAATTATCAAGAAGTTATTGCCATATGTTCAAGAGAAAGTATCTCTGTTGGCAAGCTTGTAACATGTTCTCTCTAAATGTTGCGTATTTTCCAGCTCTCTGAGCCATTGCCTGAACACAGGAATGTCCTCTTACAACATTGTTTAATAAGGTGTTTAGCCAAGTGAGAATTAGCTTGCCCACAATACTTTTGAACAGACTCTTTCATCCCAAACCATCTTTAAGAGTAATAATCTCTTCTTACAGTTGTCTCTACAACAATCTGGCAAATGAGTAGGAATTTCAGGAAAATATTTACTCAAATGAAAGTTGTGTTAGGTAACTTCTAGTGCACTTAATTTGGCGTTTAGCTCAGGTTAGAGGTCAGCCACTGTCTGTAGGATCTATAAAAACCATATAAGAGCTCTCTCGTTTGGTTGTCCCGATACACAAAGTCTACACAAGAGATTAATTACAAACGGCTTCGTTCAGAGGAAGATATTTTGAAGTAAAATTCCTGCTCTTCTATATTCTACCCCGGATGTGGAAGTACCCTGGAAGTTTGATGTAATATTGACTTTATAATGCTAGACTGTGTGACAGAAGCCTTCACCCTAAACTGTTCAAATGTGTCTTTATAGCTCCTCAGAGCCTGCACCAAAGCGGGATTCAAAACTTCAAAGTCAAAGGCCAAGCAGAGATTAGATTTAAATGATCCCAGGGGTAGAACTGAAAAATGAGACGAGATGAAAGTGCACATACACTGATAAATATTCTCTTTAAATTGTACTTGTTGATAAGGAAATCATTTGATTAAAACATGCCAGGTTTGATTAAAGCTGAACCAGGTTTGATCAAAATCGCAACACGCTTGATATCTTAAATCTTATTTTATCACAGATTTCCACCAGTGTGATAATTTACGTACAGCCTAATATGTGCAGTGGTCAACAAACGGTCGATTTCACACTGCAGACCGAGGCCTCGGGGAATACCAAGTTAAAACAATGAACTCTGACAGTTTGGTGATTGGTCTCTGATTGACACATTGACAAACGTTAAATGACAACTGCTCACACCAGTGCAGATGATGAATGCTAAACAGTGAACAGATGAAGGATAAAGATGTTTACTAAACTAAGCTTGGTTCTGCTTTCACTGGATAATTGACTGACTGCACTTTCTACCAAAACAGGTCAAAATATAAAACTATATAAATATCTGAACTTCAGTAAAGCCTTGATTTATTTACTTAAATTCCCTCAAGCTCTCGTTCTCTTGTTCCCACTGAGGACCAGACCTAATTTCATCACTCTATCTGCACTCGTATATCTCCAAGCATCGTTTTTGCTCCCTTTAATTTAATTTTAGACTAAGTATTGAATACAGCAACAGCAGTACAATGTAATGCAATAACCACAACAGTAAAAACAATAAATACTAAATCTGTGAATCCTATATTGTTTCATATTTGCTGTCACTGAGTCTGAGGTGTTGATTCAACTTTATGATTATTCTTTCAGTATCGGTGTTTGGGGTTTTGTTTAATTGCATTTTACAAGTTGAGGTTGCACCTGTGTTACATAGCATGCAGAAGTCAGCTGCACTGTACTGTTCTCATCGAGGCTCTGTAGCGGTATCACTCTTTTCTCTTCTGCCCCTAGTTTCTGCAGCTCACAGTACATCTGTGGATAAACAAAAGAAGTATGATTTGTGCTGTAACTAATCTGACTCCATTGTGCTAAAAAGCATAACTTTGCCTTTAGGGCTGTTATTTAAAATTGGAAGAATATCATCACTGACTCTGCAAAGTCCTGATTGAGGATATAAGAGAAAACTGTAGCTATCAAGTTTTTTATTGGCTCCCCTGCTCCCCTTTGCTAATTTTGCTACACCTTTCTGATGGTGCACGGCACATACTGCATGCAGTTTGCAAATTATAAAAGTGTCACAATAACCATTGGAAGTCTTTTACATTTCTTAAACTAAGTCCCCTGATGTCACTCAGAGGTACCAAAGCCAACCTAATTTATTTAGACTGTAATTTTTGCCAGCTTCAAAACTAACTGTAAAAATCTGCTACAGACTTTTTAGCTGCTTATTTAATGACTTTGATTGTATTCACAGCAGTCAGTTTGTATTTTCAAAAAATGTATTTGTTGCATTTGGTTTAAAGATGTGTGGACCTACCGACATACATGCAAACATAAAGCTGTTTGTATAAATGTTTTCAAATCCAATAAAGAGCAGAACAGTGGCACTAATGTTTCAAGAAAAGTTGATAGCATCCGGAAATAAACCTGACAGATCTCTTTTTTAACAAATTACTGCTTCGGGGGCTCACTTGCGGGGTTGTTTTTGATTTAGGAAACACTTAACATAGAGAGACCAGTATTTAAACTCTTAAAAGGCTGAGTAACACTCTTACTGCAGTCCCATTGGACAGTCTCTGCTTGGGGCACGGTTTCGCAAGCGGTCAGACCTGTTAGTACTTGGTAGAAGACAGTTTAGATTTACATACCCTATTCCAAAATACAACACCACAAAACAATCATAATTACAAATCTGAATGTATACAAAGAGGTCAGACACATCTAAATGTCATGCTCACAAGATGTAAAACGACTGTGCCCAGTAGCAGGGTTGTGTGACTCACCAGAAGTTTACTCTGAAGCAGAAGGCATCACTTGTCTCATCTCCACTTCAGAGACTCTTAGTGCTTTTAAAGTTGATGGTTAGTGTAGTTTCCTGACTGACTCCGGGCTACACAGCTGCAATCCCTCCGAGATGAGGAGGGAGGGAAAAAAGCTGCAGATTGAAATAATGAGTTGGAGTGAGAGAAGTTCATTTTTGGTGAAACTAAAAATGCTTAATCTAAGTGCTCTTGATACTGTGTGGAGAAAGTTTTCTTTGCCTGTTTAACCCCCGTGTGTTTTTGTATTACTTAACTGGGAGGTGTTGTGTTTTAGACGGTTTACAGTAACATCATCTTGTGCCGCGGGACATCACACACAATTAGAGCATTCTGCTGCCTCGCTAAGGGCCAATTTGGGCTCCAAGGCTGAACACTAACAAGGATCATTTTCTAATAATGTGTATTCCTGCTTAGGTGAGGAAACCTCAATGGGGCTGATTCTACAAGAACCATTTTGTCTGGAGAAACAGGGATTTATTAGGTGCCATTTTGGCTCCATAAGAGGCAAAAATGTCCTTCAAAGAGGCACAGTTCTTGTAGAATTTCTTTTTCTCCCATAGACTTCAGTTAAATTGCTCTGTTTATTAATCTTCCATGACTTCTGCATAGCAAAACACTTTAAAATCTCCAATTATTCTTTCTTCTTCCTTGAAAATAAGTGAATGTAATGATATTAAAAGTCTTGTCTTAATAAACCTTAGTGGATAATAAGTCAATAGATGTCTGTGCTCACAGTAGTAATGGAGGCCTCAAGCTTAAGGGCAGCGGATGTTTTTACTCTGCGGAAAGATTAGCTGGTTTTAATACACTTATGATCAGAGCGGGTTCATTTCTGTCATGGCCACAGGCTGTGATCTGATGGAAAGGTGAAAAGCACCCAGAGAGCCTCTGAACGAGCGCTCTGCTGCCCCACTCTAACACTCCCATGTTGTTAATCTATTCAGCAGCCAAAACCGATCAGTCTGCCAGCAGATTGCAATCTAAAGTAAGCAGTAACCACCACAGAGGAGGTCAGGGTGTCCCGGTGTAACATGGTATGAATTCCAATATTGGCCGCCCAGCACCAGAGGGGGGGTGAAAGTGGCGTTGCCTTGTGACACAGAGGGGATACGGGAGACGAGAATCACACCATGATATAATGTCAAGCATGTTGAAAAGCTCAAAATAGGATAAAATGTGACCGCAAACATATGTGTAAAACTGTATTAACAAAAATAATTGGCCATCTCTTATTGCCTCTGAGAGAGAGAGGGTTGTTCTATTCTTGCCAGGGGGAAATTGGATTGGGCTCGTTACATGTACGTCCTCTGGAGAAGGATTTTCTTGTTGGCAGGAGAGATCAGAAGGGAAGGAAGTGAAGTCTCTGTCATGACTTTCAATAGTTATTCGATTCAGCCGGAGAGAGAAAGTTTCTTTGTGATTGACAACTCCTCCTAATCCTCTCTTTCTCTGTCAAAACAAGCAATTGTTCGCTTGCAGGTGGTTGATGAATGCCTCATTTGTTCAGAATCACAATAAATCAAACATTATTACAGTGATTAGGGCCCATGGCAACATTTATATCATCAAAACTCATTACATCCATACTACAATGCATTTGAAATGTAATTGTATTTCATATTTAGTGTTTATAATTACATAAGAGTATTTCCTTGGATAACAGGATTTACCATGGAGGACGTGATCATGGTAATTATGCATCAATGGTAGATTTATCCATTGTAACAAAGGGAAAGAAAGGATGACAGTTTTGTGACAATGTGGTTTCATCTTTGGTAAAAAAAAAGTGTTCTTTCCTGGGTTGTTTTGTATATCCCTCTGACATTTTCGGCACCGCATTTCTTTGCCCTATTTACTTGCTTTGTGCTTATTTTAACAGAGCTTCAAAGAGCTTAGCACAGGCTGCCTGTAGCTACCTGATCTAAACACAAACATCAGCTCCTCCTGAAAGCAGCTCTCTTCCCCCTTTCTCAAAACCACAGTTTGGTATTCTGGTGTCCTTTTCTAAATTAGCTCACTTTATATCATCTTTTTTTAAATCCTTGTGAGGTGAGGGATTATGGATGCTTATCAGTGTATGCAGATCAAGGGGATTAGGGGTATAATCCCATTTGAACCCACATAGAGTTTTGGCAACCTTGTTTAATTCTGTTCAACTATGACTTGCCCACTGCCCCGAACGTTTACAGTGGCACAAAGCCAGATTATCATTCTACCTTTCATCTCTGTTGGTTTCTGAGTCAAGCCAGTTAGATTTGTCCATTTGCCCTTATCATCTTGTTCACCAAAGGGATTCAACCATGGCAATTTCACAAAGAAATCCTCCTTACTTTCGTGCAGTGAAGATGATCATATTTCCTGTCTTGATGCACTTCACTATCCCAAATAATATGTTTTTATTTGGCTTTTTCCCAGGTGTGAAATTGCAAAGTTAAAATGTTCACAGCATGGTAACGCTGCAGTCATTTTGTCTGGTGGTGAAATACGTAGACACACCCTGCCACAGCTGCAGTGTGAACAAAAATAATTTTCTTCTTCTTGGGCTCTCACTCATTTTGTTGGGCGGATAACCCTCCCCCACTCTCATATGCGTGACACGTTGCAGCGTTGTTAAATATCAAGACCATTTATCATCCTAATGACCTAATGTGAACGGCATCAACAATTGCTTCCCTCTCCCTCTCCGGACTTTAATCTCACCAACCTCCATCCACCCCACCTCCGCACTGATAGGTAATGGAGAATACAGGCATTGTGAATCACCATCTCACGACAGCAACTGCCTCTAGATGGGAAATTATAGTGGTCGTACATTAAGCCTGAATTTCCATAATAAAAGATGCCATGCACAATGATCTTTGATGCTTGTTCTTTAGATAAATATATGACTCGAATGTGTTTCCATTGAAAGAGATATTCTCATTGGTATTCTGCAGAACAGCAGAAATGGAAACTTTGGCCCTGTAATTGTAGTGTTGCTAAAAAATGCTGCTTGATCTCTTTCCATTCAGTTGATCAAGCAGGGGCTCTGTCAAAGCTCTGCTCTGTTTCAGTGTGAGCTGAGAGCATGACGGCACTTCCACCTTTAATATCTCTCTGTGTAAAGAAAGCCACTCTGCTACATGGACCTGTTTCATGTCTGTCTGTCCTTGTTTGTTTTCCTTATTTGAGATTTGTTTGATCCTCTGGTTTTTCTGTTGAGTATGAGGGACATGAAGAGATATCCCCTCTGACATGAGGATAATCTGACTGTTAATATTAAGCCCACTATGACAGGCAACACTATCACACATCACAGGCTGTCATTGGATTGGTCAGACCCATCTGGAACCCTTTGTGTTGAGTGCCAAGGGAGCCTGTCAGCGACTAGTTTAATTCAGGAGAGTTGTGAATGGCCCTGAGAATCATAGCTCCTTAGCAGTTTGTTAGTGCAGTCACCACTCACCTGCATTGCTCGGGTGCTGGAAGCTTTAATGCCTTTATGATGTCACATTAATCATTCACTGGAAGCACAGAAGCCATGGAGGATAAAACGCTCTCATCAGTCTTCGCTGAGCAAGACCACCTTATCAAAACTCCTTTCACCTGTCTGCACTTCACTCGCTAAATTTAGTTTTCTTTATTGCTCCTGCACAATGATCTGTTCTTTACTAGTGCTCCTCCTGACTGTTAAGAAGACAGTATGTTATATGGTAGCATAGATACTTACATTTATTTTCTTCTGATAAACTTATGTTACTGGGCTTAGTCATTTCTTCCCAAACTATCTGACTCAGGCCTGTGAGGAGATAAGAGTGTCCTTCAGCCTTGAACTCATGTTATAAAATATGTATTTGTAACCAATCATAAATGTAGTGTTTGAAATTCAAATGGTCCTTTGTTTGACTTTGTGGATGAGCACTATCAAAGGCACTGAAGGTTACTGGCAGAGGAATTTAAGTACGTTTTTGATTGTTAAAAACTAAATAAAACGTTTCAGAACCTTGTAGACGTTATCAAACAGAGACCCTCAATCTCTTTTACGGTGTGAAAGTGTTAGAGGAATTGTTCTCTAAATGATTTACTTTTCAGTGTGGCCAAGCATGCTTTCTAGAGCAGTGGTTCTCAACTGGTGGGTCGCGGACCCGTTTCAAGTGGGTCGCAGATGTGTGAGTGAAGAAAAAAATATATAATCTTTTTTTTTTTTTACTTTTTCTCACGCTGTGCATGCAGTAAGCGTTGGACTGGAAGTAACGGAGACCATAAATGGGTCTGAAAACTTCTGTCACGTAGTGATCACCTCAATAAAGCATCTTAGCTGATGTTTTTTCGAGTCTTCTGGCCAATCAGAATCAAGATTGTTGCCGGAAGTCCCCACGGAGAATAACTTCGCGGTAAAACTATTCTTTATACATCCATGGGTACAACTTCAGATACAAATGAACACGTAATGAAATATGACCCCCGGTTTGATGATTGACAGGTCACAGAACAATGGGGGCTATCTACCCTTACCCACAATTTAAAGTAATTCACACAGACTATCTCCTCTTTGCTCTTCTCTCTGTGTGGAGCAGTAAGTTCAGCTGTCAGAACAAAGTGAAAAACAAACAATGGCATAACATATTATTAATATGTCGGGTAGTAATAGATTCTGGTACACTTTTCTTTTCAGAGTGTACCAGAATGCTTAGTTTATATGTTAGTATTTAGAATCTCCCCAGACCGGTCGCAATCTATTGACTAAGGAAAAAGTGGGTCCCGAGGCCTGACCAGTTGAGAACCACTGTTCTAGAGTATTCCTTTGCTTGAAATATCATGCAATATAACTATCTGGCTTTGATATTTCTTGTGTTCAAGAGGATTTATTTTCTCTGACAGTAGGAGTAGAGGAAGATTCAGATGGTCATTAAAACATAAGCAATTTAAAGAGTGGTTAAACAAGCTCTCTGT
This sequence comes from Trematomus bernacchii, assembly GCF_902827165.1. Lineage (NCBI taxonomy): Eukaryota > Metazoa > Chordata > Actinopteri > Perciformes > Nototheniidae > Trematomus > Trematomus bernacchii. The sequence goes on from NW_022987727.1 coordinate 3,626,746, forward strand.
AACCTCCGTTACTTTGAAAACTCAAGTGGACTTCTATAAGAGCGACCCTCTGAAAGCCAAGCGAACAAATTAACAATGTTGCAGACTTAAGTTGTGCTTATTACTGACCATGCATTATAAACTGTTGAATGAATATGATCTCATCATTGATGGGTGTTTGTGAAGTTTGTCTGCAGACGAGGGTCCTTTTGTAAATCTTTCTCCCTCTTCTGACCTACCCCCTTGTTTGGTAAGTGGTGCTTCATTAAAGCAGCAGTGAATACCGGTGACTGTTATATAGATAAGCACCAAGTGATGTTGGCCTTATGTTAACTTATTGATCTTAATCTATAATAATTAATGCCCTTGAAAAATTATAATAATACAACTTGAATTTGATAACCTTGTATGCATCCTTAATTACATACACAGTCACACATACTTATGACGGAGTTACGATGTTAAATCATAATGACAAATCATGTAGCTGTGCTGGTTGATAAGGATACCATATAAACATCCATATGTAAAAAAAGTGAAGCAAGATACAGAAAATAGAGAGAAAAATTACATTTTATTTTCCGCATTATATTGTTTGTAGCTGTATATGCCTCATGATGTCACTTGAAACACGCACTGAATGCCGTCACGTTGTTCTGTTGACATGGTTAGCTGGGATTTGACCGATTGTTAAACATAAAAAAACACCATAGGTTGTTGTAAATCGAATATTCAAAAGGTTTGAGCAGCAGAAAAATCAGTGGAAACATGTTTGAAAGTAATTCACATAAACAGCTGATTAAAGCCTGTCAGTCCCTCACAGCAGTCAGAGTGAAGGCCTGGTTCACTCACAGATAGCACAGCAAGAAGGGCTGCTGCAGCATATTTCACTTAATTTCATCATCAAAGCGTTTTCCCAGTGAGGGACCATCAGTGAATGAGAGCTGAGTGAATGAGGCCTCTCGATGCAGGACGCTTCGTATCACCAGTCGTCACATTTCACTACAGAAGCTCTTAGAACTATCGTCAGTCCGGACAGTAAAGAGGAACTCTTGTGCCAAAGAGAAACGGCAGGAACTGAATTTATCCACTCAGTGTTGTCTTGTTCTTCAAGTTAACTAGTCATTGTCAGAGGAAATGCCGCACTCAATAATGCATGCCTAATTTAAAAGAGCATTGCCCTTTTGGTACCTGCTCTCATCTCAGCTGCAGAGATTAGAGCAGAGTGGGGCATCTTAACGTGTCTGGAGCTGATATTTTACCAATCAGTGGATCTCATTTCACATCTTGAAAGGAGTATCGGTCATTCGGTCATTATCGTGACCCGAGTGAGATAACTTGACCTGTGCAGTGTGCAGGGTTTACTGGCCTCAGGGAGGAGGGCTTTACTGGCTCTTTGAAGCGTCCTCAAACTGCACAGCAGCGATTTAGAGTGAAACATCAATAATTCAAGGACAGTTAATTCACCTTGAGATTGGTCTCCATGGAGCCTGGTGGTAGAGCCTGAGAAATGAAGTGTGCCGGCCCCTTCAGAGTGGGATGGCTTCATTTGACATTTTGCTTCATTAAAGATGGGGTAGGTAATTTTGGAGAAACCAGCTCGAGATCGCTAGAATTTGAAAATACACAGCTGGAGAAAATCTGCCACTTCCTTACAGAGCCCCTCCTCCAACACACACGAACGCGCACATGACCAATGAGGGCACGAGATAAGTGTGTGCACAGATGGAAGGCTGACAGGCAGGTAGGCCATCCAGTTATTTTAGCCGGGCCAGCTAAAATGATTGGTCGTGCTTTTTACAGTACTACTGCTTCCACAGATGACATTTTTTTATGGATTTTTTGTCAAAGCACTTAAGATATTCATTGCTATCGGGATGTTAAGAGCATTCCATGGAATATAACAAAAAGTGTATCTCGAGACGGTTTCTTAAACTTACCTACCCCACCTTTAAATGCTGAGACTATGAAAGTTCTCCTGCACGCACTGCTGCTTGTAAAGCATTTCCGGTCTGTAGGTTTATATTAAGGTATTGATCTAATTTGATCATAAGGGTTGCCTTGGAGCGTAAAACCGCGTATAATATGGGCCTGGGAAACCTGGGAAAGGTTAATGGAAGGACCCTATATCTCTTAAAAACACAACAAACCCCTCCTCCACCAGCAGATAAGCAAAAGGAAAATACGCTTTATCTCTTAATCGGTCCCCTGGCATACCCGGTACTGTATTTTCAGCAATTTTCTGTCTTTGTAAATAATGCAAGCCTTTGCTGCAGTATAGGCTGCCTCCCATTTTGTGGTATGAAATCCAGTATTACTGCCAGTCAGATCAGCTGTCACAGCTTGATGAGGATCTTCAGCATGTCTGACCTTCTAATGAAGGCTCTCCAGCTAAGACCACAGCAGGACCCCCGTGTAATTTCCTTTTTGTATCTGGTAAGATGATACTGTAGGAGTGTCAGCAGCTGGAGTGGATAGTGCTGTCTTGCTTTGTGTTGTGTGGAACGGTTCCCGCCTTCTTTCCCACAGCTTCAGTGGATGCAGAGAGTTGCCAGAGATTGGATATAAAGAAATCTCATTTTGTTCCGCTTAAAGAAATCTGGAGCCACTCTGTCTCAATTTCTGATAGCAGCCATTGGGTTGGCAAGCTACTGAAGAGGTGAAGCGTGGAAAAACAGACACGCAGGGAACCTCTCTTGTGCTGCGATGTCTTGATCATCTGCTGGAGCGGGAATCAGCGGTAAACAACTGCAGGCCTGCGGAGGTTTGAAGTGAATTCAGGCAAACAGGGATCAGAGGAGCCTTGTGTCCCAGCAGTTTTATTTCACATTGTACTAAAAACAAACTTAAGAGCCACTGTTTTTCACCTGTTTTTATTCAGTTGCTGTGGTGAAGCAAAACAATGTGCTCATTAGAGACGTCAAACTGTCACTTAATGTCACAATTTGCGATGCGCTATAATGCTTTAAAGTTATGTTATGATTCACAGATATTATAGGTTTTCACAATGACCAAAATAATTTACAAATACATAACTAAAACCCTTTAAAATGTTTGAGATAGGAGAATTCAAATGTATGTTTTTCATAGCCCATTCTTTTTCATGCAGTGAAATATTAGAGTCCCCATTTTCCAAGTTCAGTATGTAACATATACAGCTAATGTTAAAATGTCCTCTGAGCTGACATTACAAGTACTGTATTCAATATAAACCAATGAAGATTTTTTTTTTTTTTAAAAGATTAACAGACTAGCCAAAAATGGTTAATGCTGCTATATTTTCTTCCATCAGTGAGTTATTCAGATCGTAGTTGTGTGCCGTTAACTATATTCCATGACTTGTGGGTATTACTAAATTCGACCCACAGTGCCTCTCGACAAAACGATCGAGAGGCTGTGCTTTGTTGTTTTGAATGATCTCTATTTGTTTTCACAGTGGCATACCTGGGAAGAAATGTGGGACCATTATCTTGTCTGCGGAGGAGCTGGGAAACTGCAGAGTAAGTCTGAACAGTTTTTAACACATGTACTGTCTATTAGCTTACATTGTAGGTTGCATAATACATGTTTTGCATCTTTCACTGATCTAGTTTGAAGTGGGCCCTTTAAAAACGATACATTAAAGTGCAATCGCACAGATTCACTGGAGCTGTTTATGGCGACACACTGTCGGGAAATGGTGCATGTTGTGTAAGTCACACAATGCATATAGCAGTGTTCACATACCTGCTGAGGTGGAGTGGCTTGTTTAATAGCCTTGACTTCATTTAGATATATGTGTGTTGCATAACTGCCTCATTGAACCAGCAGGATACACCATGTCACTATGCAAAAGCGTTTGTCATTGGAAATTGTGTACATAGTGAAAATACTGTGAATTTCAATAGCTATTTAATGATCTTGCCTCTACCCCAATCACTTCTCCTCCGATGTGTGGCGTGTTAATCCATGAATCTGCCCTAATAAACTGTGTTCACTAATGCCCATTGGCTTTCTCTCTACACTGCTAAATGAAGATAGTAAATAATCGCATTACACTGCTGCCAGTGCAGCAAAGTAGAAAGACTTATTGGCCGGAACAACTGGCCTCCCTGGGAGGCTATAAAGCAAGTCATTGAGCTGCAACTGCTGTATGAATACTTTATGATATAATAACGCATGTAAGCATCTAACGTTTAAAGCTTTATAACTTCCAGTCCTACATGTTGAGCAAAAAACATTTGGTTCCATGAACAAACAAAAAGCAGTCCCCAATTTGAGTTTGAAAAACAAGCCACTTTATAGCACATTCAGTATTTTCCCAACACTAATACAAACTGCCAAGATAGCCCTTACTGTTCTGGTTCTGGCTGAATTTAAGCAAGCACATTCATTGAAGGGCTGCTATCAGGTGCAGTGGATCTGCAGTGATAGAAGTTAGCATAATCACTGAGAAGCACCACTTGAAGAAGCAGTTTTCTAATATAAATGCAAATGATCATTACTGGTACAAATGACAATTTCCTTTTTTCCAGACTCAATTAGAGAGGCAAAGACTTGACATTTCACACCAGACCTGCCTTGTTTACTCAAACTTTGAGCATAAATGGAAATAACTCACGTTTGAGTCTGGGACAGGAAACTGAGAGAAAACACATATTATAGTTGAATAATCTGAAGGCCCTGCTGTCGGTACAAGTCCCACACCTGTGAATTCTAGCATTTAAAGAGTCCTACTATCCATCTGGATGGTGTTTATTCTATAATCCACCTGTGACCAATAAATGGCAGCAGCTGAGTTGCTGCATCGCCTCAGGTAAACACTACAACTCTTGTTTGGGGAAACCAGCGGAGTGGGAACGACTGGGGAAGTTCTGCAGGGAGAGGCTCTCCCATTGGTGGGGGTTTTGCCAGGTATCATAAAACAGAGTAACAGCCTCTGCTTGGATCAAAGGCTTCTTCTTGGCTGTGGTAACTTCAGGACATGCTGAGCAGCGGCTGGCTCTCTCTCAGATCATCCTCACAGTCCAGCAGCGGCTCTGGCTAATTTAAATCTGAGTAAACCAGACGGCACTTCACATAGGAGAGGTTCTTTCTGTATCCAATACTGCATCACAACCATCCATTCATATAACCACCAAACATTGTAATTACTGTTGATGTTTTGGATTGTATGATTTGTTTCCCTCAAGCAAAACCTTAAAAATATGTATCACCGCCGTCTTTTGATTGCTTTTTTGTGCGTATGTAAAACCTTTCTTCACATTGACAAAAATTAGGCTTATGGTCATAGACACGTAGACAAACAACCAGATGAAAGGAGCAATGCATGAAGCATAACAATATATATCTTTTTAAATGATGATTCATACAAACCTTTGGCTCATATTTGGTTAGCATATAACGCTATTCGTATAGCTATTGTTGGCATTGGTTTGGAATTATATTGAAAGACCAGTCCCACTTTTTGAAATTGGCAGTTTGCATCTCTTTCCACAAACCCCATCCCATCCTGATGGAGCAGAGACATTGAAAGAAAGATGCAGACTGCACTCAGTATTCCCTGGCTGCTCCTAAACCTCAGTGTTTGAAATGAATGTTCTGCCGTTTTTTGCTGACCTAATGAGAAAACACTGTTGGGCGCCAAGGTTGGTATGTGTTATCTGTGCCTAATGAAGGCTTAAGGCACCGCGTTGCCATGCAAGTGTAATTCTAGAGGCCAAGTCAGCGTTAGGCGGGATATTGATAGAATGCCTCTAATTATAAGGCCTTAGATAACTGACCGGAGCAAACTTTAAATCCACAAAACAAGCCACAATAGGAACATGTCAAATGAAATGTTCTTGCAAAAACCCACTCCATTGATGAGCTTTATAAGATTCAGGTACGACCTGGACTAACAATGTTTCTAAAAGTATTTGAGTTCATGGGACACAAACTGCCCATTTAGATCTCCAGTGGTCTGGACCAGTAAGCTCATTGTACAAAAACCTATAAACAATGGCTTTACATTTGTAAAGAACTAAACATGGTAAAGCAGCATTCAGTTATTATGCTCCGAATATCTGGAACAAACTCCCAGAAACCTGCAGGTCCGCTGCAACTCTTACTACTTTTAAATCCAGGCTGAAGACTTTTCTTTTTGCCGCTGCTTTTAATTGAACTATTCACATCTTAAACTGCACTGTAACTTTTAACTTTTATCCATGTATTTTTTCTTTTAATGTTTATTTTATTATCTTTCCTTTTTAATGACTGATTTTAAATGCCATTTTTAAAATGTCTTCCATTTTTGTAAAGCACTTTGAATTACCTTGTGTTGAAAGGTGCTATATAAATAAACTTGCCTTGCCTTGCCTTGCCTTGCCTTGCCTTGCCTTGTCTCTTATGTATGTAAAAGTACATTCACAAAATGAACAATCCATTTACAAACAGCAGATGAACAGCCTGAGATGCCTTGCTGATCTCTCAGCTACAACTAAAAGCAGACCTCTTGTTGACAACAACTAATTTATCGTGTCTGTTCTCATATGTCCTTCCAAGATATTTTATTGTTCACCATGATTTGTCTGCTGGTGGTGCTGAATATTATTACTTTAAGCACTGAAAGCTACTGTGAACACAACAAGGACACTTGCTTCCAATTTACCTCTGTGAAGAAATACGAACTGGTCATTATTGAAAACCCTGACACTCTATTTCCCATTTTCTACTTTTTGACAAGGACATTTTCAGTGTCAGTGTTGTGTCATGTAGCCTAAGCATATGGGACGTATAATAGCATATCAGTATAGGGCCTGCTACTCTAATTAGGACAGGGCTGCCCACAATGGGCACATAGGGATAGCATTGCATTTTATATGAAGTATTGGATTAATGGCTCCTTTTGCAAAGTTGTGCAGTTCTCAAGTGTGCTGGATTGGACCCATAATGGGGGCGTGTGGCGCAGTGGATAGAGCCTTGGTGTTGGGGTCACAGGTTCAAACCCCACTGCATGTCGTTGTGTCCCTGGGCAAGACACTTCACCCCAAATTGCTCCTGTGGGGATTGTCCACAGTATTGAGTATGTAAGCCGCTTTGGATAAAAGCGTCTAACAAGTGACATGTAATAATAATCTGGCCCGCAGGCCGTATGTTAGACATCCCCTTGGTTTATACCATACTGCAAAAAATGTAAACATTTCTCTCACCAACATATATTGTTAAATCCGTAGACGCATAGATAATAACAGAATATGACAAAGGGAATACAAAACAATAGAATGAAAAATGATAGATATACTACACCCCCGCTTCACACTTTTAATCAGCGCTTTTACTTTTCTTCTTAACACTTCCACAATGCTGATTGGAAACAAAAATGTTATTTAGAAGCAATGGGGGATAATTAAATCAGCTCAATTTTCTAGAAAAGTATCCATTTAGTGGCATCCATCTTTTTCTCAGCGGTTGCCTTAGAGGCTGATCCTCCGTGATGGGGGTTAGTGAGAGGCAGGTCAGAGGCAGATCGAGCCTCACTGATGTGGGTCAAACCAATCAATGGAGGGCTAGCCAAGCACCATGCTGATTCAGATCTAATAGCTGCACTTCAAAACCTAAAAGCTAGAGAGACCAGTGGGGAAACAAACAGCTCTTCTTCTGCCAGTGGAGGGCTCTGAATGTCTTCTGGTCTCACATCTCTGGCTTAAAGATATGATGGTTAGACTCTTGACTTGCATATGCCGTATGTTGAGCATGCTCAAAGAAAGTCTCAGATAAAATGATCTTGAGATAAAAGCTGTCATTTCTGAAAAACACTGCAGAGTTCTTTTGATCTGGACATTTACCTATCCAGTTTGTGCTCACTGTGCAACACCAACTAATATCTTGACCACAGGCAGACTATCTGGAAGCGAGAGCATTATGGGGCTGGTTCATTGTCCTTTTAATGGCAGCGCTCATTGAAATGCTGCCTAAAATTAGTATAATTATGTTAATGCCAGCCTTTCTAATGTATCATTAGCAGCACTCACATACTCCACATCCCTTTTGTACACAACCCCTCCCCTCCTCCATTTGCTGGTTTTAGCATCCATTTCCTTCCCTCTGCTCTGTCTCTGATACTGTTACCATGATTATATGCAGCACACCAAGCTATTTTCCATTTGATAGCTCTTATCCCATCCACTGTTGTAATGCAGGAGTTGCATAATAAAGAAAAGATGTTTGGGAACAAGGGCCCACTGGCTTGTTTTGCCCTCTCTTATTATAATTCAGCACATTGCTTTTATTTGTTGCTCCAGAGCTTTTATATCCTGGCATACAGCATGTATAAACAAACAGTAGGAAAACAGAGGCAGAAGCATGGATTTAAAATGTCCTTTACTTTTTTGTCTCTTCATTTCTCTTTTCTTTGTCTGCAGGATTACGCCACCATGCAATTCTGTGCCAACAAACTAGATAAGAAGGACTTCTTTGGAAAGTCAGACCCCTTCATGGTCTTCTACAGAAGTAATGAGGATGGAACGTGAGTTTGCCTCTTGCTTCTTCTTCTTCTCAGCAGGTATTTCATTTAGCCTATCAAAGACAGGTAGGATGGTGTGGGGATCAAAGAGGAAGTGATCCGAGGTCGAAAGAATTACATTGAAATCCCTTGAACTCAGAGGCACTGAGATGAATTCATGCAGACATGGTTTCAAAGCAAAGCGCAGCAGGAATATTTTCACACTGTATTTTTTCTTAGAGATTTGTCTTTTAGGATTTTGAATCCCTGTCGACCTGCGTTTCCAGGTTCACCATCTGCCACAAGACTGAAGTGATGAAAAACACGCTGCACCCTGTATGGCAGCCCTTCTCCATCCCTGTCAGAGCGCTCTGCAACGGAGACTATGAGAGGTGAGATAAAACAGGATGAACGATAAAGTGTTCTGCAGATGAAGTGTGATTTTCCACTGGAAATCAAAGCCAAGCAGATTTTCAATATGTGGTGTTGGATTGGTAGTGTCAAATTTAGACACCATTGATTTTCTACTGTTATTTTATCTGGTGTAAAAGAGAAACATTACCGGACAGTTTTTGACTATAAGCTACTGTATCTTGGCTGGCTGTTTATTGATTTGCCCACAACTGGCCTTTCAGAGCATTTAAGTTTCTGATTGGCGGCTCCAGGTGAAACTCCTATCTTATCTGGATCTCAGTTTTGGCAGAAAAGTCATACAAAAATGGAGGAAAAAGTCAATTGTGAAGGGAACGTGGCTGCACTCATCGCTCTTAAGATGTTGACAGGTGTCTCAAAATACAGAGGAGTCCTGCTATGTGTTCGTTTGTGAGTGTGAGTGTGAGTGTGTTCGCACAAGCACAAAAGTGTGTAGGCTCAGACAGCCATGGGAAAGGGTACAAATCGTCAAAGAACATGTCAGGTATTGCCCTCTCCAACACGCTGGGTGTCAACCTAGGTTCTTCACTGCGATCCCGGCTCTGCTCACCTGGAGAAGCTAATTGGGTCAGACAGATGGAGTGGAAGCATGAAAGGAGCCTGATTCCCTTTGAGGATTTAATGGCAAGATGTAGGGGTCTCCCTGCAGTGCCTGTGAAATATCTACAGTTAGCTTTTTTTATGTGCTCTATTTTCAAGTCCTAGACAGCGAAAGCCACTGCTTGGTAATTTTTTTGATTCTCAGCTAATCATTGAATAATGTTTCAAACATATTGGCTTTGTAAAAATAGGGGTTGTCCTGGTTTATAATCCGACAGTGATTTTGAGGCTTTGTATTTCCTTTGACTCAGGCATTTGTCAAATGCAGAGCTCTTTCATCTTTATAGATACTGCAGACTCCCCAGATTGAGCTACAAAGAGAAAAAAGATTCCCCCTACACTCAGCAGTATAGCATATTACACTACAGGAAAACAGAAAGTTATATTTGATATATTCTTCTACCACAATAACCTTTGGCAAGTCAAAACAACAACCGATCTCGATCGCGTCGTAGTGTTCCTCATGATCATTTCTTGCACGAAAAATTCGATTAGGAAAAATAAGTATGCTAACTGACACATCACTGGTTAGTCATCTGCCATGAATATCAGAACACACTTATTTTTAGTAAAGTGTACGAAAAATGTGATTGTTTCTCAAATCAAGTCTCTGAAATCTCACTATCTGGCTATGTAATATGTTTTTTCAGAATTGAAATTGAAAAAGTGACTGGTTGTTTCACATATTCACATTAAAACTCTTGCATTGTGCAGATAGAATGAGTTCAGGTCAGGATAACAGGGCAGCCCTACTTCACCAATCCTCCTCCAGACCAGAGACACATGATTGACAGCAGCTGATGGGAGGAAAGGGGCAAAGCCACTGATCTTTCCATCAGATACAGATACAAAGAGCAAGCACCTTCCTCATTCTCAGCAAATTATCTCAGGCATAGTTATTTAGTTTCTTGCCTTCCAAACTCTTTTTTGAGAACTTGAAATGATGCTCCCTCCCAAGAGGTTACTTTTATATCTTTGGCATGTGCAGTGAAATGTGCAGCTCTATCAACCCCGAACTCTGTCTTCAGTAAGTAACACAAACTTAATTATAAACAAGTCCTTCATGGCAGTTTACCAATACTTTTTTTGTTGCTTTTATTGGATGCAAGCCTGGCAGGAAGTAGGCTGTTTGGGTTTTTAGTGGTGGCAGTTTAGGTTAAATGATTTGTCAGTGACTAATGATGTAAAGAACTATTTTTGGCACCCTTTTAGCTCCTTAAAAAGACGTTTGCATCTTTCGCGTGCAAAAAAGTTGATTTAATTCAGCCTTCATTAGTAATTAATTAGCTTTAACAGCTTTTTTTAACTGTGTCATTTCAGGAAAGGCTCTCTGGGAAGTTTCGGTTCAAGGACAATTAGATGTATCTTTCATGTGTTACGTAACTGTTCTCAACACTTTTTCCTTTTTGTGATGTGTCTTACAGGGCAATCAAGGCAGAGGTGTATGACTGGGACAGAGATGGGAGGTAATGGATGCACACACACACACACACACACACACACACACACACACACACACACACACACACACACACACACACACACACACACACACACACAGTATACATATGCATACTTTATTGCATTACATGAATACACTATTTAGTGACATCCCTTTGCCATTCATCAGACTCTTATGATATTGTACACATTTCTGCACAATTAAAACTGCAAAGCTCTTTCACTTTTAATTCTTATATACTGTAAATGTTTTTGTAATTCTACATTTTAATTTATCTTACTGTCATTATGTATGCATCATCATTAAAAAGCAAATGTCTTGTATTTGAAAACCTACTGGATAATATCCTCCTCAATAAATTACATTTTCATCACCTTCATAAATCTTTTCTACTAAGTGTATTCTGTGTCAGGGTTGTACCTTCTTTATCTGAATGAACAGCATGTCATACTCTTTTTGTCTCTTTTCTCAAGTCATGATTTCATTGGTGAATTCACCACAAGCTACAAAGCGCTCTGTCGAGGTCAAAACCAGTTGAACGTCCACGAGGTGAGTTCAGATAAAGGCAGCCGGTCGGAGGTCCTAACCATTTGTGTTTAATTTCAGAGGGAAGAGGCTTTTAAAATATATAATAATTGTACATATTAACTTAAAGTTGACCTCACTATTGAGTATTTTAATTACACGGCACTATGTCTAGAAGATTGTTATTCTTCATCCTGTTCTTTTTTGTGCTCTTTTAACTCCTGTCAAGTATAATTCAGGTCACAATATAAAACATACCTCTCCTAATGTCTAATTTTCCAAGCCTAGGCCTTATATCCAGTTCTGAATATATATTTCTGTGTGTCCATATGCCTTACTTATGGTGTTCGAATCAGGTGAAGCACATACAACTGCACAGAACTGTACGCAACCTTTTACTGAATGTGTGGCTGCAGCTTTATCACAATGACTAGCCTAAAAGCTCACTTTCTGGGAACAAGAAACACACTTCAATTTAAGTCCAAATCAGAACACCCTTCGACTCAGCAAGTCATCCAAAGTTGAATGACCTCAGGAGGCTCTGGTTGTTGGAGTTGTTAGAGTTATGGCTATTTGAGATCAACAGCTAGCGTCCTCTGCATCTCCTCACCTTGCACAGCATTAAGCATCTGAGAGGTTAAGTGGTGCAGCTGACCAGATGAGGAAGGGTGTTTCTGCGGGGAGAATACAAATGGGAGTGCAACATATTGCTGCTGATTACAGTTTTTTTGGGTTGGTCCTTGGAGGGTAAGATTGGGTATTACTGTTCAGTGCTTCGGGGCTCCTATTAAAACACTTGCCATTTTACATTAGCTTTTGAATTAGTCATGGAGGTGGCTTAAGGAAAGAACAGGGCCAACGAAGAGTTAGAGGGTCGTGGTAAGATGGAAATAGGTAAGGAGAGACCAAGTGCGAAAGAGAGACAGAATAGTGAGTGGCATGCAGAGTTGCCCTTTCCCATTGCTGATATGGCCGATGAAGGTGCATCCATTACCCTTCACCAAACACCTTTGTATTTTAATTAGAAAGTAAAACACAGAAATTCCTTCATTTATTCTTTTCCAGGTCAGTGCTCTTGAATCAATTTCAAGATGTGGTCAAAAACAACATGAGGCTACCTCTTCACCATTGACAAATAAAGAATTTGAATAGGTCACCGGCCGCCGTGTTCAACTTTTCAGATTCCCGTGTTCTCAACCTGACATGCAGGGGCCTGCAAACATTAGCTGTGTGAGTGAGGGTGACAGCAGGCTAATGTCAACAGAGCCTGATGTAATTAAAGGTGATGTCTGTGTGACATGGTGTGAACATGGAAAGACTGATGGCTGCCAGGGATTCACGATGATACCGGCAGATCATCCGCAGATAAACACCTTAAAATGTGATATAGCCAGGAGAAACAATTTAGTTGGAAAAATGTTTCTGTTGTGTTTTAACATGTTACATCAGAATAAATATATCTATAGTTGAAGTATGTTTCATTATTTTCCCCAATGAACTTGTACATTTTAAAAAGCATTACATTTAATGTCTGCATCTCAATAACAGCATAATATGTTAACTGCTCTGAATGAGGGACCTAATGTTCTCTGCAATTAGTTTGAAACTAAATATGTGGTGTTACCAGTTTTAGTATTTGGCAACGGTCAAAAAAAGTAAGAAAACATTGACGTATCGGATGTCTGCAGAAATCCAATATTGTGAATCCCTAATGGCTGTGGTGCTGTGAGGCATCATCTGTGTACCTTTTACTTTATTTACTTTAGCACAGTTCCCTCCAGGCTCGTGCTTCATAGTATGTTTTTATGCAGACCGATGGAATAAGCAGTAGAGATTTTGGATTACGATAGCTTACTGTTTGACAAATGTTTTTGCCTGCAGGTTCTAAAAAATATTCGAGTACCGTTATCATTTAAAATCAGGTCTTCCTGCTTTTCACCTTTTTATATACGCATTTGCCCACATAGCACATTGTTCTCCACTGGTGCATTTCTACAATTGAGTCTAAATGTGGTTATCATTCTGTTTATCACAAGTGAATCATTGCTAAAGCTATATTTGTTCCACTATCCCCACCTTCGGTAATGTGCCTGGAAACATGTACAGCGCAGTGCAGGTGCTTATACGAATCCCCCTGGATAATCAGTATCTGGCTGCGAGGCATGATCAATGCTATCTCAATTCTCCCCTCCTGCAGTTATTGGATTCAGTCGCTCTGCCCCATTATCCTTACAGACATGGAGTAGTAGGACAAAGATGTTTTTATTACTTGCCTAAGGGTGGATAACAAGAACTGTGCTGAAAGTTTATATAATCATCATTCTTCTTTTCTATTCTGCCTTCATACCAGGTGGTGAATGCAAAGAAGAAAATAAAGAAAAAGAGATACATCAACTCTGGGACGGTGAGACTGACTTCTGAGATAAGAGCATTTCTCCCGTTGCACTCACACCCCGACATTTTCTTTTTATATCTCGGGGAAGTTTTCTCTCAGTGGATTGCATGAGGCAGTTCTGCTCTGTTAAATGTTTTTTTCCATTCCCAGTGTTGGGGCTTATGATCCAGACAGTACATTTAAGTACAAGGGAAAACATTCTCCTGACCTGAAACGGGGTGAAACGCCAAGTCCCTAGTTATGCACAAAGGACCTCTTGTCTGTGTCCTATTAGTGACGAGAAGTGATGGATGTTAATAAATGAGCCAGGTTTCTTTTACTGAGTACTTTGGCTGCTCTTGTTGTATGCGTTGACTCTGTAATTAAAATCGGTGGCTAGTTATCCATCACACCGATTATCAATCAGCGCACAGGCAGGCTGATGTTCTCTCAGTGATTGTAATACTAATATGCTGCCAGGGCGTCAAAATCATTCTGCATGGATAAGTCATTTTGTGGGTGGTTAGCTCAGAGGTCAGTGTTAATGTGCAGATTGGTAGATTTGGTTTTCCCTAATTACAAAGCATGATAATCAGTTTCAACCTTTTCTTTCCCTCAGGTGTCCTTGTTGTCATTCAACGTGGAGTCAGAGCACACCTTCCTGGATTACATCAAAGGAGGGTGAGTGTAATGTTTGTCTGGTGATGATATGACTGTTTATATTTGTATTTGTATATTATCTTTGTGCCAGGATCAATAAGGCGTTAACACAGGAAGTCCGACTATGTATAATTCATTTTCCTAAAGTTTCCCTTCACTCTGGGTTTTGCTTATTTTTTATTTCTTTGGATGTTCGAGCTTCGCTGTGCAGAATGATGTTTTTGCAGAGTTTGACACTAAAAGGCTGTTTTCACATGTATCTGCTCGAGGGGTAAAGTTTCTCTCTGCTCATCTTAAATGAGAGCACAGCTAGTCTGGAAGCCATTCAGCGTGAAGTGTGTTCACTACAGTTAAGAAGAAGACATTTTTCTTGCACTTAAATGTGTTGTTTACTTCACGAAGGAGTAGATGCAATTTTAATAACTCAGACCAAAGTCATTTTTTGGGAAGAAAAGCAATATTACGCACAATTATTCTTAAAAATGTATCCAGTGGATATTTAATTTCTTATACTGTTTAACATTAATATGTTAGAATTGTAATGATGTATTGTATTTAATATGGTGCTATGTTATACAGAAGTTATGTTATACTCTGAAAACCAAACAAATCTGATGCCTCACAACAGCCAAACAACAGTACTTTAATTACAGTACATCCAACTTATTAATCATACAACCATCTTAATGTTGTGAACACTCGCACGTCGTTTACACGGGAAATACATACCGTGTGACGTTAACTCTGCATCAGTGGCGATCCTAGAGTCGGTGGGGGCCCTAGGCAAACTGTTGTGTGTTGTGAGCATGTAAACATGTCATTGTTGTGACTCACAGAGATAAAGTTGTGGAAAATCCATGCTTTGAGATTGAATACAGTACATTAAAGGCACTACTTCCACTCCCCCCCCCCCTCTTTCCAATCTACCCTGCTGCCCATATTGCAGCACTTGTCCAAAATGTACTTCAGTATTATTATTCACTGCGGTTACTCAGTGGCCTGGAAGTTTCCACATGTGAGTAAAGTGTTGCCCCAAACGACACACTGTTGTCCACATCCACTACTATAGTGTAAATGAATATGGATGACTATGATAAAATATGGAGAAGATCCATGAGCTTATTTAAGGGCGGGCGACCTGTCACATATGGAACGATGTTTCTCAATGGATCAGTGGCTGCCCTGGTTTCAGTTTTCTGCTACTTTGCTGCTGATGGCTGAGTGTCCCAGATCTGTCCTGTGGTCTCTCTCCAGCTCACACAGAAGGACACACATATACACACTCACATCCACTCGAAGTGTTTTCATCCTTAGCTTCACTAACTGTTCGCCTCCGATTTAGTTGAGACAGTGGAGAAGTAAAATGATGTTCTTACACAGTGTGGTTCCAAATCTAAATGTACTGCATTTAGATTCATATTTCACTTAATTGGGGGTCTGGTCTTTTATGTTTGTGAATCTTACATTGTTTCATAATCAAAAATCCCCATTACACTTATCCAAGTTCTGTAAACAACTTTAAATGTGAGCTCTAAGATTTAAAACTAGATAAACAACAAATTGTCTGTATATGTTTTAAGATCACATTAAACCATTTTGCTCTCATGTTCCAGTTGATTTTTAGGAAACTCAAGTTTTAATCTTAATCTAAATTATACAGATATCAAGACATAAATAGCAGCATTTGCTCAGATGGCAAAACCGTGTTCCTGAATTGTAGAGCGACATATCTGGCAGATGGCTGCACACAAAAAGTTGCTTAACTGTAATATTTATGATGCACCAAATCCAGCGCTCCACCGAAAAATAGAAAAAGAAAGTACAGATGGATGTGTTTCAAGCTCTGAGAACTCTTGTGGTTCCTTGCTATGTATTTTCATTGTTGTAAATGTTTTAATACGATATTAGATAATCCCTTTTTAATCCCTGGAGGGGAAATGCAGGAATAAGTAGTAATTACTGCTGGTGTTATTCAACAGAAGGCATGCCGTCTGTTAAATAGTAAACAAGTAAACACTGATGGTTCCCCTGAGAAGACTCTTCCCAGGAGAACAACTTGGACTGAACCCAAGTGTGTGAACATGTGTAGGAAGAGTGGAGGTTTTCCTAAATAGAGAGTAATCAAGAATTGTATTTATATAACAAATATGCTTCTTTTGAATTGATATGGCAGGTTCAACCTAGATCTTACTGAAGACCACACTAGTTCTGGTATTTATCAGAATAAATGTGATTGCAGCTACTATTTAAGGCTGCACATGTCTTTCTGTGACCTTAATCTGTTGTTAAAGGATAGTCGTGTGTTACTTAATGTCAGTGCTCTAAAATCTGAGTGTAATTGAACTTTTAATAAAGTCATCAGTCTGATGCCCGAAACTGCATTTTATCCATCATGTTAATGAAACGCGGTAATCTTAACAGGAAACTGTTTAATACAGATATAAAAGTGCTAGATTACCCCATCCATTAATGAGACCCAGCATGGGGAGTGACACATTATGTGGAGTGGTGCTTCAAATTTTTGTTACAAACATTTTGAGATGTTAAAAGCTTATCAGGCACTTATGTGTGGTTTCAGCGCTGTGCTTGGAAGAGGGGCTGATGACAAAGACTATTACTTTAAAAGACTCACGGCAATTTAAGAAAAGATAAATCCCTAAAAAAGAAAATGACTCCAGCATCTGTGTTCTGATATTCTCTCTTGAGGTCGTTTAAATCATCATGAAAAACTCGCTGCAGACTCTGTGCCTTCTGTGTTCTCCCTCCTGAAATGTGCTCTCAACAATGAAAGTCCTTGTGTATTAAGAGTCTCAGAAGGTGCAGCGGAGGTAAGAATTGCCTGAAAGATACAATCAAAAACATGACAGGTTTAGTGGATCCAGAAGGGCTCAATTTTACACAGTCCTGCCTCTTTGTGCTAATGTCAAGGCTTTGTGTTCACTGTATTTATGTTTATATTGAGGGTCTTGCATTTTGTTGCTACATAGTTGTTATTGTCAATTTGTATCTGAAGGTGGAAATGCTACATGCATTTAAATGAACTTCCAAGTGACATCCATCCAAACACTTTGGGTTTAATTGATGTAAATATTCTACATGGAGCGATTTAAAGGTCCCCTATTATACTGTTTTTCATCAATATATTATAGGTCTCAGATGTATACAAAACATATCTCTGAAGTGTTTGGCTCGAAATACCAAACAGATCATTGTAGCATCCCATAATCCCCTCTGTTTCAGCCCTGTTTCAAAAGTGCTGATTTTCTGTCTGTTACTTTAGATGAAAATAAGGAGCCACTCCCCACGCCCCTCTGCCATATATTTGGTTAAAAAGAACACAATGGTGCTCTCGGAGGAGATTCAGGTGATAAGGTGGGGGGGGTTACCTTGGTTGTTGATTGGCTAATGGTTACACAAGCCAACAAATCGTTATGACATCATAAAGCGGCCCAAATCTGATCAGCTCATTTTCAGACAGGTTGTTATATAAATGGATCAGGACAGAAAGTGAGAGAATCTGTTAACCTGAACCTTTCAGAATCTCTTTACACAGAGGGGACACATGTTGATGTATAAAAGACATGAACAAGTGAATTTTGCACAATAGGTGACCTTTAATGCCCATTTATCTTTTTGTCATTATATTAATGAATTAGTTTGACAACACACCTAGCCCCCTTAGTTTTTAAATAATAACTGGATTATAATTTACATACATTTGTTATGTTTGATTAATTCCCAGCTTCATTCACATTTCTCATAATTAACCTATACTGCGTGCCAAGGCTTTTAAGTTAAAGAAATATGCCAACAATATGACTGATGGTAACGAAATCACGGTGTGCATAATCCCTGTTATTCTAGGCTGGATGTGAAAAACAATACTAAGGTATTTGGTGATGTTGAAGGACATTGAATCAATATTACAGTACATTGTCTTCTGGAAAAAGCCAAGAATCATCTGAGTGACATATAAAACATGACAGTGACAGTTGAGAACGAGAACATAGAAATGGAGCGAGAGGTCATTCAAACCCTCTAACATTAACGCTGTGTCCAGTACAAAATGGAAAAACAGATACAAAATTACAAAATACATCTCCAAGTTGCACATACAATTTGTGTGGCTAAGAGAAAAAATAATGTAGGTGTGTTATTAATAAAGACAATCCAACTGTTTGATCTCAGATCATTTTATGACATTTTACTTCTTTGTGCATAGCAACACACCTGATAATTGTCCTGTATGATTGTGAGTTTGATTCCTTTAAATCCATTAACTTTAGAATATTAAATTCTTCAGCCCCTTCATTTTCTAAACCTTTTTTCAATGTCATTTAGATCTACACTCAGTTGGCAGTTTACTCGGTACCGCTTTGTTTCACTTGTGCAATCCATTGCAACATCCATGACACATATCCAACCACTAAGAAGGTTATAATACTCAGTTTATGTTTGGACCATTTCAGAAAAGTATTATTTCAACATTGTATTTTGGAAGCTGTAGTTTGTGTTGCCATATGTAGTTGGGATACTCCCTTCTTTTTCTCCTGCCAAAGGCCTCTATGATCTGAAACATTAATTGCTGTCATTTAAAATACAAAGCTCGTATCTGATTCATGAGTGTGTGGCTTTCCGCTCCTTCCTCCGATATTAATGTTATGAGCCCGAACATGTGTGCACTTTCCTTCAGTTCTTTGTAGGCCACGCCATCTCTCTCTTATGTATATTTTAAATGCAAGCCTAAATATTTTAAGATATTATTTCTGCACTGCTGTTAGATCTTCATGATATATTGGTGCTATGTTAGCTATGAGATTTGTGATTGCAAAGATATAATTTCACTACGTCAAATCTCCCCAATCCTAAATTACCTGATGTATCATATCAAAAAGCATCAATTGATAGACAAACTAACAACATTACTAGTGCTGTAAGTGGAGGGATGAAACAATGAGTGAGTGGCTAGAAATGTATTATTATGAATAGTATGATTATTATTATTATTATTACCCATGATGGGATTGCGATTAACTGTATCCATGGTAAAATAAACACCAGTTTTACGGTGTTTAACTTAAAGGTGGGGTAGGTCATTTTGGAGAAACCAGCTCGAGTGCGCTAGAATTTGAAAATACACAGCCGAAAAAATCTGCCACTTCCTTACAGAGCCCCTCCTCCAACACACACGAACGCGCACATGACCAATGAGGGCACGAGATAAGTTTGTGCACAGATGGAAGGCTGACAGGCAGGTAGGCCATCCAGTTATTGGCTAAAATGATTGGTCGTGCTTTTTACAGTATTACGGCTTCCACAGATGACATTTTTTTATGGATTTTTTGTCAAAGCACTTAAGATATTCATTGCTATCGGGATGTTAAGAGCATTCCATGGAATATAACAAAAAGTGTATCTCGAGCCGGTTTCTCAAACTTCCACCTTTAAGATAATTACAAATAAAGAGCTACTGTTTTGGTTGATTCAACCTTTATGCAACATTTAAGTTCTATTCGTCTTTATAGCTAGAGCCTTTTCTGCAGTGAACATTCATCAAGATAGGTCAGATTATTTGTGTAACCCTTAATAACTGCTTCTGTCTCAAAGGGCTTCACAACACTCGCATTATGAGAATAAACCACCCACCCCCATACCCATAACCTTCCAATTAAGGATGAGAAAACACTTTGAAAAGCTCATTAGAAAGGAAAAGATTGGCCCCAGTGGGAGAGCCAGGCCTAGAGTACAGTAGGAGCTGGAAATGGGCCAATGAAGATTAAATGTATGTTTAATCTCTTCATTAGATGTACGCGGTTTTATTTGGGAAGATAGCATTCGAGGAAACATTCAGCTCACATTATTATCACTAAAATAAAAACAGGAGATGTTAGCAATCTGATGAAAGACATAATACAACAAATCACTAATACAAAAACACTTGTTTTACTCTTATGTCAATAGAAATTGCACTAGGACAGATTCTGCCTATCGACAGATGTACAAGTTGAAAATGTTTTGAATAAAAAAAGACTCAAATATTCATATTTTCTGCATAAACAACATTTGAAATTCATGAGTTCTGGCAAAGTCGGTGTTTGTTCAAAAGATCGCCTAGTTTTGATTTGGCATCTACGGCTGTGGGTGAAAGAGAAAACTTTTCCTCAAATCATGCACAAGTTCTAAACGCAATTTAAAATAAAGCTGATCCTGAATCAACGCTTCCATTCAGAGAGATGATGAGAAATGTGAGCAGAGTCCTTCTTCAAACTGTAAACATCAGATCCAAAGATCTTATAGATGTTTTCTTTACTTCTCCCTTTTTAAGTGATTACTAACATGATGTATTTAGATGATTTTGGTGGAGTGGAGGGTAAAAAAAAGCTATTTCTTCTCCAGACACACCGTTAAATCATGATCGGTTTCCCAGAGAATGACTTTTTCCAAGATTTTCATTAACGTTCAACTGGGGCAGAGATAAAGTCAAACAGAGGTAATTAGAGTCCAAAAGCCACATGCGGCTCTGATTCGGAGAGGCTAATAAAAGATTTATATTCTTTTCATCGCATGTTGAGATGCTTCTTTTTAAATTAAATCTGCAGTGTGATCGGCCGTGTAATGACTTGTGTGGAGTCTCTGTTTTGTGCAAATCGTATTAAGCTTTAATAGTTTCATCCCAAAATATCTTGTTGTCCTGAAATTGAAGAAAGTGATGCGATTTTATTTAGGCTTTCTCTGGGATCAGACTGGGGGGTTTTAACTCCATTTTATTTTCATCTTCTTCTAAAACTTCCCTCTGGTATTCACTGATTCTTACACATTGAGAGATGTTTCTTCATTCTTCTGCCACTTTATTTTTTTGCTGCACAGTTAGTGGTTTGTTATCTGTTAACTTTGCAAAGATACAGGAGGGAAATGGTTTTAATGTTCAAATATCCTCGGTACGTGTTGTGCTGCAATGTTTCTTTGTGACATGGAGCCACTGTTGCTCCTGCACTGAGAAGCAGAGGCAAAACACTTTACATTTATATTGGTGTTCAATTTTGTTCAGGGAATTGCAGCAACTGTAACCCAAATCTTTCCACAGTAGACCTACCTGAGCTTTTCTGTTGCTGCCACAATCTAAATATACATTACCTTTATAGTTTTAGGTTTATTTTCTTCATAAATTCTCAATGTCAGTCCTCACAGTCCAGGTCCCGTCCAGAGACCAGATTTATTTTACTCACAACTCAGAAACTACGCTTAACGAATGGGCCAAAGAACAAGCCATTACATTTTGGAACGTGTCCAAATGACCAGTCAGATACCAGGAGTTTTTATTATATTATTTATGTTTTAACATTGCAAGAAAAAAGGGCAATTGGTCTGCATTTATGTGATGTTGTAATAAAGCAAAATAGTTTTAACTAGGATATTTTATGTGAATGCCTCAGGTCAGATCCACAATTTGACTTTAAAAAAACAACTAATTGAATGGCTTACCTGAACCGTTCACTCTGCTCTTTATTGTCACGCAAATACTGGAAACATTATCAACAGTAAAGTAGACCAACAAGTGCTATACTAGTTTTGTCCTGTGTTTCACATATCAGGCTTCATACAGGCTGACATTATTGGTGGTTGTTGTTGGAGCTGAATTCAGGCTTAAAATCAATACCTGCATAATATGCTCAGACCCAATGTCTCAGTATCGCAGGATTCATTCAAATACACATCAATATTTTAGAAAAGGCAGTAAAGCACATAGAGTAAACATTACAATCAACTATTAGGTCTCCATCAATAGAGACAATTTAAGTAAGCTTGCTGCCAAATAGCTTTACTATACTATATCGCATAAAATATAAAACATTTTAATGAAGGGAAAAAGATGCTGAATATTGTGTTTATTTTACCCCCCCACTTTTGTAAGCAAACCTACTCCCTTGTGTTTACCTCCCTGCATCTCATTAAAAGCGCTGTGCATAACTGCTCATTGATGTACAGTAGTGAAGATTGGCCAATTTACAACACATACTGATGGGCTCGTGGGTGTAGCTGCATTCTTTGTCACACTGTTTTACATTACATTTAATATCCCATTCATCCCAGATTGCCAAGTCTGAAGGGATTTCATGTTACAAAGAGTCCTGCCATATGTTGTTTGTGCTAACTGTTGGGGGAAAGTCAGTATGACACTGATCTGGTTATACCTATTTTAAACTATTGCAGTAATTCAAGGTGATGCACACAGTGGTTGAGAAGCTGTCATTTTATCTGAGAACAAAACTGAGAGAAGAGGAGATGCTTTGCCAGTTGCGATGATATGAAAGGACAGACTGAAGCCCACAGGGAACTATTGGACTGCTTGTTCTGAAGGGATTTGTTCTGGATCAGGATGTGCTGCCATTAAAAGGCTGGTGTCAGATTTACAGTATGAACTCCAGATCAAATGTAGGAACAGATGATGGTACATTAATTTGCCCACAGTGCGATAGTCCACTCAAAGACAGGCATGATATGGAAGGATGACTGAATAATTGCCCTATCTCAAGGACTATCGATATAATGCACGGATACAAATAGTAACCTAAAACCAGCCACTGGTTCAAGACCTAGCAAACAGACACAACTGCAGCATCAGTCAACCTCAATCCACATAGATTTTCATGTCCCATGATAATTTGTAAGCTTGCATCTTAAACAAATAAGAAGATAATAAATACATCTTGATTAAATCTTATTAAATAAAGATTTAGTAAACATAAAAATGTGAACCCAAGGCACTCAGTGTGTGATGGGAGATCAAACTCTCAGCCCCAGAACACCATGTGTCCATCGTCTGTCTTTTCTCCAATAAAAAGGGTCAATGAGAATGCCCTGATTTCTGAATCTGTTCACCCAGTGAAAAGAGGTCTGCGCTCTGCTATTGCCCTTCTTACTACAGTATGTGATTATTCTTATATATATTTAAGGATTATGAGTTTTAATGGGTTTAGGATGTTAAAGCTTTAAATGTTACACCCGTAATGCGATGTACCTTTTTAAACACTGTGATATTGAACGTAATTGACCATATCGATACTCTGGCTCACTGCAGAGTGTAGCAGCTACTGTCTGAGGACGAACTCCCCAGGTAATGCTCTGATGATCGACTGTAATTGGCAGTTTGACTGACAGTTACTGTGTGACTATCACTACGGTCCTGCACTCTGCCTGAACCCTACCTTACCACTTCCCCCTTTTAGGCAAATATTCAAAACTAACCATAGAAATCAGCAGAGAGTTTCAAATTGAGGCAGCATGCCATTGTGACAATTTCCCTTTGTCAGCTGAGCAGTCAGCTCAATGCTGATTAATGAGCTAGGGTCAAAGTCTCCCAGGAGGAAGTCGCCATTATCTCCAATACTGCGCTCGTGGGAATATCTGAATAGAGGTGAAGTCAGGAAAGGCAATCAGTGTTAATCACAATGAAAGAGCACACACTTTGATCTATGCTCCCCTTCCCTTTCCCTCCCCGTTTGTCCCACTGGGCAAACGGGGAAATCCAGCAGAGACTAGTTAGGCCATGTTTTGTTTTATGTAAAGGTTTTGGCTATTATTGCGGGTTCATGAATACAATCTAACCAGCAGTTTTTAGACATTTTGTGAGGCTGCTTTTTCACAGAGGGTACAGTGGCTGGAAGACAAATGTTTTATTGATTAAACAACAACCATGTGAAATAAAGAGAGTAACAATGAAACAAATGTAAATAAAGATTATTATATAACTAGATGGGACGATTGGGTGCACCGTATGCAGGATTGTGTAAATGTTCATATATCTTGGGCTCTCTTTACAGCTCTATGCTGGGTTTATAATCATAGCTTTCCTCGTTGTTATGTTCAGTCAAATCATAAAGCCAGCCAGATTACTCTGCCTAAATTATTTTTGTAATGGTTTTCAAGGGATTTGTGCCTGACTCAGCCCCTGTGCTGTTAAATCTTGACTTCAGGTGTTATTAAAGAAAGTATTTTGGATGCTGTTTGACTGTTAGAAAATGTATGCTTTGATTAAATTGAACAATAAAAACTTGATTAGACCCTATGTTACCCAGACCGTAAAGGTGTATTATCTTCACTATATGGGGTTTCTTTTGTCACAGATGAGAGGTAGAGCAGCACGGTGAAACCAGGGAGAGCCTCATTAAACTGCAGCGCTGAGTTCTCCTTCCTCTTTTTTGTTAACACCATCTTTCCCCCCCTTTCATCTGTTTCAGGACTCAGATTCACTTCACAGTGGCCATTGATTTCACTGCATCAAACGGTGAGTGTTTTCACTGCCATCACCCTGTTCTGCTTCCATTTGTCTTCTGATGCATGAATATGGCATTTTTCATGAATCAAAGAAGGGGTTGGATTTTCTCTCCCTGCTTGTTATATTCCATCTTTTATACATAGCACAAAGGATTATAAACTGAACTCAGAAAAGGTAAACAAAACATGTATCTTGTGCAGGGTAAAAAGAAAGCAATATGCTGCTTATGTAAGGACAAAATATGCAGTATATGTGGAGGTTGTGTCTAAAAAGTAAATGTAAGCACATTTAACCAAGAAATGTAAATAAGTACAATTTTGAGGTACTTGTTCCTTCCTTCCTTCCTTCCTTCCTTCCTTCCTTCCTTCCTTCCTTAAGTGAAAAGACACGTTTTGAATCCTAGTATTGTTATTAGCACATTATAGTCACATCGAACACCTCTGATTCAGAAGATCCTTTATTTAGTTGAGGCTCTCTCACGTTGCTCTGGTTGCAGCTGTCGGCCCGGCCTCACTCTGATGGTTTGCTTCACTGACTCTGACTTCTCTTGTCTTGGAAGGAAATCCGTCCCAGTCTACTTCACTGCATTACATGAACCCTTACCAGATGAATGCCTATGCTATGGCTCTCAAAGCCGTGGGAGAGATCATCCAGGACTATGACAGTGATAAGATGTTCCCGGCTCTGGGATTTGGTGCTAAGCTGCCCCCTGATGGAAGGGTCTCCCATGAGTTCCCGCTGGTGAGGAAACTATGAGCTTTTTTTTACATAGACTGTATAGGAAGTGAGCGAATTCATCAATCGTTGATTTGTAGAATTCTGTTTTAAAGCCTCAAGTTTTCATCCATTTTGTTATTTTGGGGCGACACAAGAGGGCGATTCTAACTGGGATGCTAAACAAGTTTGTTCTCAGGACAAAAAAAGAAAACAGTGCACACTTTCATTACCAACTTTATCGTCTATTTTATTCTATACGAGACCATGAGTTACAAAATCATGCTGTATTAAAGAAGACTTGAAACTACAATTTAGACAAAACATTTTTTTTGGAAAAGGTTGGCTGAGGTAAAGAATCAAGCGATAATTTATCCTAGACTTCTATACCATTTTACTTCTTTTTGCAAACAAGTGGAGTCACCCCCTTCTAGTAATTAGAAATAATTTAGGTTTAAGTAATTTCTGCACTTCTTTATTTTCAGGCCTGGAAGTTTCCGCTGGGTTATTTCAGACACTCGTGTTTTAATTCAGCTTCAGAATTGTTCATCATTTTAATCAGACTATAATGTGAAAATGAGTTTTTGCCGTCCCAATGGAGCTTATCTCTGAGTATGAGCACTCATTTGTGTTTTCATGCTCATGTACTGTATGGATAGCGTGCAATATGGATGTGCGCATTTTGAGATGAATACTTCCACACCTCAGACAGATATGCATAATTCAGAGTGAATTTCATTTACCTTTTATAGTGCAAATGAGCTTCTGTAAGGCTGGAGAATCTTCTTAAATCAATTTGGCTTCTCTACCAGTTAATGTGCTCTGGCTGCTGCATAGTACAGCCTCATCAGGACTCTGTCTGCTGGGTAACGTCTGCATCACTCCATGTTTCCATTAAAATTAGCTAATTAAGATTCATCTCACCATGTAATTAAAGCCTCATTCTTTCATGCTTTTGACTCGTAAATGGGTTTAAAAGTAAAGTTTGAGTCCTGGTTGAAATACTTTGGTAATATACAGTATGTTTGTTAAGAAATGTGCTATTAGGAAGCTAGAAGAAGAAGTTAGAAGTTTGTTTACCCAGGGCCATGTTGTCTTTTTAACACCCTTTTTGTTTTGTATTCAACCCATTTAGAAATAGAAAATGGTTGTTGGATGTATGTTTAAAATATTTTTGGCTATCTAACATGACAGTTAACAACAATACATGTGTTTTAATTCAAGGTAGGTTAACTGCTTGTCTCTCTGCTTTTGAATGTTTTCTCTCATGTACTAGAATCTCATTCAATCATTATTTCAACAAAATACTGAATATTGCGTCACAACAATCAAAGATAATACTTTTTTTCTTCTGGCACTGACCTATATGTGTCCTTTTCTTCCAGTGCACAGTATTTATCATTCACTACTGTTAGAGATACATTATGGTATCAACAATCCGGGAAATCGGCCTTTGTTGTTGACTATGTATTAAATAGCCAACATATATTTGTGCTTTGCTAGGCTAAACATGATTTGAACTATATGTAAACGTCTTGAATTCAAAAAGATTAAATGTACATGTATATACAGTATTTTGCTTCATGAATATTGTTAACAAACAAGTTTCCCGATACTCTTAAGCTTGGTATTACAGTAACTTATCCCAGAAACATTGTGGTACTGCGGCACACTCAATGGTGTTTACAACAACAATCACATTGTGATGTCAAGCCTATTGTATTCCCTTCTGACTACTGTTCATGCTTTTGGTTTTTTTCTCTCAGAATGGCAACATTGAGAACCCGTACTGTAACGGCATGCAGGGGATTCTTGACGCTTACCATCAAAGCCTTAAGACGGTTCAGCTCTACGGACCCACCAACTTTGCTCCAGTTGTGAATCATGTGGCAAGGTACAAGAACAAATTGCTGTACCAGTCAACATCACAGAGCACATCTGTCCTTTCTTTGAAAGTCAATCTGTAAAAAAAAATACCCGCTGTCAAAGGTATTAGAACATTGAGTGATGGGTTCTCTTTGAATTGAGCAGAACTAATGAAGGGAAAATAAACAATCGGCTGCCAAGCGGAGATGAATAGAAATGGTAATCAGGCGTACAGTATGTGGGACCAGATATTTCTGAGTGCAGGTGCTGCATTGCTTTATAGACATCTAGTGCGGTTGGGGGCTGCACCACATGTTTTGTTGAAAAATGTCAAGATTCAGACAGAAGTGAACTTATAATAATGTACAGGTGTACACTCCCCCCCCCCCCCCCATCTGTATATTAATACCTAACTCATGCTGGGATTTAGCTCTCAGTATCATAACTTGCCTTTAACTTGAATATTAATGACTAAACGTTTGTGAACTGCAGTTCTGAACCTGATTTTTAGATGACATATTCAGCATTGACTTGTATTTCTGCTTTGTTAAAAATTACTACATGAATACATGAGCAAGCCACATTAGAGTACCAAGGGCCCCAAAGCTACGACTTTTTCAAGGCCTTTCCCCAGGCAGCTTCACTACGCAACTGTTGCCCTGTCTGACCCGAACACACATCGTGCTTCCTTTGCATACAACGATGCATCAACAATCACCCACGAGTGCAGTATTATCTGTTGCCAACACAAATAGAAGTTATATCATTATTTTTAAGGGATGTAATCAGTGGTGAAAAAGACAGAAAAGCTCCTAGCAAAACGCATCATCATCAGGTCCTATCATAAAAAACCAGAGAACTATAAAACCCAATAAATTCATAAATACAGAAAATACAAAAAGAAAATTGATCGAAGAGATTTGAATTTCTTAATCTCGAAAAATGTACACTCTTCAATTCCCAATATTGTCTTTTGTCATACAGTTATTACTCTTCCAATGTGATCAAATGTCTCAAGTGAGTTTGTTGCAGGGAAGAGGGAAGACCAAGCTCTTTTTGATCTCCTAAACACCGGTCATCGCTCTTGCCTTTGTCAGGCTCTTTGATTAAACTGCCAGCGCCTCAAAGTCAAATTCACCATTTTGAGAGCGAGAGTAATGGCTGACCTCTGACCTGTCCTTGGCTCTTACAGTGTTCTGCCACGATTTCCCCTCCTTTTGCTCATCAAGTGTGTTCAATCATTGCAAGGTGATCAATAATGCTCTGAGAGAATAAGACTGCAGCACTTGCATAAACAGTTTGATAAATAATTCATAAACGAGCCAGCGATGGGCAAATGAAACTAGGCCACACTCACTGTGCTGCCTCTGATGGGTTTCATAATATTGTCTATAGACCTGCGAGACACGAACTGCCATACAATGTATTTCACTTCTGTGCATATCTATATTAAGCCTTTGTGTCAGATGGTGGGCGGGGGGCCACTTTGTCTCTGCTTTTAATCTGCGACTCAGTGATTGCTGCTCTCCGACTTTCTCTGTGGTTGTTCAAACCAATCTCAGAGTTTTATGTAAATTCATAAACATATTGTCTGCATAATCTATTTTTAACTTACATTTACTTTAACATAGTCTATGTTGTACTGTCTTCAACGACTTTATGTAGTTCATTTTTGTTTTCAGCTATGCAGCAGCAGTGCAGGATGGGTCCCAGTACTTTGTTCTGCTCATCATCACTGACGGCGTCATATCAGACATGGCCCAGACTAAGGAGGCCATAGTGAATGTAAGTGCTGCTCTCACACTACCCAGAGGACGTTCACCTCCCTCCCTTTCTCCCTCCCTCCCCACCCTTGTCTTGCTTATTAAAAACTTCTCTCATGCTTTCTGTTTCTTTTAGGGGTTTGTAAGCCAGTAGCACTAGATCTGATGATTTATAGGACGTGTTCTGCTCCACTTGTCTTACCCCTTGTGTTTTGTTAGAGGGGCTCTCCTGAGATTCCCCCACAGGTCAACAGGTTCACCTTCTCGGAGGCAGAGCTCTCACCCAGCGCATCATCTGAGGCTCAGGAACAGGGCGCTCTGACCCACAGCAGACTGGGTTTAAAGGGAATTTGCGACTGTTAATCAAACCTTTCGAACAGCCACACCTTCCTTTTAAGATCTTGTCTGCTGCTCTGCACTGCTCAGCCCGGCCCTGTCGCGTACCTCTGCCACCTCCCACCTCTCAGTTTGGACTTCGCCCCCCAAATTCCTCTGCCCATAGAGCAAAGGACTGAATGACCTGCTTCACTGGGCCTTTAGATTTTGCTCCTAAGAAATACGGTAAATCATAAAGAATGAGTTATGTGCAACGCTCATTCCCACACTTTAGGTTTCTTATTAGTGTTCTCAAAAGCTGTTATGTTTTGTTATTTTTTGAATATTTGCACATATCAGATCCCTGTGGTAATAATGTTGAATGTACTGCTGCTGACCAAACTGTACAGGCCAAATCGAACCAGCTCAGCTTCGCCTCCGGTGACTAATGTGTCCACACATCTTTCAGGACAGCCCCTGGGGGAGTCTTTGCTTTGATGTTATTCCTTTCGGCTCCAAATTTCATTTCAGGAGTTTAAATAATAAAAGAGGGTCTCTTTTTGACCTGGTAGGCCACGTATAATTTAATTTGTGCCCAGGTATTGGATTGTGTCTCCGGGAGTCAGTTTGTTTTCTGGATAGGAGGCTGGCTCCACCGGTAACTTCATAAAACCTATGAATATTTTAGATTGAGAGACACTTGAACAACTGAATTCGGCTTTGTTCATCTGCTGAATCAACAAAACTAACACTCCACCTGTCTGGCCGACGTACAATCATACAAATTGCAGAACAGATACCCTGCTACTCAAGAGTTTAAAAAAAGGCCAGTTATGTCTTTTGGCAAAATGTGTAAAGAAATAATCCATGTGTCTTAAAAACGCATCCATAGAGAACATGAAGCCTTCGTTGTACATGCAAAAGAGTAAATGCAAAAATGGCTAATGACAGGGCTAATCTAATGCTCACTTTCCCCCCCACACACACACACACACGCACGCACGCACGCACGCACGCACGCACGCACGCACGCACGCACGCACGCACGCACGCACACACACACACACACACACACACTGAAGAAGAGAAGAATAACTGCAGGCAGAGAGCTGCAGTGAGATCCCCTGAGTGACTTTACAGTTCAAGCAAAGTAACAAATGGTGTAGACTGAATAATTCAGACCGTGAAACGGAATCTAAAATGACATTCAGGTATATGAGTGTGGGGTCTTTCACGGCTGGAAATGGGCAAGCAGAATGTATGTATTTAGTGCGGGAGCAATAGGTCATGAGGAATGAGCCTGAACATTGAGAAGATGGTCCTCCTTACTGCATGTACTCCTATCTGTGACAGGCCTCTCCCCTCGGGGGGGTTTTTCCAGGAGAGATGACCCACTTTTACCCGTGTAAATGTATTTCCACCACAAGCATACATCATTCATTCATGCCAGAGCTATTTCATTCTCCACATCAGGACTGTGGTTTGGTTTCATGCAGTTGAGAAACTTGTACACCACATACTGTGTGGAAAATAAGCCTTATTAAATCTTTATTGTTATTCATGTTAACTTGAGTTCGTATTGGTGTTAAATTGAAAGGAAATGTAACATTTTTATTCTGGGCTTTATAGTATTTGAAACATTTATATATGCCAAGATCATGAATAGATAATGCAGGACTGAAAATCTTAGTGTATAGGATGTGTATATTTTGTGAATAAAGTGCTTTACTGTATTCACGTTATCTTAACTGTTTTTATCTTGTGCTTTGTTACCAAGTCAAAAACATGTTGTAACCTTATGTACTTTAAATCATTATATTCCACAGTGTAAAAGCGGCTTGTAAATGTGTAGACGGTTTATGAGTAAGGTAAAATATTCTGTTATCTGCTGGCTTTTGTAACAACCTTTGGGACCCTGAGTTGAATAATGTATAGATGCAATGTAATGTATTTTCTTTCAATCCCTGGACAACCCTAACTATACAACATAATGGGAAACACAGTCAAGAAAAGGCTATGTACCAGATATATTATTTGATATCTCTGGAGAAATGTGCTTCCAATGTTAGACTGACTTTGTAAAATACGAACGAATGAATGAATGAATGAATGAAATGTTCCCCTAACAGACAGTGTGTGTGTTCTTGTTCACAACAGGCAGCTAAACTCCCCATGTCTATCATCATTGTTGGGGTTGGCCAAGCTGAGTTCGATGGTGAGAACAGTAGCGTGAATAAAAGCAGTTTTTGGATCTGTTTGCATCAAAGATAGTTTCTTTGTTAAAGTCATATTTACTCTTTAGTTTTGACCCAGTGTATAACTGTTATGATTCATCATCATCAACATGTCATTGACCTTTCTCTGTAGCCATGGTTGAGCTGGATGGTGATGACATCAGGATTTCTTCTCGGGGGAAGTTGGCAGAGAGAGACATTGTACAGGTAAGATGATGTTTTCCTCATACAGCTTGTTACATTGCTTAAAAGGTATAATATTGGTACGTTTCTTACAATGCAGATGGGCCTATTGTTTTTGATTTGATTTCAAAGACATTTATCTCAACAGTTACGAGTCAGACTGTCTTGAAATATGCTATTTATCATTTAGAATCTGAGAAATCTTTACATTATGTTATTATGGTCGCGCTGCGTTAGGGGGCTATCACTTATAGCTATTGAGCATTGAGATTATAAAGAGTGAAGAGGACAACAAGGAATTTAAAGAAAAGCTCAAAAATATTTTGCTTTTCCGAAACAAACATCTAGCAAGCATATCTCCATTGCATATTTTCGGACAACGGCATTCCCCCCCTAATGACAGTAAATGAAAGAATGTAAATACTGCAGTGGCATGGCAGCAAAGAGTGATACGCTGTCTTTGATATTCAAGCAAGGATCTCTTGAGGCTCTACAGTCCAGCCCATTTTTGGCTAGACCAACAACTAACTGTTGTGTTTAAACTGCATTCAACTGGAAAAAGTTCCTATTTATTGATTCAAAATGTGTTTTGATTGACATGTCTCTAAGTTTAGGAGTGGCAAAGAATATTTGGGCATTTCAGGTATCTATAGCTGTGTATCGTCAGCGTAGCAGAGATAATTCATGTCATGTTTGCAAATGAATTCACTAAGAGGAAGCATGATCACTTTGGGACACCCTACGTTACAGATTCAGAGATTGTATTTGCACATTCAGTTCTTTTTGATAGTTACAAATTGTTAGAAAAATATCACTCGTCACCGGCTTGAGTTTCAATATCAGGATACATGTATTTATCATCCTTGCAAGAATGGAAGTAGTCATCACACACAGAGCATTTGGGACAAATAGTTCCCCGAACAGTGTCCTTCACATGCCTTTTATACAAGAGAGTGTCACAAGATGCAGGAATACCGGTTCAAAGCAGTATTCAATGTTTAGTTCAGATTAGCTAAGGCCTGCGTAAGCAATAAACATGACGGTCATATGCCTATCTCCATAGAGGCTGAATCAGCATGTTAATCGTTGTCACATATCATATGCCTAAAACAGTGTGTCCTGACGCTCTTCTAGGTAATCATACATCCTGTTACGTACACAGCTACGTAGGGCCTTTGCTATCATGTGCTACTCTGATATTGGAAGAGTACATTCAGTATTTTCCCAACACAAATAAACCATGAAAGCATGAATTAAAACAAAAAGATATCCTGATTTTTTATGATGAATCCGTGTACATGAAACATTCTTTTCATAAAGTCATATATTTCTTCCAGTTTGTCCCGTTTAGAGACTACATGGACCGCACAGGGAACCACGTGCTGAGCATGGCGCGGCTGGTCAAAGACGTACTTGCGGAGATCCCTGACCAATTGATCTCCTACATGAAGAGCAGAGCCGTTAAACCGAACCCCGTCCCCCCCCCCTTACTCGCCCGTGGACCAACCACAGACCAACCCCGTCTGAGCCCCACACACAGCTCCACGTTGTGGTGGGGCAGGGTAGAGGTGGTCAAGAACTCAAAACCGTCCTTTGGGAAGATGGAAACTCTTTTAAGGCCATTACGTAAATATTAATTTGGCTATACAAAAAAGATGGTAAGACTCCAATTTGTTTTGGAGGAATATGACTGCTTTGGGTGAGGCTGCAGGTGACCATGGAGTTTTCTCTCTCTGCGTGCTTGAGGATGAGAGCGCTGAGAGGAGCTCGTGCTGGAGGAGGTTTTAGTTGTTCGCTGTCAAACCTGTCAAAGTGGTGATGTAATGGATAGCAAGTAAACCCGTAGAGAGAGCCTGTTTGAAGGCATACATATTAGAATGTGCCAGTGTGTATCATGTGTGTGATACCTTTTGGAATAGGTGTGTGTTGATCTAAGATATCATATGTATGCTAATTTATTTTATTTATTGCAGAAATTATTTATTCCTTTGTGGGGGTTTTAGATAGTGGGGGATTAAAGTCATATTTTCCCTGTAGTTTTCCATCTTATATTTTGTGAGCAGTTTAATACAAATAATCTCCATTTCTACTTTGATAAGGACTGTACTATAAAAGCATGGGATAGATAGATCACTGATAGATAGTTTTGATTGCAAGCAGTTATGTAGAGAGCCTGCTGTAAGCTGTTTCCATAATGATTTTTCAGCACCATGTCTTATACATATTTCTAAAATGTATAATAACAGAATGCACTAATTCAGATATAAAGCACAAAGGTTATTATGGGAAATAAGCTCAACATTTTTTTTTTTTTAAAGGAACCAACACCTATCACAATGAAAGTAATGGAAGGGACCACACACGTTTTAACACATATTTTAAACTGGATGAAACAGGAAGAATGTTTATAAGAAAATACTATTCAGATGTATTAGAATTAACATATTTAATCATAAAAACAGTATGTTTACAGAAAATAGATGAATAACTCTATGCACATACTTGCTCTCCCTGTTTGTTTGCAGAAGAAATTATAATCCATGACATAGCACATTTGTCATCCCGCTGTTTGTGTTTCCCATTATATTTGTTGTTACGTTTTACTCTCTGGGATTTTGCTCTGAAGTAAACAAACACACATTCAAAAGACCAATGTCTACTAATACAGTTTCCCCTCCTCCTTAAATTGGTTTGTTTCCCTGTAAAGAAAAAAATCAAACAATCACAAATCTTGCATGAGATATTTGGGCGTTCAAGTCAGCTGTTGATATATTCATATTTGTTCTCTGAATTGTTTTCAAAGACAATGACAGCCATTGTGGCTCAGTTGTGTACATCATATCTATTAATAATGGCCATTGTTTCCATTCGTATCTCTTTGTCACTCAATATCTCAATCCAAATGTGCCTATTATATGGAAACATATCCAAATTAAGTTACCCAGGTGTCATTCTGCCGGCAGCAGCAGGTCTCATATTTAAGATGTACACACGATTTTATGTTCACGATAAAAACTGTTGCAAGATTAGGATTCTTACAAACTATTACATGCTGTCTCAACTACTGTCCTGTACTTTTTATACTAACAGCTCTTCACTTTGGGTCTAAAACAATGAGAGTTAAAAGTGTTGCTAAGCCTTGTTGTCCAATATTTCAAAGTCAAGACTTGTTTACAACTCAACTGTGGCTGTTCACATTGCCTCATGGAAAAAGGAAACATTCATGTGTTTTATTTTGAAGTGAGTTTATAGTTGAGTTGTGCATTATTCAGTCTTGTTTGTACTCGTAATGAGTCTAATTGAATAATACTGGAGAACTAACGTTTACAAAAAGTTGTTGAGATGTTCACACAGACTTCTCACTGTTGTTGTTACAATACTTTGTTTTGTGTTGAGAGCAAATGTGTTTGCGCACCATTGTTAACTGCATACTGTTCTCCGATTCCCGTTACTTTAGTGCTCTCAGCGATAAAATGAAATCCTTTGTTACAGCAGAAACTCCAGAGGAAGTGAACTCCTTCGCTCACAGGCTCAGATCCATATTTGACTTTTTTTTCGTTCTTAATTTTGGATGACATTTTTCCTTCAGAAACAAAGCAGTGTTTGATCTGTTGCCAAATTCAGTTGTTTCAGTGAAATGAGGCCATTGCGTTTAAGCACATAAATCACATTAATACCAGAATACCTCTACAGAAAGCCATTCAGCCAAAAGATAATCATAAACATACATTTATTACATTTCTTATGACATATATATTCAATTAAATACTATCATTTAATGACTTGTATAGCTGTTATATTTTGACTTTCCAAGTACTGTAAACACTTCAAATGTCACTTCATAGGATGATCATAACTCACAGTATGAAAGTCAGCATCAGCATGCAGCGTACTGTATATACTGTGAGTGTGATAGCAAACCCTTGTGAGAGTCAATAAGATAATGTGGAGTTGGCCCTGTATGATGTGTGCACTTTCAGTCATATTTCCTCTATTAATACTACATGACTTTTGAGCCCTTCTACTAAGATTATAAAAAAACTATACTCCCCCCGCCATCTCTGAGTTTTCCTCCACAGGGAAATTAAAAAACGACTACCCCTCAGTACTAAACAAATAATCAATGAAAATGAAAGGAGCACAGTAATGACACACTTATGCAATTGTGAAACAGAGTTATAATGAAATATATTTTTCAGTCTAAATGATGTCTTTCCAACAATTCAATTTACATATTTTCTCTCTGTGGAAATGGCTTTGATTATCTTTTAATTTAATATTTTCTTTGAGGCTAAACTATTTAATTATGTACATAAGCCCCGAATGAAGAATATGAAATGCCAAAATGTGTTCAGTTGTTGAACTTAGCCTCTTTAGACAATATGTGCATGTTTGTGCCACAATGGCAGGAGGTTTGGTAGTCTACCTTTATTTCACCTGATTAGTGCATCCGCCATGTGCTTAGTTTGTTACTTGGGATGGTATTTAGAGATAACAGTCACCTCCAGCATGTTGCATCTCTGGTTTCTTTCCATTCTGTTCCTATACCACACTTTCTGTATGGGATGTTCTTGCCACTACTCCTGTTTTATCCCAGGTTGTTTACATACCTCTCTTGGTCTCTGACTTGCATGCTGAATAATTTCCAAACCAGGTGTTGGACATGATATTGTCGTCATACTGTGGTTTGTGAAATGCTTTGTAATGGATTGCCTTAACTGAAGATTAATAAAATATTGATAACTTTGGCAGAATGCAAGATGAGTGTTCTGTGTGTTTGGTCGCTTTGAGATAGAAGTAAATGGATCGGTAACTTTTAGCACTTAACTCTTAGAACACTTTTAATAGCATACTTCACCAATTTAGCATTGCACTTTACAGTATATATAATAACAATGTTGAACTTTTAATGGACAATATAATTAAGAACAAAATAACCAGAGATATCATCATTTGTATTCCATATGTTCTTCCTCCTTGATAAAAAAGTATCCATAATGCTGTTGAGTCATTAGATTCTTCAAGTTTTATTTTTAAACATTCATGAGATTCTAAGGCAGCTCCCTCAAGCGCCACAAAAAGTCTCATTAAAAGTTTTTTTTTTATCATGCATTAGTACTTCTAAAGAACTGTAAACAGTTTTTTTTTCTGAGCGGCAGGGGAACCAGGCAATCATCAAGAAAACATTGCATAACAAATATCAGATTTGAATTCTTACATTAGGCTATGCACGTCGTTCTATGTCTGATTCTTTTTGAAGGAGTCCCCATGACCTTTGAGCGTTACTTTGCTTTGGTGGACTTATTTAGTCTTTAAATGACTTTTTATTAAAGGTGGGGTAGGTAATTCACTTCAGAAACACTTTTTGTTATATTCCATGGAATGCTCTTAACATCCCGATAGCAATGAATACATTAAATGCTTTGACAATAAATACATAATAAAATGTCATCTGTGGAAGCCGTAATACTGTAAAAAGCACGACCAATCATTTTAGCCGGCCCGGCTAAAATAACTGGATGGCCTACCTGCCTGTCAGCCTTCCATCTGTGCACAAACTTATCTCGTGCCCTCATTGGTCATGTGCGCGTTCGTGTGTGTTGGAGGAGGGGCTCTGTAAGGAAGTCTGAAGGAAGGGGCAGATTTTTTTCGGCTGCGTACTTTCAAATTCTAGCGCACTCGAGCTGGTTTCTCCATTCTTACCTACCCTACCTTTAATTTGTAATGAATTAGGAATTTGAATATGTTAGGTTGTCATAACATAATACTGTGTACTTGACATGTATCAGTGTCATGTTTCTCTTCCCCTCCCAGGTGTACTATGCTGCATGCATTTTACAAGAAGCTAAACTACTGCAAATGGGAAGAATCAGGTGGCGCATTATGACATAGAAGCATTTTGTACTTTGTCGGTTTATTTTCTAAAGTCACCGACAAGTGGGCCAATATGATCCAGAAGGATGGGCATCTAAAATTGGATAAAAACGTATACTAAATCTGCTGTTTGCAGTGAACTGAGAATAACCTTGAGTGAAACAGGTATGTAAACAGTCTTTTATGTGTACAAGTCCCTCAGCTAAGCTTGGCTGTCCACATTTCTTTTTTTTGATGGATCCAACTGTCAGTGAGGGATCACAGTTTAGCTCCTCTCATGAGATTTAGATTGCAGCTTTTTGGCTCTCAACAGGATGGTTGATATGTATCTAGAAATCTATCCCCGTGAGAGTCTGGTGACCAATCAGGGATAAGCATTGTCCTCTCGCAGAATGTCTTCCTCTTAGAAATTGGTTTTTCTGCCCCTAATGAAATGCACTGCTCACGCTTCCAGCACTCCACCTGGGGAGAGGGAGACAGCAGCTGGAGCCATAAATTACCGGCCTAAGATGGAGCCAACACCTCCCTCGCAAAGCCACTTACCGCCTGAACAATAACCCCTGACTGGCAGCCAGGAGGAAAATCAACAGCTAATGACATGGAATTATACCCTACTTATATGTAACGTTTCACATGTATAATGTGCAAACCATTGAAGAGAGAGTTCTGCTAAGAACTAATTACACCAATTACTCTGGAGTTCTGGCAGGCAACATTTTATAAGCCAAAGTAGACATTCAAAAACAGTCTCAGATTTTGGGTTAAACTAAGCTAAAATAGCTAGATTCTCTAAACCTTACTCTTAGTAAGAAAGAGATTGTGATTTCCATCAGCAGTATCTCCAATATAAGACTTTATACACCTGCATGAATCAATGTCTGCATGTTGGCAATGCAGTAACGAATGAAATGTGTTCGTCTCTTATACAAAAAATAAGATTTTAAGTGCTTAAGCTGATAAAAAACTACAGATGGATATTACATTCTCTAAGATAAACATTAAAATAATTTGCTGCAGCTTGCAACTTTTAATTTGGCAGAGCAGTGTTGTCAACAAACACCTATAGTTAGCGTTTGTGAAACAATAAGGTCAGTTGTCAGTGGGGGAAGCACACACTGAATTTCCCTCTGGACTCTGTATTTGTTTTTTATCCATTTAACAGAGCAAGGAAGGTGTGCAGAAGCAATTCCAACTCT
Source organism: Trematomus bernacchii (assembly GCF_902827165.1). Lineage (NCBI taxonomy): Eukaryota > Metazoa > Chordata > Actinopteri > Perciformes > Nototheniidae > Trematomus > Trematomus bernacchii. The sequence goes on from NW_022987727.1 coordinate 3,665,660, forward strand.
AATCAGAGATCGGGGTGGACCTGCGGTTTCAGTATTGACCTGGAAACCAACCAGAACCGGATCTTTCATGGTACATCACTGCACTGCCAGCACTGCCCAATTAAAACAGCAAGATGGGCTGTTTCATGTCTGGTGAGAAAACATCCACCATTGTGTAGAGCTCAGGAAAATTGAAAACATAAAGATATTTCTCTTCAGGTTTGGAGTAGATTCGTTTCAGCCTATACTCCTCACAGCTAGCATTAACTGTATGGTTCACCTCTCTGCTCTGCTGTTCAAAATGAACTCCACTCAGCTGGAGGCTACAACAGAGGTCTCGCTCAGCAGCACAAATGCACTCACTATACCACTATTCACCAGCCACGGCTGTATTGGCTATAAATCATCATTAGGCTACCGATAAAGACTGATCCGAGAAGAATAAGTGAGGTTTTAGTTCACTGTAATAGAGCCAGAGGGGAGAGAAGAATGGTTTCTTGTTACAACCCAATGCTTAGGTAATGTTTGGAGATATCTGAGGCAGAAGAAAATAATGATTGTGATTAAATCTCAATCAGATTCTCAGAATAGAAACACATACATGCCTTCTTTTGTCTGTCCATTTGAAATTTAATTTTGCGACACACTGGATGTAAGATGACATACACAATCTTTATGGTCCGTGACATTTGAATAAATGGAAATGTGCTTGTTGATTGTAAAAACAGAAATATTTGTTTTGGAATAGTGCATCTCATAATTGGATATCACATCTTCTTCCCTGTAGGGATGCAATATGGCATTAAAGCACTTCTAAAGGCAATGACCATACACATTAAAAACACAACAAATGTAAAAATGGAGAAGAGCTGAGTTCCTGGAGCTGAGTGCTGACTTCTCAGAGGGGAGTCCAGCATGCTGAATACCATTACCTCCTGGCAGAGTAAGCCTTATTTACTGTTTGTTGCATACTGGAACAGCCTGTTCCGCATAAAATTGTATTCCCATCACAGACACTGAATTGGAAAATGTCAGAGGTATTTCAGGGAGTTAATGTGATTCTACACTGAGAATGAAAACCCAGTCTGAAATCCAAGGCATGTTTAACTGACTGTGGACGGTCAATTGTATCATCTCAAACAACACTAGGATATATTTACTGGGAAAATAAGTAATGTATTCATAAAAAAGGCTATTCAAATTTATCAGCAAATGATAATTATTTCATATATGTGATATATTAGTGAAAACAATGCTAAAATAATAACTGAATATTATTATTACTGAATTGATTTTACAAAAGTATAACAAAATACATTTTTCAATAGATTTCTTGTAATGTGACTCCAAATCATTTAAGCGTTGTTTTATTACACTAGAAGGTTATGACATAGCTGTTTTGTTGGATTTGAGTGCTTTTCTATTTTATAGATGTATTGTTATGGAAATTAAGCATTTTCTTTAAAAAACAAAAGTCTATATTGTTTTCAAAAGCTTTCATGTCATGTGACTGGAGGACTCCAAGTTATTGGAGCATTGTAATACACTGCTCAAGAAGTAGGACACATCTTGAATATTCTTAAATGAAAAAGTCAGCAGATACTTTATTTCCCTCAATAAAAAAGGTCAGACTACACTCAATTTTAAAATTAAAATTCTCTCCCTCTCAATGGATAATTTCCCACAATCCCCTGAGACTATAAAACCCTTCACACCAACTTAATCTCATGCTAAACCAATTGCTGTAACATCTCAGACTGCTGATGCTTCCAGCAGCCATGAACCATTTTGGCTCTGAGAAACACTCCCTGGCTGATGCATGCCATTTAGCAGCAAGCAGAAAAGTAGCCCTGCACGACCAGCCTTGTCATGCAATAAAAGGCTTTGGAGATTTCTCGGGAGTAGGTGGTATTTTCAAGAGTACTCAGATAATACTTCCTACACTGACAGCTTCTTTATCTGCTGCTTTCTTCGCTGCGCCCTCTGCATTTATTTACTCTGAACCTCAGATTACCTCTTCAGTGACTCTGAGCCAGGACAGTAATCTCTGTGACTGCAGGGGAAAGAATAGAGGAGGCGAGTGATTTCAAAACTGAGAGAGGGGCATCGTATGAGAGAAGAAAAAGAGCCATGAGCATGGACAGAGCACGGGAGGCTGGAGTGAGGAGTAAAGGAGATAAGAGAGTGAGAGAGAGTGTAGCAAGACAGTGGAAGAGAGTATGAGGAGTACAGCAGGAGAGAGGAGGAGCCACCCATAGGGAGGCGATGTCCTTTGAGTCCTGCACCAGCCGCTGGGTCTGGGCCTGTGTAAACCAGAGACTCCCTCCTGGTCCTATGGGATATTAACAAAGAGAGAGTGAGGAATGACTGCTTCTTTCATGGAGAGAAATAAAGTCTCCTGGTGAATTCAAGGCTGGCTGATTGAGGCTCTTTTGATGTGAAAGAACGTGATGAATGAGTTAGAACGTACACTACCTCGCTGTCTTTGTAGTGACGCTCAAAAGCTTGATATTTGCAGAAATTTGATATTTTTCCCGCTGGTAGTGACTGAGCATTGTGGAAAATAGTTTTTAATGATGGTTTGTGGGAAAATCTGAAATGAATCCTAGCTCTTTGAAAGTCCCAAAGCAAAAGCTACGATCCTTTGAAACAATTGCATTTTTGCTGGCATGTTTGACCTCATATCCCTTTTTCTCTGTTTTCCTCTCCAGTCCACAGAGATGTTGTGTGACTGCTGTGCTCAGTCTGATCCCTCTTACTCCTGCTCATCTCTGTGTGTTAACACCCTCAGAAGACACACAAGCACATAGAGTATATTGGAATATGTTTGTGTGTAAAACCCCTCACACAAACACCCCTCACACAAAAACACCAACAGAGGCAACAGAAATAGCTGTAGACTGTGAGTGTAATGATAACAGCCTCTGCTGCTGTGTGGGTGTGACACGGCTCAGCTCCATCGTTCCAACTCTCTGCGACAGAGTGTGAAAGAGGGACTGAGAGGAAACATTACAGAAACCAGTGGCTGTCTTTTGCCAGCTCTGCTTTTCTAATATCACCTGCACATTGCCATTGTCTTTTTAAAAAACAGCTATAAAGCTATCTCGTTTAAGTTCAAATGAAATAAGAAAATAGGTTTCTCTCTAAGGCCTGGGTTAAAATGCTGCTCTGTAGCTCGTTGGTTTCGCCTTCAGGAAATTCCTCATTTCAGCTGAGTGTGTGTTTTCAACTTTCTTGTTGTATTCTTCAGACCAGTGCAGTCAAGATGTGAAGCTTCACTATAGTGTTCATCATGAATGCTTCTGTAATCCTCCAAAACCCAGCCACGTGGAAAATTCCTCCATTGGCATATTAGCAATATTTTCTAACCCACCTTATCCCACTGAGAAAATTGCCTCAGGTTTTACAAAAATGAGGTTGATTTTCTATTCAGTTTCTATTCTATTTTAAGATTTGTGCTAATGTGCAGTTCACTGGGTGCTGTCCATGGTGCTGAAAAACAATTTACATGGTAGGGTTGTCACATGTTCCATCAACCAGAAGTACTTTTAGTTGTTAAAATATGGTCAGGTTTTATGTGTTCAAGTTCTTATACTCTGTTATCACTTAATGTACGTACATTTTATTATTGCATGCATTTTATTATGTATTTTATATCACAATGACGATACCTTCAGCTACAAGGCTGACTGCCAAGGGGACATTTTTCTGTTTCCCACCAAACTCCAAGTCTATTGTTACACCACAAGTGATGCAGTTAAAAGTACTTATAAATTAGTAAGAAATTGAGCAGAAAACTCTGTATTGATTTATTGGTTCGACATATCCAGAGTGTGTCACTTCAACTAGGTATAACAGTGTAAATGCAAACTTAATTAACCATACTGTAGAAAATAAGTCTTAAAATGGGAAATCACACCAGATTACAAACTCTTCTATGTATTTCAGGTGCAACCGAAATTGTCTTTGGTCACTGTATAGAGATAAAACAGTACCTAAGGATTCTATGAAGGCCACCAAACCTACCAATGAACGTTATGGGGGACATTAGCCAAAAAAAGGATATGACTGAACAATGTTCAGACCATCAGCCTGAATACCAATGACAGATGAATACCAATTGTGTTTTCGGTAACACTTTATATTAAAGGGCCCATGTCATGCTTTTCCGGTTATTACCCGTCCCCTTGTGTGTTATGAAGCTTTTTCTGCATGTAAACGGTCTGCAGAGTCAAAAACCCTCAAAGTACACCCTGTAGCGAGTAAAACTCTAACACAGACCTGTGCTGCCCCAAAACGCCTCGTTGGAGATTTCTCATTTTCCATTGTTTGCTTCCTGGGTTCTGTGACGTGTGAATACCCAAATCAACAACAAATGACCGGATTGGCCCAAATGGACCAATCCGCGGAGCACCTCACACACCAGGATCCCTTGGCTAACTAACAGGGAGTCCCCATTGACTTGCATAGAGCTCCCTGAACGCTGGTAATAGACGAGTTGGGATCGCGGAGAAATGCTCTCCGCAGACCCGTTCTCACAGCGTTATAAACCTTTTTCTTACTCAATATCAAGCCACACTTATTGTTTTTACTTCGGCTGTGAGTGTTTGTCTGTGCTCAGGATGAGTTTCGCTTGTTCTCGCTGTATCGCCGACCCGGAAACCTGTCCGCTCCTCGCAGCATCGGCTCGCAGCAACGAGCAGCAACGAGCCTCGCAACGTCCCGACCAATCAGAGCACACTGGGCTCACAGGGAGGGGGGGGGGGGGGGGGGGGGGGGGGGGGCAAGAGCTCCAACAAGCTGTTTAGGACAGAGAGTGAATACCTGGTGAATACACATACTATACAGAGATGCTGTATGAGAAACCAATGTGATTTTGGAAAATTGAACAATTTAAATCTATTCTAGTAGACCTCAACAATGGAAATATGATCAGTAGAAATGGCCATGACATGGGACCTTTAAGGTACACAAATTCACCATCAATCAGTCGTTAATTAACATGCATATTAGCAGTATATTGGCTCTTTATTATGTTTTGGTACATGTATGTGTCTGAACCTCTCTTTAGTGGTTTAATAAAACAGATATTTCAACGTTTGCCTACTTTGTTCATGTACTGTTGAGGTTCATTTCAGTAGTTGTGCGCTATAATGTATTTACAAAGTGTAAAGAGGAGGCAACTTTAGAATAGGGAACCTGTTCAGGTCAATTAGATTCAAATTACTAGCTTATTGGTTATGAACAATACTTCACTTTAAAATAGGGAACATGTTCTTATATAGAAATACCTAATTTTGAGTTATTTAGACTTAATTAACACTTATAGTTTCATGTCTTGTTACATAAGAACAGATCATATTTGTTAAGTGTTATTATGGGAGAATTACTATTCTTGTGGTACTACTGCCTTATTAGGCCCATATTGAGCAGAGCATATTAAGACCAAAACTCATGTACAACAACTTCCTTACTTGCAATAAACAAGCACTAATTAGAGGGTTATTGAGGAAAAACTCTCAACTAATGGCCTATTACTTGTAGAATATGGTCATGTAGAATAAGGCATTAATAAGTGTTTTATAATGACTAATAAAGAGCCAATATACTGCTAATATGCATGTTAATTAACAACTAGTTGATGGTTAATTTGTGTACCTTAAAGGTGGGGTATGTAATTTATTTCAGAAACACTTTTTGTTATATTCCATGGAATGCCCTTAACATCCCGATAGCAATGAATATATTAAATGCTTTGACAATAAATACATAAAAAAATGTCATCTGTGGAAGCCATAGCACTGTAAAAAGCACGACCAATCATCTGAGCCGGCCGGGCTAAAATAACTGGATGGCCTACCTGCCTGTCAGCCTTCCATCTCGTGCACAAACTTATCTCGTGCCCTCATTGGTCATGTGCGCGTTTGTGTGTGTTGGAGGAGGGGCTCTGTAACGCAGCGTCCACACGGCGGGCGTGTCTGAAGCTCGACCAACAACCAATCACATGAATCTCCCGCCCCGGACACACAAGCACACGGTTTCATTGGCTAGAGCTTGAACTAGCATATGATTTGATTGGCTGACGCTTCCATCGAAGCTTCAAAAGTTGAACATTGCTCAACTTTTGAAGCGAGCAACGCAAGCAAAGCGAAGCGAAGCGAGGCGACCACAATGCAGTTCGGCAAAGCCTGACGTCACCCCATTTAAAGGGAATGGGCAGAAGCGTTGAAGCTTCAACTCACGCCGCCGTGTGGACGGGCCGTAAGGAAGTCTAAAGGAAGAGGCAGATTTTTTCCGGTTGTGTACTTTCAAATTCTAGCGCACTCGAGCTGGTTTCTCCAAAATGACATACCCCACCTTTAATATAAAGTGTTACTGTGTTTTCTTTGTGATCCTGTCCAGTGAACTCAAAGCTGAATCTTCTTACTGATGCACTGAAATACATAAAGGCAAAACAAGAACATCTTTGACAATTAAACCTTCAAAGGGTTTGGTGATGTTTAAATATCCAGTGTGTAGGATTTAGTGACATCTAGTGGTGAGGTTGCAATTCAGAAAAGGAACAAGGCCAGAGTTGGCTTTGTCCTTCCTGGGCTACTGTTAAAACATGGCCGTGCAACATGGTAGACTGCGGTGGAGGACTACCTACCTATGTCGATATGTAGCACCATTTCTAAGGTAAAGAAAAATGTATTATTTTAATTCATGAATGTTTTGGGAAATGATACACTCCTAAAACCATAGTTTTGAATATTATATATGATTTCAGATAGTAGATCCCCCTTAATCCCACACATATTACCTTTATAGGGTTAAAGGACACAGGGAGCCTGGGAGGATTTAGGCTGGACACATTCAGTTTGTCTGTCAACACAAAAGACTTATGAACAGATCCTGTTGATATTCTGCTCAAAGAGCCAGGGAGCGTTATGTGTCAGACTGCAGTAGCAGCACATCTGGAGACTCACAGTGATGAAGTGCTTCAGCACCATGAACAGAAGCTTGATGTGCTAGCCTGTCGTGTGCATTCACTTTTTGATTTGTGGGTCATAAGGGGAAGCAGAGTTGAGGCCCTTGTGACAGTTGAAGAATGTTTTTACAACTTTTGCTGTAATGGAGCTATAAATTGCACAGCAGGATGATTCTCCATTTCTTTACCATAGAACAGAAAAACACCCAACACCATATTGTGATCCTGGGTGCATTTTGTTTCGGTTTCCCCAGCACTTATTTCTATAATCTATCAGATACACGATGAGGTGAGCAGAGTCTGTGTTAACCCAATCATTGTCCTTAAGGGAAGTTGAGTGAATTGCCATAGTAACCTCATCCCAAAAGCAGTTTTACTTCCAGTAAAAGGGCTTGGCCTTGCAGGTAGCAGCATCCTCACGATTTCCACTTTGAAGTAATGGTGTGTGTGAGAAATCCATTACTTTAGCCCTAATACCCTGCTGTGATGCTTGTGGGGTATATGACACTCCATTTCGTCTCATTTCCTGCCCTCACTGCCATGGCATCATATTCTCTCATAGTGTCTAAGAAAATGCATTTAACCCCTCCTTCTTTTTTAAAGTCACAAACATGTTTTCTGTTTTTGAGTGCACTGCCTTAAAATAGTATCTGGGACTGCAGGGGAAAAGAAGGCTTGTATAAAATATGCAGGAATCTTTATGCAGATCCAGTCTCTGGTGTTGTCTATTCCTGATTACAATTCAGCCAATCTCAGGAGTACATGAGTCCGCCCCTCTTTGCTGTCAAGGAAGATTACAACTGACTATATTAAAAAACAATCTATTCTTGTTCTCCTTTAATCCTGGAGTCCCTGTAGAGTCGGTTATGTGTATGTGTAGGAAGATGGAGCATCTCACTGCGGTCATCATTAATGGTGGCAACAACTGTACATTTACTTAAGTACTATATTGCATCACAATTTGGGGGTATTTGTACTTTACTGGTATAAAGTAACCAAGTAGATCATCCCAAGTACTGTACGTTTGTTACTTTGCAGATTTGGATTAATGATGTGAAATATAATCAACACTTGGTTAACACTTGTTTTTTAACCTGGAGTAAAAATTCAACAGCTACCCTGCAGCATAAAAGGTAATTAAAACGATCTGCATATTTACCAACTTTCATTCACACAAAAATGCATCAATAATTATAATCAAAACATATGATATATATTATTCTGAAATTGACTAATCTGCATAATTATTACTTTCACTTTTGGTACTTTAAGTGTTTTTATAAGCTCATACTCATGTACTTTTACTAGTTAAAAGTAACCTTTGGTACTCAGGATTTGTACTTGTAACAGAGTATTCCTACAATCCGGTACTTTTACTTTGGTACAAGATCGGAGTACTTCTTCCACCTCTGTATAAGATACACATTTAGTCATCAGTAATAACAACCTATCCAATATTTAAAGTGGACCTATCATGCTATATTTGAGTAATATAGTGTAGGACCATACCTATATAAGGCATATTTATACTTTTTTTTTTTTCAAAATACCAAACAGATCATGCATTTTAGCCATGCCTCATTTCGCTCAATTTGCACTATTTTACCCCTGTTTTTGCAAGGGCTGATTCTGTGAGAACAGCACCATCTACAGGCCTGGCATACACTGTAAAAACTGTTGCTTTGGTAAAACTTAAAAAATATGTGTCAAGCGATTCCAAGCAATTTTAAGAGTTTAGGCAAGGCAAGGCAGGCAGGCAAGGCAAGTTTATTTATATAGCACCTTTCAACACAAGGTAATTCAAAGTGCTTTACAAAAATGGAAGACATTTTAAAAATGGCATTTAAAATCAGTCATTAAAAAGGAAAGATAATAAAATAAACATTAAAAGAAAAAATACATGGATAAAAGTTAAAAGTTACAGTGCAGTTTAAGATGTGAATAGTTCAATTAAAAGCAGCGGCAAAAAGAAAAGTCTTCAGCCTGGATTTAAAAGTAATAAGAGTTGCAGCGGACCTGCAGGTTTCTGGGAGTTTGTTCCAGATATTCGGAGCATAATAACTGAATGCTGCTTTACCATGTTTAGTTCTGACTCTGGGGACAGAAAGCTGACCAGTCCCTGAAGACCTGAGGGTTCTGGATGGTTCATAATTTAGCAGTAGGTCAGACATGTATTTTGGGCCTAAACCATTCAAAGCTTTATAAACCAGCAACAATGTTTTGAAATCTATTCTTTGACACACAGGAAGCCAGTGTAAAGACTTCAGAACAGGAGTGATGTGATCCACTTTCTTAGTGTTAGTGAGGACTCGAGCAGCGGCGTTCTGAATTAGCTGCAGCTTTCTAATAGATTTTTTAGTGAGGCCTGTAAAGACACCATTGCAGTAGTCGAGTCTACTGAAGATAAAAGCATGGACAAGTTTTTCCAAATCCTGCTGTGACATTAGTCCTTTAATCCTAGATATGTTCTTTAGGTGATAGTAGGCTGATTTAGTAACTGTTTTAATGTGACTGTTGAAACTCAGGTCAGAGTCCATGACTACACCTAGATTTCTGGCTTTATCTGTTGTTTTGAACATTGCAGACTGAAGCTCAGCGCTAACTTTTATACGTTCTGCCTTGGCTCCAAAAACCATTACCTCAGTTTTATCTTTGTTTAATTGGAGAAAGTTCTGACACATCCAGTCATTGATTTGTTCAATGCACTTACTCAGTGTTTGAATTGGAGCATAATCTCCTGGTGAAATTGTTACGTAAATTTGTGTGTCATCCGCATAGCTATGGTAACTTATTTTGTTGTTTTTCATTATCTGAGCCAGTGGTAGCATGTAGATGTTAAAGAGAAGAGGCCCCAAGATGGAGCCTTGAGGTACCCCACATGTCATATTTGTCAACTCAGATGTGTATTTACCTATAGAAATAAAGTTTTTTCTGTCCTTTAAGTAGGACTCAAACCAATTTAGAACTGTTGCCGAAAGTCCCACCCAGTTTTCTAGTCGGTCTAGTAATATGTTGTGGTCAACAGTGTCAAATGCAGCACTGAGATCTAATAATACTAACACTGAAGTTCTGCCACTGTCTGTGTTTAAGTGGATGTCATTGAAGACCTTTACAAGAGCAGTCTCAGTGCTGTGGTTTGGACGAAATCCTGACTGGAACACATCCAAACAGTTATTTAAATGCAAGAAGTTACTCAACTGTTGAAATACTACTTTTTCAATGATTTTACCTAGAAATGGCAGGTTTGATATTGGCCTGTAATTGTTCATTACTGAGGCATCTAGATTATTCTTTTTTAAGAGCGGTTTAATGACTGCAGTTTTCAGGGCCTCTGGAAAAATACCTGAGTGAAGAGATGTGTTTACTATATGAAGTAGATCTGAGGCCATGCAAGGAAAAACATCTTTGAAAAATCCTGTTGGAATAATATCAAGGCAGCAGGAGGAGGATTTCAGAAGTTGAATAATGTCCTCTAAGTTTTTACCATTAATCTGATGGAATTGTGTCATGGTGTTTGAATTGATATTAGGTGGACATAGGGACAAAACATTTGCTGTACCTGATGTAGAGGCACTGACTGCTTGTCTAATTTTCTGAATTTTGTCAGTGAAGAAGGAGGCAAAATCATTGCACGCCCTGGTGGATAGAAATTCAGAGGCTACTGACACTGGGGGGTTAGTTAGTCTGTCGACGGTAGCAAACAAGGCACGTGCGTTGTTTTTGTTTTTGGTAATGATGTCAGAGAAGAAAGACTGTCGTGCCTTTTTCAATTCCAAATTATAAAGGCCAAGTCTCTCTTTATAGATTTCAAAGTGAACCTGGAGATTTGTTTTTCGCCACCTACGTTCAGCTTTTCGACACTCTTTTTTCTGTTCTCACGGTCATGGCCTTTCTCCATGGAGATATTTTCTTGCTAATCACTTCCTTTACCTTAGTTGGAGCAATGGTATCTATAACATTTTTAATTTTTGAATTAAAATGATCTACTAGCTCATTTACTGAGATGTTAGCAGGGGCAAGTGTGGATGAGAAATTATGAGTAAACATTTCCCTAGTATTTTCAGTTAAATATCGCTTTGTGGTTACCTCTTTCTGAACATTTTTGTGAACAGAAATAGAGCTCTCAAAGAAAACACAGGAATGATCAGAGAGTGCAACATCAGTCACCACAACCTTTGAGATATTCAGACCCTTTGAGATAATTAAGTCCAGAGTGTGCCCCTTATTGTGCGTGGGCTCCGCCACATGCTGAGTCAGTCCATAGTTATCAAGAACACAAAACAGTTCTTTAGCCCCTCTGTCCTGGGGGTTGTCAACATGGATGTTAAAATCACCAACAATGACTAAACGGTCAAAGTCAATACACACTATAGACAGCAGTTCAGTAAAATCATCAAAAAAGCTTGCACAGTATTTGGGTGGTCTATAGATATTTAGGAACAGAGCTCGAGAGGAGCATTTCAGCTGAAGGGCCACATATTCAAAAGAAGCAAAGTCCCCATAAGATGTCTTCCTGCATTGAATGGAATCATTGAACAAAATAGCAACTCCACCCCCTTTCTTATGCATTCTTTCCTGACTCATAAAACTAAAGATGGGAGGTGTTGATTCGATAAGAACAGCTGCACTGTTGTTTTGTTCAATCCAAGTTTCCGTTAAAAACATAAAATCGAGATTGTGCTCAGTGATAAAATCATTGATTAAAAATGTTTTTCCTGCCAAAGACCTGACATTTAATAAAGCTAGTTTAAGTTTGTTAAATACACTATCAGTAAAACATTTTGTGACAAGCTGTGGCTGACATGGAATCACTGCTAAATTTGATAACCTCACACAAACGTTTGAGCACTTCCTGTTTCTAAGCTGATTTACCGCTCTTAATCTATTACCTATCAACACAGATATCGGCAAAGCTACTGGCAGGCAGGGCCCCGGCATGTGCTGGAAAGAGTTGAGAGTGCCATATGCCCTTGAGCCTGGACCCAGCACATATCAGTAAAAGTTTGTTGCGTTTTGTACACACACATCCTTATCAGGCTTCGGAGACTGCAGATGCTTTCTTGAAGGGATGGGAGGTGGTTGACATAGGCACAGTGATGAAGACGGGGGAGATGGTGCGCGTCTCTGCTTCGGTGATTTTGGTGGGCGTCGTTGAGGGGCGGGGGTAAAGGACATGCTGCCAACCCTGCATCTCGCCTTCATGCGGTCATCGAACTCCAGGGGGGAGGGCGAGGGTGAAAGGGTGAGCGGAGAGTAGAGAGAGCTGGGAGATGAATGAAGAGTATCCTCCAAGGCGTTGACAGGGGGGGTGACGGGCAGTGGAGACTCCTCCATTTGTGTCATAGGTCTCCCATAATCAGAACATTCCTCAGGCGGGTGCAGTGATACTTCTTCAGGGTTTTCTGCGCAATGTGTTGTGTCTTTCTCCTGTTTTGATTCCTCTTGCCGCTTGTCCTTGGCAGAGGGAACAGATTGCTGACGCAGGCAGTTGAATATGTTAGAGATAAACAATTTCACTCCTGACTTGTTCAGGCAAACTCCATCTGCCTTAAAAAGATGTCTGCGATCCCAGAAAAAGTTAAAATTGTCAATAAAATGGACAGAATGGTCAGTGCAGGCAGCTGAAAGCCACATGTTCAATGCAAACAGTCTGCTGAATCTCTCCACTCCTCTTCTGACTGGCGGTAGAGGGCCACTGATGAACACCTCCGCATTTAGAGAGCTGACAGTTTCCAACAGACATTTAAAGTCTTCTTTCAGCGCTTCTGACTGTTGTTTCACAACATCATTTGTTCCAATATGTAGTACCACATTCTTCACAGTCGGATGTTCAGCCCCAATATGCAGGATCTTCTCAGCCAAGTCGGAGACCATATCCTTGGGAAAACAGAGTACTTTGGTGTTGTTCTTACTACACAGACCTTTTACATCTCTTACATCTCTTACAGCAGAATCACCCACAATCAGAGTTTCAGGCCCAGCCGTTAGCTTTCCCTCTAGCCTTTTACTTTTGGAGTAGCTATTGGTCCTTACCCTGCTGTGTGAAGAGGACGGGTTATCCAGGTCATCAGAAAGAGATCTCCGGTTCTCGGTCAGCGGAGCGTATCTGTTCTGGATTGGCACACTTGGTGGTTTAGGAGGATTGTTTGTAGTTCTCCCTTTAGCAGCTGTCCACGGCTGTTTCCTAGTATGAATAGGGGTTGAAGAGGCACTCTTCCTGGGTGATAACAATGCAGGCCAGCCGGTCGCATCACAGATTTCAGAGCGCTGGGCTCTGCCTGTTATTCGTCCTCCCAAATCCCATGGAAATGATTTACTCTTAGGCTTTGCACCCAGAGAGTTCCAGGGAGGACTACCACTTGTAGATTTATTACCCAGTACACAGCCCTCCTGTTCCTTGGAAACCTTGTAGCTGCGAGTTAGCATACCCTTTTCCATTATCTTTATCTTTAGTCAACTTTTGCAATTTTTGAGTTGGTGAAATGTACTTTTTTTAGTTTTCCTCTACTCCAGAATGTGTTACTTTGCTAAAACTTAAAAAATATGTGTCAAGTGGTTCCAAGCAATTATAGGAGTTGGGTAAACTCACTAATGTGATTTTTTCTGCATATGAAAAGATGAGATGAGCCTACAATTAAAAGCCCAGATATTAAGTGTAACCAGTGCAAATAACAATCTGCTAAGAACCACACGAGAATAAAGTAAATTATAAAACACAATTGAGTTGCCGGAACCTATATACGACAAACTCTTCCTGATTTCAATCCAACCCTTTAAATATTTGATAGCATTGAAACATTGCAGATTAAACAAATAAATTAAAAAAGGGAACGTTATGGACATGTTAATACATTTTATTAAAATGTGATTATTTCAAAACAGTTGTCATAAAAGAGTAACAAGTTTGTTTAAAAGCACAACACATTAACATACATGGAGACACATGGTTATTACTTGATGGTTATAACTGCATCTGGCTCTTGGGCAACGTATCACTTCATGCTGTGCATCACGAGCCTGGTGCACTTCGACCTCTGCTGTTCCCTGTAAATACAAATAAAACACTAAATTGAGTACAAATCAGGACACACCATGTGTTTTCCTCAAAACAAAAATCAAATCCGTCTTGAAAACATAACGAGCCAGTTTACATTAGCTGTTAACAGACGGTAACAGAGGTGCTATTCACATGCATTACAAGGTGTTACGCTTCCCGAGAAGTGACTGGAGATGAGAACCCGCTACGCAAACACTAGACGGAGACAGTGGTGAAGTGTCAAACAATAGTCTTTATTTGACCACGGCACAGGCAAGGTGTAGAGAGGAGCTCAGAGAAGACAGACGTGGAGCTGGATAGCTCAGGGGGAGACGGAGGTGCGGAGATGCACGGAGGGAGCACCGGTGTGGAGAGCCGGAGATCCAGAGCTGGCGAATGTAGACAGGATGAGCTGGTGTGCGTGGAGGCACGGAGGAAACACCGACGAGGAGAGCCGGGAATCCAGAGCTGGCGAACGTAGTCTGGATGAGCTGGTGTGCGTGGAAGCACGGAGGGAACTCAGACGAGGAGTCGGAGGCTGGACGTGGCAAGCAGAGCGGAAGGTGTGTGTAGGTCACTGAAGGATAAACGAAGAACTGGCGAAGTCTGAGGATGGGAACCAGGGTTTTAAGCAGGTGCAGGTGAGTAGTGGCAATCAGTGAGATTTACAACAGCAGTGGAGATGAGTTGGCGGGAATCAGAATGTAGGTCAGCCACGCCCAGCCAGGAAGACAAACAAACATAGACGTGGAAAAGAAGGAGGAAGTACTGCAGATCCTCACAGTACCCCCCCCTCAACGGGAGCCTCCTGGCGACCACCAGGCTTGTCTGGATGAGCCCTGTGAAAGGCCCTTATCATTACAGGGTCCAGGACTCGGGAGCGAGGGACCCAGCATCGCTCCTCGAGACCGTAACCCTCCCAGTCCACCAAATACTGTAAGCCCCTGCCCCGGCGCCTGACGTCCATGACACGGTGCACTGTGTAGGCAGGATGGTCATCAATGACTCGGGGGGGAGGAGGGGGAACGGCCGGAGGGCTCAAGTCACTGGTGTGAACAGGCTTAATCTGGGAGACATGAAAAGTAGGATGGACTCTCAATGTTCTGGGAAGCTTCAGCCGGACTGCAGAGGGGTTAATAATCCTTTGAATGGAGAAGGGACCAATGAAGCGTGGAGACAACTTCTTCGATTCTGTGAGGAGAGGAATGTTCCTGGAAGATAACCAGACAGACTGACCTGGGACGTAAGGAGGAGCAGCTTGTCTGTGGCGGTTGGCCGACTGTTGGTTCCGAGCTGAAGTCAGGAGGAGAGCAGAGCGAGTGTCTCCAGATCTTTTGACAACGACGAACATGCTGCTGGACCGAGGGAACTGCTAGTTCTCTCTCCTCTTCAGGGAACAGGGGCGGCTGGTACCCCAAAGAAGCCTCAAACGGGGAGAGACCAGTAGCAGAACACGTTAGGGAATTATGCGAGTACTCAACCCAGGGAAGATGGGAGCTCCAGGTAGAGGGGTTACGGTCAACGATGCAGCGGAGGGCTGACTCCAGGTCCTGGTTGGTTCGCTCAGTCTGACCGTTTGACTGGGGATGATATCCGGATGTTAAACTGACAGAAGCTCCCAGGGCTTGACAGAACTCCTTCCACACTCGAGAGGTGAATTGAGGACCGCGGTCAGAAACTATGTCAGAAGGGATTCCATGTAGCCGGAAAACGTGTACAGAGAGGAGTTGGGAGGTCTCCAAGGCTGAAGGGAGCTTAGGAAGAGCTACAAAGTGGGCAGACTTAGAGAATCTATCAACAATGGTGAGAATTGTGGTGTTACCCTGGGAGGGCGGCAGACCGGTAACAAAGTCCAAGGCGATATGTGACCAGGGACGACTAGGGATGGGTAGAGGCTGAAGCAATCCTGCAGGTGTTTGGTGGGAGGACTTACTCCTAGCACACGTGGGACAGGAAGAAACAAACTCCTGAGTGTCCTTGTTGACAGTTGGCCACCAGAAGTGTCTCTTAAGAAGAGAGCGTGTGCGGTTTACTCCGGGATGGATGGAGAACCGGGAACTGTGGACCCACTGTAGAACCTTGGAGCGAGCAGCATCGGGAACGAACTGACGGTTCGGAGGACCGTTACCAGGATCTGGTTGCTCTCTCAAAGCCTCCTGGATGGTGTTATTAATCTCCCAAGAGAGGGCGCCTACAACACAACTCTTGGGCAGGATTGAACCAGCAGAGGGCTCGGGAGAGTCAGAAGAGTACAGTCTGGATAGAGCATCGGGCTTAACATTCCGGGAACCTGGACGGTATGTGAGACTAAAATTGAAGCGACTGAAGAAGAGAGCCCATCTGGCCTGTCGAGAGTTCAGCCGTCTCGCTGACTGGATGTAGGCGAGGTTCTTGTGGTCTGTCCAGACCAGGAATGACTGCTTGCTGCCCTCGAGCCAGTGTCTCCACTCCTCTAACGCCAACTTTACTCCCAGAAGCTCCCTGTTTCCAACGTCATAATTGCGCTCAGCAGGAGAGAGGCGGCGTGAAAAGAAAGCACAAGGATGAAGGATGTTATTAGAACCAGCAGTTTGTGACAGGACAGCTCCCACCCCAGTGTCTGACGCATCAACCTCCACAATAAACTGCTTCTCAGAGTCTGGCTGGATGAGGATGGGAGCAGAGGTGAACAGGGACTTGAGTTTGAGAAAAGCCTCATTAGCCTCTGGGGTCCAGAAGAACTTAATGTTGACAGAGGTGAGTCTTGAGAGAGGTGCAGCAACCTTACTGAAGTTCCTGATGAAGCGGCGGTAAAAGTTGGCGAAGCCCAGAAACCTCTGAAGCTCCCTCCTCGTAGTAGGGGCTGGCCACTCGACCACAGCCTCGATCTTTCCAGAATCTGCCTCCACTCTGCCTTGACTAATGATATAGCCCAGGAAGCTGATCCGGTTCTGGTGGAACTCACACTTCTCAGCCTTGACATAGAGCTTGTTCTCCAGCAGTCTCTGAAGCACCAGGCGGACATGGTTCTCGTGTTCCTCCTGGTCTTTGGAGAAAATCAGGATGTCGTCTATGTATACAAAGACAAAGCGGTTAAGGAAATCACGCAGAACATCGTTGACCAGAGCCTGAAATACTGCTGGAGCGTTGGTGAGTCCAAAGGGCATGACTAGGTATTCAAAATGACCTAAGGGAGTGTTGAAAGCCGTCTTCCATTCATCCCCTTGACGGATACGGACCAGATGATAGGCGTTCCTAAGGTCAAGCTTGGTGAACAGGGTTGCCTCATGGAGAGGTTCAAAAGCAGAGGTGAGAAGGGGTAATGGGTACTTGTTCTTAACAGTAATGTTGTTTAACCCACGAAAGTCAATGCAAGGTCGCAGTGACTTATCCTTTTTGCCAACGAAGAAGAAACCGGCACCCACGGGAGAGGAGGAAGAACGAATAATCCCAGCAGCCACTGAGTCCGTGATATATAGCTCCATAGCCTCCTTCTCAGGACGGGACAGGTTGTAGAGGCGGCTGGTGGGTAGAGGAGCCCCAGGAAACAGATCTATAGAGCAGTCGTAGGGCCGATGAGGAGGAAGAGAGAGAGCCCTCTCCTTGCTGAAGACCAATCTCAGGTCGTGGTAGGTCGCAGGAACTCCAGTTAAGTCTACAGAAGCAGCAGAGTTTGGGGAGACAGAGACAGGAGGTATGGCAGATAACAGACAGTTAGCGAGACAGTGCTGATCCCATTCAATGATCTTTCCCTTGACCCAATCAATGTGTGGGTTGTGGGTGCGAAGCCACGGATAACCCAATACCAGAGGTGTGGAAGGTGCAGAGATTACCTTAACTGGATGAGCTCTCTGTGGTTGCCGGAGGTGATCAATGTCAAAGGGGCTGACTGTGCTGTTACAGAGGAGATTATTTGTCCATTAAGTGCATAGGCTGTTAGAGGTTCATCTAACGGCTCCAGGCAGAGTCCCAGCTGTTCAGCTAGCTCACGGTCCAAAAAACTATCCTCAGCACCAGAATCAATGAGAGCTTGGATAGGCAAAGTCATAGTATTAACACAAATCTTGGCGGGTATTAGAAAACGGCACAAAGAAGGAGGTAGAGAAGATGGCTGTGGACTCGTCAGGACCCCCAATCTCACTGACGAGCTCCCACGTTTGGGCGTACAGGACAGTTGGTAATGACATGCCCAGCGTTGCCACAATACATGCATTGGCCAGCACACGCCCGACGTTGACGCTCCTCCGGAGATAGTCTAGCGCGACCCAGTTGCTCGTGAGAAGAGGTGCGCCCGCTGGGCGGCGAGAAAACGGAGGGAGACTTAAACACAGAGGGAACAGGGTAGGTGGAAAAACTGGGCTTACTGTGTGAGACAGGTGGATTTCGCTGTGTCCGCTCAGCTCTGCGCTCCCGCAAACGACAGTCCAGGCGGGACACCAAGGAAATCAGATCTTGGAGATCCGCTGGAACGTCTCGTGCAGCTAATTCATCCCGGAGCTGATCCTTTAATCCTCTCAAAAACACCGCCTTGAGAGCCGCCTCGTCCCATCGAGCCTCTGCAGCGAGTGTGTGAAACTCGATGGAATATTCGGCCACACTCCGGTTTCCCTGTTGTAAACCGAGCAGCTGATTCTCGGCGGAGCCAGAATAATTGGGATGATCAAAGACAGCAGAAAAACGCTCAGAGAAGCATTCAAAACGCAGATTGTCATAGTCCACTGAAGAGCTCAAAGCCTCTGCCCAGGTTAAAGCCTTGCCACGGAGCAAACTCAGAACATAATTAATCCGGGTAACATCAGCTGCAAACGAAACAGGACGCTGGCGAAAAACCTTGTTACATTGGAAAAGAAATCCTCTGCATTTCTCCACCTCACTGTGGAATGGCTCAGGGTCAGTGATGGGGAAATCCTGGCGTGGAGTAGGAGAAAAAGCTGGATTGGGAGTGGCAAGAGAAACTGCAGCCGAGGTAGTTAGAGCTGAGATCTGGCAAGCTAACTCAGAGACATGATGAGCCATGGATTGATTGCTCTCGACTAACGCCCGAATGAGCTGGTCGTGTTGACCCAGAAGGGAACCCTGACTAGACAGGGCATGATGGACTGTGGCGGGATCCGCTCCAGTGCCTGCGGGGTTCATTGTTGGCCAGTTCTTCTGTTACGCTTCCCGAGAAGTGACTGGAGATGAGAACCCGCTACGCAAACACTAGACGGAGACAGTGGTGAAGTGTCAAACAATAGTCTTTATTTGACCACGGCACAGGCAAGGTGTAGAGAGGAGCTCAGAGAAGACAGACGTGGAGCTGGATAGCTCAGGGGGAGACGGAGGTGCGGAGATGCACGGAGGGAGCACCGGCGTGGAGAGCCGGAGATCCAGAGCTGGCGAATGTAGACAGGATGAGCTGGTGTGCGTGGAGGCACGGAGGAAACACCGACGAGGAGAGCCGGGAATCCAGAGCTGGCGAACGTAGTCTGGATGAGCTGGTGTGCGTGGAAGCACGGAGGGAACTCAGACGAGGAGTCGGAGGCTGGACGTGGCAAGCAGAGCGGCAGGTGTGTGTAGGTCACTGAAGGATAAACGAAGAACTGGCGAAGTCTGAGGATGGGAACCAGGGTTTTAAGCAGGTGCAGGTGAGTAGTGGCAATCAGTGAGATTTACAACAGCAGTGGAGATGAGTTGGCAGGAATCAGAATGTAGGTCAGCCACGCCCAGCCAGGAAGACAAACAAACATAGACGTGGAAAAGAAGGAGGAAGTACTGCAGATCCTCACACAAGGGGTTTAAGCCATCAAAAAAAGGCTGGTTTGCAAGAAAATGAACCAAATAGTCATGATATTGATATAGTTCATAAAATGTCCAACTACTTCTTTTTAACCCCACCTCATGCTCAGAGATGTATATAAAGTGGCACATGGGTCCTAGAATAAAAAGAACAGACGATTATTTCAACTTTTATCTTGATAAGTGAGAGCGCATGCCAGTCTACATGAATGCAGGGCAAGGCACGTTTCTGTCCAAAGGTTCCATGATGGAGTCGATAATGTTTTAAAATATCACTTTGAGTGGTGACACTAGTGCTGCATAGTTTACATCTCCATCCCATCTGTGATTCAAAAAATAGAAATGGGTACGTTTACCTGATGCTCATTATATTAGTATGTAAACATAACACGTCTTGAATTAACCTCTGAAACAACAACTCTGACACACTCAAGGGCTTACCTAATGTGAACCTGAAGTCCATAGCAGGAGGCAAAATGTCTTCAAGAGGAGGTGTGACTGTTTTCTGGTGAGGCAAATGAAAGAACAAAATAGTTACATGATGACAATGTAACAATTATTTCAGTAGAATTCATTAAAACATATTTAATTCAATTAATGGAATCAAACATTAAAACACAAGTATTATTTAAAACGGTATTGTATTTATATTAGGGCTGTCAGTCGATTAAAAATATTTAATCGCGATTAATCGCATGATTGTCCATAGTTAATCGCGATTAATCGCAAATTTTTTATCTGTTCTAAATGTACCTTAGAGGGATATCTTTCAAGTTTTTAATACTCTTATCAACATATGAGTGGACAAATATGCTTTATATGTTTGTTTATTATCATTTGAACAATGACAAATATTCTCATGAATATTAAACACAACAACCTCTGAACATTACAAATATTCGCCTCAATTCAACCTGGAACCTCTCTCATACAATAATACTGTGTGTGTGTGTGTGTGTGTGTGTGTGTGTGTGTGTAGACACTGTGATGGATCGTTGAGCTATGTGCAGCTGCTCAAGGCATATATGCTCGAATGGGAGCTGCCTGGACGCTGCAATAATGTTGCGCGTACTATCCGTGCTGAGTGTGCTGACTTTTCGTACAATGTCACACTGTCTGGCTACCTGCATAAAGTCAAGTGCTCGGCGCAGTTGTCGGCGAAATGTCATTGAAACAGCTCCTTATATCCGTTAGCGCAGCTAGCTAGCACCAGATGCTAACAACAACAACAACACGTAAGGTGTGCCTCGCTCGCGCGAGTCGCGCCACACATACACACTCCCTCCCGGTCCTCCCGATGGCCAGTCCGGGCCTGCCAGTGAGCGTGGAAGTGTGGTCTGCCACAAGCGGGCGGCAGGAGCGGGGCTGTCAGCATCAGCTTGTCGATGGTATTTTACACTCGATGCGCTCTGAAACTACGGCGGCCGAGGACAAAAAATACACATGCGTTAATCGCGTTAAAATAATTAGTGGCGTTAATTTTTTTTTTGCGTTAACGCGTTATTAACGCGTTAACTTGACAGCCCTAATTTATATACATTTATAAGGATGGCATTGTTAGATACCAGTACAATTCCATGATTCTCTACACAGCAGATCCTAATTACTTCAATATACACTCCTTTATCTCGTTTGCATACTGTCTAATATCTACTTTATGTTGTAGTAAAACATCTCCTTAATAAAACTGTATTTATTGATATTTCTCGCTAAAGACTGCATTTTACTGTACTACATTGAACACATCTTGCTGACGTTATACATGCCTCCTCGCCCAATACACACTTTTACTGAATTGCGCCTGAATGCACCTTAACTGAAATCACCTCCGTCACTTTCTACTGAGAGTAGTGATGGGAATTATGGCTCTTTGAAGGGAGCCGGATCTTATGGCTCCGTTCCTTTCAAAGAGCCGTTCAAAAGAGCCGTTCAAAAGAGCCGTTTTTTTAAAAAGGGGGCGGGGTTACTAGGTTTATCTGCGAAATAATCACCAGGATAATGATTGACTGCATTGCCAGACCTAATGTCAATAATCTGCATTGTAAACATGACACAAGGTGGCGCCATATCCATGTCATTCATGTCAGTGAATGTACTTTGAATTTACCCTCTGCATGTGTTAAGTAAATAAAGTTGCCTTGCCTTGAATGAAATTCACGCAACTCTTAATATTAGTAGTGTGTTTTTAAGTGGCGATGGAGATTATTTGTTGACCCTGCTTTAAAGGATATTTTGCCTTTACAAATGGTGCGCTTATCACTGCCTGGGTTTTGGTTGAAGTGCATCCAAATGCTGCTGCGTTTTCGCGTTTGGCTCATTTTACATCCGAAAAACACGTCGTCTATCTGTCCAGTACCACTTGTTATGACTTCTCTCTCTCGCGTATTCCGTTAAGACCCACCCCACCTAACTCCTCGTGCTGAAACCTACAAATCAGAGTAGGGGCGGGTCTTCACAGAATACGTTTGGGGAACAAAATCAAGCTTTTTAAAAGGCGAGTGAATTTTGGCAGGCAGTGAGTGCGGACCAACTTTGATTGAACGATAAGAAGAACGGCTCTCACCAAGTACGACTCGGTTCCCCTCGTTCGTACCAAAGAGCCGTTCAAAAGAATCGGCTCGTTCGCGACCGACACATCACTAACTGAGAGCTAACGTTAACTCTCCTGCAGATTCCAACATGGATAGCGTTGCAAAAGCATGAAATATATAGTTTGCACTTAACACTTAATAACAACTCGATGCTGTAACTGCAGACTATGAGTTTAAATTGGGTACACTAAGATTGTTGAAAGATAATTCATTGCTCACAGTAAAACAAACGGCGAAATACATATAGAGGAATTAATATCAAATAGGCGCATTAGTAACTTACTCTTACATAACCGCTGGGTTATAAAGTAGTAGGGAATAGTTTTAACGGAGGTATTTTACCGCACAACATGCACGGCAGGAGAGCCTCTGAGCCCCGCAGCCGCATCATGGTGCCTGGGCCAACGCTTAGAGCGGCATAGGGGAACAGTTTGCAGAGTTGATTCTTAATACGTACTCTTAACTTAACCACTTTTAACAGAATTGCGTCGGTAAGCACTTGATGCAAACTTTGCCCAACAACTTTGCGTGAAGAAATAGACTACATGAGCACGACAGGGCTGAGTCTAACTTTAACAGCAGTAATGGCGCTGGCATGCATTAAAATGTCGATGTTTCGTTCAAAACAGTGAATACAAGAAAAGTAAATAACACTTTCTAGTTAAAAAGCAGTAATTAATAACTCAGGTGGCATGCTTACTTGTTTTACGATGGTTTGAGGAGGATCCAACGCAAACACGTGTCCAACTGCTGAAGAACCGCTGCAAACTTGAGGAACAGGAAGTCTCACACCGCGGTATTCTCGTTTGAGGGCGTGGCATGACCGTGGCGTTGAAAAAAGCATTTTTATTACGTTTTCCAAAACGTCTTTTTAAAGAAAGTTCAGCAAATGTGATATTAATTTACAAATTAATGAGTTCTTAAAACATGTTCTCATTGTTGCTTACGTGTTACTTATTTAAACGCACATTGAAAAAAAACTAATTTAGGGCAAGTAAATTACATAAAAAAATTGAGTTTTGTTGACTTCACCATCGGAACTGTTTTTACAGTGTATGTACTACAGCGTCTCCAGCGCTTTCGAATGGCAATGGCCGTGGCTGTCTCCTCCTGATTGGTGGAGTTGGCCCAATAGCCGTAGCGCCACTGTCCTGACGTCAGGACAGTGTTCAAATCTGGATCAGTTTTTATCAGATCCGTTGCAGCCCCTTTTTTAGAGATTTGGGTATGGAGGAAAATAGAGAGGGTTGTGTTTTCTGACACTTGGTCAGTTCCCTGGAACACCGGGGACACATATTCATGTATAAAAGACGTACAAAAGTGCATTTTGCATGATAGGTCCCCTTTAAATAAAGGACTTCTAATAAAGTATTTCATCAGTGTGGCATTGGTACTTTTACTTAAGGAAATATCTGAATGCTTCCTCCACCGCTGGTCATCATTAGTATTCTGACTCTGAGCTTGTGGCTAGTAGTTAGTGCCAGATGTCCCCCCCCTCCTCCTCCTCCTCCATGCAGGGAAACCCCATGCAGCAGCCGGCCATTTATCCGTTATGAGCACATGAGGAGGCTCCTGTTGGCAGCTTATGTCAATCTGACAACCCGCTGATGGTGACTTTATGATGTCTCAGCATGACGCCTTTCACAGAGAGACATCTTTCTCAAAGCCTAACGGGACGCGTTACAATGAAGGCGCTCTAAAAATATGTATGGAGTTGGATCTATTGTAGCCTACTGTTTGTTTGGAGCTGTTGTTGTGGGAAGTAATGAGGGGGATGTTTACTGTATAACAGCAAATGAGTGAGTCCCTAACAAGCCTGTTAGAGCTTTGACAACATACTGTGTTTTTGTCCTTCTTATCTTCAGTATTGTAGACTGTGCTGTGAGAGTTAATGACATTTTTTTATTTGTGGACGGTGGATGAAGTTATTTGGTCGTTACTCTGGGCACCAGAAAGCATGCAGACCTTCAAAATATCATTCTGCAGTGGCTAACATAAGAGACAGCCGGTCTCGCTCTGTATTCAGGTAGCGCAGCAGGCATGCTTCACATAAATACACATTTCTTTGAACAATTATAGTATACCTTTTACATCGAGAGTATTGCAGTCTTTGGTCATTTTTCTGACTGAACAAGTCTGTTTCTGTATCTGGTAATGCTGTCATATAACATTTGTATTATCTTAATTTGTGATACAATATTCATATACAAACAACGTAGGTTTTCTTTTCTTTAAAGCTAAGTTATTAGTACTAAGCTCGCTATTCCCAATCCAATATGCATATTTCTTTTGCACGGATATGACATGCTGAAAAAGCTACGACTGAAAAGCAAGACCAAGTAAAAGATTCAGTTGAAATTGTTAACAAGCTACTGCCATCTTAAGGGAGGAAAACAGCATAGCAACAAGAGGCAGCTGTGAACACTCAGCCTACATATACAATAGATAGATGCTGTCAAAACCTTTGTTGCAAAAGTATATTATATATATATAAAAGAGTATTCATTTAATAGTCAAATACTGAGAAATGTAAAACAAGTATTTAATCCCCTACCAATTATACCTGGATTGTTATAAATATGACAAGTAACGTAAGCAGTAGAACAATAAAGAAAGGACAGTGCCACATCTGCTTGAAGATATTTAGGAAACCATTACTTTATTTTTGAACTATATCTTTTCACACTTCAAATATTCAGACAATTATAAACAAAGGCAGACCGTTTATTCATCATTAGGTTCCTCTGGAGTCAAAACTGCCCCCAAAATACAGAGGATACCATAACCACTGTGGATGTTTAACCATTGATTCTCAGAGAAAGACACAACACCAGTCCTGGACTTTTCTTAACATTTAAATAACAAAGGGCTATTACTCACACACAGCGGAACGATAACATCTGACATTTTTCAATTGCACAAGATTCAAGCACAAAGAAAAAGTGACCAGCCGGCGTCTGCAGACAAGAAATACAAACATCCCTTACTGAATTGTGCACTATCCATCTATTAGTTTTTATTGAAATACATCATGAGGGATAGGCTTCTAATGAGACTTTAACCACAGAACTCAAGGCAACCCATACAAAATGGAAGAACAACAATGATATGATTATAATAAGAAATAAAACAATGGAAAAAAGAAAGTTGGATTTACCGAGGCTAATGCAATGTTGTCATGCTGTTGTTCACTCATCTAACACTGTGTCACAGTCCTGTATCAGATAGACAATGGTTCAAAGGCTGCTGCAACATTCATTTGAAGCAGTCTCCTCCTTTATTTTGGCATTAGTTTCAGAAGGCCATCTTTTGGTGTACAACATCATGTCTGGATCTCCACTGGAACAAAGTGGCTCTAAGTGGCACTGACTCTGTATGTCTTTAGCTGCTCTTTTGTTTTTGTTAGCAACCAATGTTCCAATACAGTTTGTTTTCAAGGCAAAAAAGAAAAGTAATTACTCTAGTTGTAAAAACACGAGTTTCATAATATGAATTACAGACTATTCTGAGCTGTGGATCAGCCACCAATTTGTTGTTTCAGAACAAGAGTAATAGGGACTTTCAATGAGAAACTAGATTTTAGGAAGCTGCACTTGCAAACATGGACAGGAGGCCAAAATACTGTAATAAAAGTTGAAGGCAAAAGTCAGTCAGTCACTTCACAGGTGTTGTAACTTCAGGCTGCACAAACAAAAATGAGGTACCACAAGATATATTACATACATTAAAAGGTACCAATGATTTATATTATGTTGGCTTTAAAGTGCTTATCTTTACATACACACAAGACAACAATCTCTAAAGCAGCACTAATATGTCATGTCACATTATTTGTCTGAAAGGTCATCATCACTAACATGACATAAGGGCAAGAGAGAATACCTTTTCACAAAGCTCTGCTGCAAGAGGCCACACATCTTAAAGTCTCCCTCAGTGAAAGGGAGATTCTTTAATAGACTGTTTTCAATCTCTTCAATATAGTTCTGCTTCAGCACAGCCGAGGAGCTAGACGATGAGATGCAATCTTTACCCAGGCGGCTCTGCAATGTTGCCACGCTGTTGTTCATTTGGTCATCTGACTCATTGTCGCAGTCCTGTTCAATTCTTTGTCCACTGAGCAGACTCATGCTCTCATCTGCTGACAGTGTGTCGTTGTTCTGAACGTTGCTATGTCTCATATGTGGACTACTGTGTATGTCATTTGATACAGTCTCACTGATTATTTTGGCATTAGTCTCAAAAGGCGTTCTTGTGGTCTTGACGATGTTGAGGCACATGTCTCCAGTCCCTCCTCTGTTTTTCTTAGGGGTGTGGTACTTGCTCGGGTCAACAAGAATGCAGTCAGAGTCATTTTCACTAACCTCTGCGTCCATCTCTTCCTCAGAAGCATCTGGCTCCGTGGCTTCTTCGCCTGACTTCCCAGCTCCACGTACAGGAGAATCAAACAACACCCCTTTGGGTAAAAGAGGCTGGAAATGTCTGCGGCGGGGGCTGGTGTTTGCGGAGGAGCTGAGTTGGCTCTCAGGCTGACTCAACATGTAGTGTCGGACACACTCAGGCACCAGGATTTCATGGCGTTTTCTGTGGGGCAGTAAGGCAGAGAAGCTAGCAGGTACATGGTTTCCTACAATGGGTACAAGGGAGGTAGGTTTAAGTGCAGAGACAAAGTCCTCCAGCTCTTGGTAAGAGGAGTGGTCGGAGTAGGGAACCACATGGACATTTGGGTGAAAGGACACCAGGGGCCTGCTGGTGGGCAAGATGGCCAGAGTGGGTTGTTCTTTGTCCCACTTGTGTACATTGGCAGAGCAGATCTTCGACTGCTCCACAACTCGGATACGACCGGCACCTGGTTCTGTTGTGAAGACGTCAGGCAGCTCAAGGGCTTTGAGGGTCTGCATTCTCTCAAAGCTCACCTCAACCCAGGTTTTAAACTCCATTGCCAGCTCCACTAGCAAAGACTCCTTGCCCAGTGCATACAGGCCTGCAAAGCAATGCAAGAGAGAATCAGGGGAAAGTAGAAAAAAAACCCATTGAAATCAATAATAATAATTGCAATTTGAAAAGAAAAAACCCAATAAATAACATATTTCTAAATGAGCATGCAGTTGTATGTCAGAGGTTTTGTATTAAACAGCTGATCACTTTGTATTATAACTTGCCCTGGCCAAGAGAAGAAAATAATAATGACCCTTTAATTAAGAGAAACTACTTTTAGTGCATGAAAACATTCCCTTTGTTGTCATCTTATTGTCTAGTGGTGACCATCTATATGTTCATACTTCTAATGCGACTAGTAAAACAAGACATAATGTAAAGAAAGATCTAAATTAAAATACCTATGACAACATTGTGGTTTGGGTGTCTGCGGATGATCTCTTTGATTTGTTGAGTGGCTTGCTGTCTGGAGGGAAGGGTGTGGTTGGGGTCACAGTTGGTGTTGTCCATGTACAGGACATCTATAGTGGTGTGGGTCCTCAAGCATGGCTCAAGCAACATGGAGGGAGTGTATCTGAAGTCACCTGAAATGACAGTTACCGTTACATCACATGATTCTGTTATCGATAAATTAACAGCACATATGATGCTAAATGTGACGTTAGCAGAAAGCATTAGAGGAGGAAAAAACAGCTCAAGAAATCCTTCTACATCCTAAAAGAATCAGGTAAAACATGCTGCCCAGACACTCACCAGTGTACAGTATAGAGCCAAAGTAGCCTTCGAAGAGAAACATGACAGAGCCTGGACAGTGGTTGGCTTCTATCAGTGTGACGGTCAGCTTCTCCTTGCCGATGTCATCCATTGGCAACAGGTATGGCTCATCCAGCTCTAATGGGTGGATCCACTTTTCTTTCACCTGAGCAGAATCAGAAATAACGTGTAAAAGATAACTTAATTTAGTTATTTCCACTGTTGCTACACCCTAATGACAATTGTCTTATGTTGACTAAGTGAAAGAGGACTGCCCACCAATTGAAAAAGTCCAAGGATAGTTCAGTCAATATACATTTGCTTAAATAGATTGGATTTATAAAGCCATAAAAGAGT
The DNA here is from genome assembly GCF_902827165.1 of Trematomus bernacchii. Classification (NCBI taxonomy): domain Eukaryota; kingdom Metazoa; phylum Chordata; class Actinopteri; order Perciformes; family Nototheniidae; genus Trematomus; species Trematomus bernacchii. The sequence goes on from NW_022987727.1 coordinate 3,694,038, forward strand.
GGGCCGGCAGAGCTTGGGTTGGCATTTGAGTCCTAGTGCACAAGTGCATGAGTCATGTGACCGCCCTCACCTGCAGCTTGAGTCTCAGCAGAGTGGCGGTGGTCGGTGAGCAGTAGATGGGCCGGTTGCTCCAGGTAGAAGTCAGACCCACCGTGTGGTCACTGTGCATGTGGGACAGGAAAAACAGCCGTGTGCCTGGACACTTCCGCACCTGCCAGAAGTCCACGGCCAGCGGGGTGTGCGGGATGACTTTCCCGTTGACTGACATTGTCTACAGTTTGCTGGATATCCAACAACTACCAGTGCAACAGGTGAGATAACACGAGACGGACGATAACCGGTGTCCAAATGGTAACTGCTATTTGGGTATTTTTCGACAGGCATGTGTGTGCTAAATTGTGGGTAAAGCTAAGGTTGCTTCAGTGAATCTACACAAGTATTGCATTAATTGATCTCGGTGATAAAATATTGCAGCTAACAGAAGGGACCCCTGACGTTGCTAAACAGAACACAATGTGGCTATCTGTAGTTAGCATTAGCCGGCTAAATACCATACTTGCTCATTGTTGATAAGCGACGCCATTATCTTCGCTATCAGAACATCCCCTGTCCAACTTCACATCACAAGCAGAAGGCTCCGTTACATGTTGACGGCATGGTTGACTGTGCTAATAACAACAACAACATCCCCGCCATTTCTGTTTTCAATTCAACACTAAACGCCTCTTCCTGTTTTCATTCTTCATTCTGTAGCTGTCGTCCTGATCTCTGAACCACATCGCCACCTGGAGGATGAACCGTGGTGCACCCATAGGTGAACTCCGTTGCCGTACAAAAACATCTAAATGTAGAAGGTAAACAAATATATATTTACCAAATAAAACATTAATATGAAGCACATTTTCCTTAGAAAGAAATTAGATGAGACTGAGAATGACACAAAACTTAAACTTATATATCTGAGAAACCAGTCAAATTGAGTGTCGTAGAGTGAAACGGATCTGATATAGTCAATTTTACTATGAAATTACAAAAGGCAATACTAAGATTTATAAAATATTCAAATATATATTCTAGATATGTTGACTAATCTAATACTTTTTTTTAAATCATTCCTAACTTTTCATTACAATGCAATCCAGCTGTGAACACACGCCTTCTCTTTATTAATATTAACAATATTGCAATAAGGTGGTTCAAAAATAAATGTACATTAAGAAGCATCTTCCTGAAAATGATTGAATTGTGGTTTACTCTCCAGAAGATGGCGCCAAGAGAGAAGAAGCAGTTTCGATTTTTGTTGAAATAGAAAATGTGTCCATTGACATTTATTTATAAATATCCCACAAATTGAGAAAATATAAAATGTAAAAATATTCTTAAACACATGGTAAACGTTGACATTAAACTATCGTTATTTCATCCTAATAATAACATAAAAATATGTTTTGAACCTTTCCTAATATAAAAGGTAAATCATTTTATTACAGAAAATAAACAAAAAACCCTACAATGTGCAATATGTGCTAGTATTTATCTAATTGTGATATTCGATGATAGATTGTTTCCTCTTCTGAACATTTGGCTCATCTGGCATGATGTTTTTATAAATACAGACTATCCTGAATGTAATTTTCCTGAACACCATCACATTCAACTATCTGTAATATTTTACATGTGTATTTCATTTTTAATATACTTAGGTGGAGTTATTATAAAATGAGGGTATTGCTATGGTGACAGTGACCCATTGTAGCCCCCTCCCCCAATGTTTGCACACTACTCACTTTTCAGGATTATACCTGGGATTGCTGCACATTCCTCTTTTATCGCACAGCGTGTGCTCTCTTTATATTCAGAGGCACATTAATCATGCTCTGCTTTGCAGTTAATTATCTATCTTTCCCACACACACACACTCACACATGCAGCTTACCCTGCAGACGAAATTGTGGTAAAGAGCAGAGGAGTGGGTCGAGCTCAGTCAGGGAAGTCCCTGTTACTATTCACATCTTATGCTTTGAGAGAGGTTACACAGCTGGGTGCCTTTTTAGATTAGTGTGAACTGTGTGGTGTGATTTCATGCAGTCAAGACAGAGACAAGGCAGCAGGGGATTGATTACAATTCACTTCTATTGCACCATGTAAAATTGAGTTTTTTTAGGTAAATACATGGTACATATTTCACCTTGTATAGAATAATAGAGAGTACAAGTATACCTGACACATACAGTAAAAAAAAAGGCCACTGCAGTGCTGCTGATCTGAAAAGTCCATTTATTTATCAATGAGCCTAGATTCTTAGTGAAAGGCTTGGGGATAATTTGTATAGCACCCAGGATAACTTTATGTATACCACATATATTGTATCTTTTATCCGTCAGCAAGACTTCAACAATTCCACAAACTATTGAGCACCCTCACTCACAATGGAAATCTCACTCCTAGATCATGTGTTTTCATTTTACCAGCACATAATATACACAAAACCAATGTGTAGAATGACAGAAACACAAGCACAGTGAAAAAGCAGCAACAATGTTTACATTCATCAAGGCAAAGGTTGCTGAGGTCAGGAGGATGAGTTGTCTTCTCTGTCATGTTGTTATGCAGAGAAAACAAAAGTGGTGTCAGATGCTACAACAGCAGATGGCTGCACAGTCTGTGATCTGCCACTACCGTTTGAACAGCAATGCTTTAAATCCACCATATACAGTACACTTTTACTGACCTCAGTAAGTCCGTAGTATTGTCATTTTTCCCATTAATTCGTCTATTTACTAAACTGGAACTCTATACTATAACTATTTAAACTATGGCCAAACAATAAATGTCTTCCAAATGGCAATATGGACTAGTTCAATACCCAAATTACAGGAGGTGAAACATTTGTTAAAGTCAAAATATGTCTTAAAACACTATTTCTGAATAAATTATTGTGGTGCTGCAGAGAGGACCCTAGTCTCTACAGACTTGTTTAGTGCAGATCCTCACAAAAATCACAACATTATAATTTAAATATGTTTTTCAAATAATTGTAATAAAAAAACGGAGAATAAAGATGCAAAAATGATCATATCCTCTATTACCCTGAACCATAAAAAACGTCCCATGCATGACCTCTTGTGGATTCTCATATGTCATGCATCACTATGTATTGATCCTCCGTGAATAATGAGGAACGTGCGCTATCTCCATTGCCCTCATTTATCTGAGTCAACACATTTGTACAGTCAGAAGCAGTGACAGCTTTATTTCTTACATCCCCCAGGGAGGATGCACTGGTGCTGTCCACACACTCTGGCTGAGATATTTATGGACATGTGTGTGAAGCCAAAGATGCCAGCCAAAACGAGCTGGTGAGAAGACACATTCTCATCCTCGCATGCACTTTCACTTATTCCATCTGCCTTTCTCTGTTTATCACTCTGTCACTCTCTTGTTCTTCCAGTCTCTCTCTGTACGGATATGTTTTTGCTTTGTTTTCCTGACTTGATCCCCTCCACTCTGTCATCCTCAATAGGGCTTCATGAGGTTTTTGTTTGTGCTCTTGCTGTTTTATTTTGACACGCTGGGGTTGGACTGCTGTCTAAATCTCTTTACAGACAGGTTTTGAGACTGCCTTCATTTCCTTTCCACTGTAACACCTTAGTGTCGGAGGTGGAGGAGCTCTATGTGGGGCCAGGCTTCAACGCTCCACGATATACTGCGGGTTATGAGAGCTCGCTGATTCCACCACTTATCTGATTTGATTAGCCCAGTTCATTAGACTTTCAGGAGCGGGCGTTGAGGCATGCAGTCATCCTGCTGAAGATCCTCCACCGACCAGCGAAGGGTGCCGTTTTTAAGGGCCGCATTATGCAAAGGATTGTGCTCGTAGCCTGCTGTCATTGCAACGCTGCATACTGAGGGAAAGTGACTCTAATTGTCCTCCTGGAGGGCTCCACGTCTTTTTGAATTTCTCTTGGTAGGACGCAGACATGGGAAAAATCACCGCAGACTCTGAAAGACCGTGCAGTCCTAATCAGCATCATAAGTCATTAATTCTCTATCTATGAGCGGAAGCTGAGCCCGGGTCATTAATCAACTATATCAGTTTTTGATCAAAACAGATGCTGCTACTAAAGAGAGAATAAGAGTGTGAACCAAATGAATATTGCATGAGAAACTTGCTGTAATACTTTTTTGCTTCATCCTTTGGTGGTACCTAAATGTTACACAGTAATCCTGTTGTGCACTGGACACAACTATAAAGAGTGGTTGAAGGTTTGGTGTAAAAGGTGATTCAAGCAGTATTTACTACACTGACACTGTAAATGTTTCCAGTGCTGTATTGAATTTTTGAAATGTGAGCTGTAGTTTTTGAGCTTTCATACAAAAAACTGATTTTGGTGGAGTCCCAAGATTGTTTTACAGTTTTGCCAAAGAAGATATATTTGATTATTAAAGAGAGCTCTTGTAGTCCCTGACAACGAGCTGACAATTCCTCAAAGGTACTGTCAACCATGAAAAGGACACCCAGCTGTGTATTATTTGTTTTTCCACATGAGTTAGGAGGAACGTGATCATTCAGTGATCAGATTTACACACATTGCTTCGCTCTGTGCATGTTACACACGATTGGTATGCTGCCGTGATTTTTAACGTCATATCAGTTAAAAATGGGCTATCTTCCATTACTCTTTCACGTAGATCAGGACTGGATTCCGCAGAAGGGGTTCCACATTATGATTGCATTTTTTCATAGATGCAAAGAAGAATTTTGCTCTAAGCTTTTTAGATACGGCTTTCTCTCTATAACAAAAAACAAAATATTGTAGGTGCATTACCGAAGATTGGATGATGGAAAACTGAAAATCTGCAGTAAAAGCATCATTCACTTGAAAAAGAGAGACTCTCATTTAGTCGTGAACAATGGGTTTTAAAGTAGCTTCAAGTCTGCCCGCTGAGGCTCGAATAAAAGTACAACATGGGTGAACGTTATGAGAGCAAAACACTATGTGTGTTGTTCTGTTTATGTTTTTAATGTTTCATGTGGAACCTACTTGAGCAGGTCTCCCTTGAAAAAGAGATCAATGATCTCAATGGGATACAACCTGGATAAATAAAGGTGTGAAATGAAATGAAATGAATGTGATTATGGCAAATCTTGTGAGGTAGATATGTTAAAGGACATCAACATCTAAGGGACGTTTTAAGACTTCTGTTGAGAGTTTATGTCACTTATGTTACTCTTAATAGATACCACAGATTTAAAGATGTTCTTATTCGTGCCAGTAGTACCCTGCACACTAAACTGTAATAAAAGACACAATAAATAATTGATGATTTAAGCCCCAGAGAAACTGTACTCACAGGGCGGCAATATGCTTTAGTGTATCAATGTGCATGACAAATTCTGCGTTAACTCATGATGTAGTGAGGTGCTTCCCTAGTCCATAATGCACACATGAAACAGGTTCTGCTTTTACTACACAAGAATTGTTCTGCGATCATTTCCAATTCCTCTTAAAGCGCTTTTAGGCTGCAAGAAAAACTCAACTGTAGCTGCTTCCCTTCTTGTTTGAAACATTGCCTGTAATACTGCCCGATGGGAATCGTTATGGGAAATGCTCTGTTGTTGTTGTTGTGAGGGAATGTGGAGGTGTGATGTGTTTTGTTGCTTAGTTGCTGACGGCATCCTTGAAGTGCTTCAAACTAAGTAGCTGCAGAAAAATAGGGGTAACCTTGTTTAGGCCTATTACAGTCTGACTGGGACAGCGTACAAACGTATACAAAAAAACTATTTTCCCCGCTGTTAATGAGACAACAGGCCCCCCCCACACACAAGTGTATTTAGGTACTGTGTATTACTAGTGTCTACAGTAGGCTATATTAACAGGACAAAGCAGCAGGTTTGGTGGGAATCCAGGTATCAGCGTTTCAATCTGTTCAAGGCTGTGGGCAACAACTCCTCATTAGTGGCTTAATTAAAAACACTGTTTGGCAATACAGCCATTCTAGCTGATGCTCCCAAGTGCCTGGTAATATAGATTGATTTCCAGTAAATTAAATGGTTGCTGTATCCACTTGGGAGTGGCAGACAATCAATGCATGGCCTATCTTGTATTTATTTACTGTATAAAACAGATATGTACATATATTTATGTTCTATAACAACTATAATAAATTATATAATATTTAACATCAACAAAAAGCAGTCAAGGAACAGGTTGTTTGACTTTTCACTGGACCTTTTAGGCTCTAGAGATTCACAGCCTTTTATTCCAAATGTCCTGCCGCAGCGATCAGCATGACCTTTGTCTGTGGTGTTTGCAATCACTTAGAGCCAGTTCATATCAAATGTGAGCTCAGTACCACTCACTATGATCGCAGTTGAACTTCTCTCATCCCAGCAGGATTAGGCTGCGGTGTATATTTGAAGAGAGACGGAGAAAGAAGCTTTTCTTTTAAGTCAGTTTAGGTTCTGTCTCTGTTGAATATTAATTTGCAAATTGAAGAATAGTGTATTTAGTCAAAGTATAAAGGTTGCAATTGCCTCCACCATGAGTGCTGCAGCCTTTTTTCCATATAAGTGGTTTTTTTGGGGTGATATAAGATGGCTGATGGCAAACTAAATTGAGTGATGGCAGGGTTTTCAGCACAAAAATAACGAGATGATACCTCAGTATTTACTCTTAGTTGGCTTTCTGGCTAACCCACTTTTTGTTATGCTTTAGTTATCATTTGCAAAACTGAGGATATACACAGTGCGATAGAAAATGTTCCAAATTATTCATGCAGCTCCAGTTGGGCTTACATAAAAGACTTGTATGGCATCTCTCCCTGTCTTTTTCCCCCAAGATGCCTCTATTCTTGTTCTTTTTCAGATGCCTGTGTTGTCTTTTCCAACCGCAATCTTTTTCATCTAGCTTCACAGTTTTCTAGGTTCTTTCACCACAATTTCTATCCCCACATCGTGATACGTTTGAATCATAGTAGCCCTAATAAGAGGAATAAAACAAGCAAATCATTATACTGTATATTTTCCTAAAGGCTCAAAGGTTGTCTTGCCTTCTGTGTTTCAGATATGCAAAACTGCAATAATCTTTGTATATTTCAGTACTTAGTCAGAAGAACTGCATGAATATACAATGTCTTGTTCCAAGTATTAGATTTAAGCATGCTGAATTATTTTCCATATTTGATTAGCTGTTGAATTTTTATTGTTGCATTGCCTTTCAAATCTGTTTAGGCAGACATTGGTAAAACTCAAAGTGAGCTGCCCATAGTTTTGCATAATTTTTTTTAAAGGGCCAGATGTGCGTACAGGGGAAAAGGGAAATGTTCAGGTAAACACGTGAGAGTGCTTTCACCACAGAGAAGGAAGTGAATGAAAAATGCTCTTTTATCTAATTTCTGTCCCTGTTCCTACGCCCCCACCCAGATGCCAATATGTAATGCTTATGGATGGCCTGCTCAGCATCAATTACAGCCAGTGTATACTGAAGTGAATCAGTGCACATGTAAGGACTCTGTGGTGGACTGAGACAGCTGACACAACCGTTTTAAAGGTCATGCAGAGGGGTATGCATCTGACACAGATCAGTTTAGGGAAGGTAAATTACAGAGGACTGTAGCTCCAGTGTAGGAGGATACTGCAGCATCCTGTTCACCTTAAAGTAAGGCTAAGCAATAATTCATTATGACAATGTATTGTTTCTTAGTGGAATCCTATCGTTATGAAATCATATACTGTGATTCACCTTTTATGTCCTCTAAATTGATAATCACAAGCACATACTAACAACCAATACCTCTGAAAAGCTCTCTCTCTCTGTATCATTTCATGGATAAACAAACAGTACATCTATATTGCATATAATTTCAGTTGAAACTTTCAAGTTAAACTTAATAATCAGAAGAAAATATAATCTTTTAATTTAATTTACACAGGAGCATGTGATTTATTTCATATAGACTGTTTATTTATTTGTTGAGTTATCAGAAAATGCAATATATAATGATAGAAGATATTGGCCAGATTGGCCCCAGCCCTACATTTAACCTACTGAATCACATGTATACTGACCCGTTTATGGGGTGCATCAGTATAACAAATGCAATACAATACAATAGCTCTGCATTATGTTCAATCATTGAGGAGGTTTTAAGGTTCAGTCTGTGCTGACACTGTGCAAAAACATGATGCTGCACCTGATAATGCTATACAGTATGCTGCTGTTGTTCTGGACTGTACTGTATTGAAAGGTGTTTCCAATTTATGAAATGTTTATTGGTATTGACCAATGCCAAATACTGTACCACAACATTACTAGGCTAAGCTGGTTTGCAACGCCTGTCTGCTGCTCTGTGGCCTTAATCCAGCCCAATGAAAACAGAAGTAGACAAAACATAAGAAATGGAACATAATACAGTTCAATAAAACACCCCAACACGGTGAATCATCGAGTATTATAAACCTCACAATTTTCTAAATTAGATTTCACTGTTTTTATTATGACATTGGACTGTGTCAATTATAAGCCGTTGAGTGTGCCATTCAGATGAGTGAAATTACCAATATGACTCAATCGTGAAGCAAATTGCTTCTTGGAAGAATAAGAACACAGCAGGCAGATGTTCCCTCTGAAGTTTAAATGCACAGAACCACACATTTATTCAGCAGAGTGATTTCCAATAATGAGGCAATAACAGCAAGCATTCATTTGTCTCCATTATCGCCCGTATGGTTTAATAGACTTCAAGGATTGAACGGAGTTAGAAATCCACTGAGGCAGTGGGTTTCTAACGGCAACAGATTACACAGGTTGAAGAAAAGGTGAAGCCTCACACACTTCAATCAGGAGAGACGTTGATGTATGGAATACATATTTATTACCGGGACACGTAATATGAATGTGATAATGATAATGATTGCCAGAATTAAAACAGGAATGGAATGGTGTTTGGCGATTAGGCCCGGTTTGCAGGATTATCATTCAGGAGGGGAAGAACCGCTCCGAAGAAACCCCCCGGGGTCTAGACACTGGTGGTGGTGATAAGTAGGTGGGACCGGCCTGAAGGGAGAAGGTTTAGCTTGGTCCTGTAGGAGACGGGAGGCGAAAGGGGTGGAGGAGGGTTGCGTATTGTCACCTGAAATGACAGCTGACAGAGGGAAGAGCAGATATAAAGGGATTAGCGGGTGCAACGATAGGCTTGTGAGAATGGAGAGAGGAGAGATTGGTTAGCTGGGGAGTGACGCCCCCGATCACTTAATGAGGGAGGAGAGAGTAATGAAGTGACGTGTAATCTGAATGAAGAGCTTGGTCTTCCTGATTGAACTTGCGCTAAGCTTCATTTGTAAATGCATTTATAAGGATAAGAACCCAATGTTTTCCCAAGGCTCTCTTTTATGCTCAGGGTTTTTAAATGGCAAATCAAAGGTCATATCCACTTACAATTAAGTACTCAGTTCATTAAGTTTAAGGCAGATTATTGCACCTAGTGTACAAACACGGTGTATACTGTAGATAAATACTACCCAACAAACAAATCAGAATCACAATACCTTTATTTGTCCCACGGAGGGGAAATGTATATTGTTAAAGCAAGTAATGAGAAGCATGCATAGAAATATTAAAGATATAAGTAGAAGTTGCACAATTTACAAAATAAAATGAAGAACAACAACAATTTGCTACCTGCAATAACTGTTTGTTTTGTGCCTCTTGCGGGCAGTGGGAACATGCTGTAAACACAAATCTGGAGTTGTCAGTGTCACCTTTAAATTGGCAAACCTGTTAGCTTGCAGTTACTGTATACATCCAGCAGACGCACGTCACACATGTGATGCATTGTTATATCGGGGTTAAAAATATTGATTATAGCCTCTTTATTATTTTAAAAATACAGGAATTAATTAAAAGGTGTGTTATAATACTGCTCTAACCCAGGGGTTCCCAAACCTTTCAGCCCACGACCCCCAAAATAACAGATTTCAAGAAGCGTATAAAACAAACAATGGATGCATCCGATGAGGCGAGGCGAGGCGAGGCGAGGCGAGGCGAGGCGAGGCGAGGCGAGGCGAGGCAAGGTGCTTTACAAAAATGAAAGACATTAAGAGCATTAAGAAACATATTATAAAATGTTATCTAGAAACACTCATTTAAAAGCAATGATATCAAATTACATTTAAAAACACTCATTTAAAAAGCAAAGATAATAAAAGTTACAGTGCAGTTTAAGATATGAATACATCAATTAAAAGCAGCGGCAAAAAGATAAGTCTTCAGCCTGGATTTAAAAGTAGTAAGAGTTGCAGCGGCCCTGCAGGTTTCTGGGAGTTTGTTCCAGATATTTGGAGCATAATAACTGAACGCTGCTTCTCCATGTTTAGTTCTGACTCTGGGGACAGAAAGCTGACCAGTCCCTGAAGAGTTCTGGATGGTTCATAATTTAGCAGTAGGTCAGAAATGTATTTTGGGCCTAAACCATTCAATGCTTTATAAACCAACTACAGTATTTTGAAATCAATTTTTTGACACACAGGAAGCCAGTGTAAGGACTTCAGAACAGGAGTGATGTGATCCACTTTCTTAGTGTTGGTAAGGACTCGAGCAGCGGCGTTCTGAATCAGCTGCAGCTTTCTATTTTTTAGTGAGACCTTTGAAGACACCATTACAGTAGTCGAGTCTACTGAAGATAAAAGCATGGACAAGTTTTTCCAAATCCTGCTGTGACATTAGTCTTTTAATCCTAGATATGTTCTTTAGGTGATAGTAGGCTGATTTAGTAACTGTTTTAATGTGACTGTTGAAACTCAGGTCAGAGTCCATTACTACACCTAGATTTCTGGCTTTATCTGTTGTTTTGAACATTGCAGACTGAAGCTCAGCGCTAACTTTTATACGTTCTGCCTTGGCTCCAAAAACCATTAACTCAGTTTTATCTTTGTTTAATTGGAGAAAGTTCTGACACATCCAGTCATTGATTTGTTCAATGCACTTACTCAGTGTTTGAATTGGAGCATAGTCTCCTGGTGAAATGGTTATGTAAATGTGGGTGTCATCCGCATAGCTATGGTAACTTATTTTGTAGTTTTTCATTATCTGAGCCAGTGGTAGCATGTAGATGTTAAAGAGAAGAGGCCCCAAGATGGAGCCTTGAGGAACCCCACATGTCATATTTGTCAACTCAGATGTGTATTTACCTATAGAAACAAAGTTTTTTCTGTCCTTTAAGTAGGATTCAAACCAATTTAGAACTGTTTCCGAAAGTCCCACCCAGTTTTCCAGTCGGTCTAGTAATATGTTGTGGTCATCAGTGTCAAACGCAGCACTGAGATCTAATAATACTAACACTGAAGTTCTGCCACTGTCTGTGTTTAAGTGGATGTCATTGAAAACCTTTACAAGTGCAGTCTCAGTGCTGTGGTTTGGACGAAAGCCTGACTGGAACACATCCAAACAGTTATTTAAATGCAAGAAATTACTCAACTGTTGAAAAACTACTTTTTCAATGATTTTACCTAGAAATGGGAGGTTTGATATTGGCCTGTAATTGTTAATTACTGAAGCATCTAGATTATTCTTTTTTAAGAGCGGTTTAATGACTGCCGTTTTTAGGGCCTGTGGAAAAAACACCTGAGTGAAGAGATTTGTTTACTTTATGAAGTAGATCTGAGGCCATGCAAGGAAAAACATCTTTGAAAAATCCTGTTGGAATAATATCAAGGCAGCAGGAGGAGGATTTCAGAAGTTGAATAATGTCCTCTAGGTTTTTATCATTAATCTGATGGAATTGTGTCATGGTGTTTGAATTGATTTTAGGTGGACATAGGGACAAAACATTTGCTGTACCTGATGCAGAGGCACTGACTGCTTGTCTAATTTTCTGAATGTTGTCAGTGAAGGAGGCAAATTAATTGCAGGCCCTGGTGGATAGAAATTCAGAGGCTACTGACACTGGGGGGTTTGTTAGTCTGTCAACGGTAGCAAACAAGGCACGTGCGTTGTTTTGGTTTTTGGCAATTATGTCAGAGAAGAAAGACTGTCGTGCGTTTTTCAATTCCAAATTATAAAGGCCAAGTCTCTCTTTATAGATTTCAAAATGAACCTGGAGATTTGTTTTTCGCCACCTACGTTCAGCTTTTCGACACTCTCTTTTTTCTGTTCTCACGGTCATGGCCTTTCTCCATGGAGATATTTTCTTGCCAATCACTTCCTTTATCTTAGTTGGAGCAATGGCATCTATAACATTTTTAATTTTTTTATTAAAATGATCTACTAGCTCATTTACTGAGATGTTAGCAGGGGCAAGTGTGGAAGAAAAATTATGAGTAAACATTTCCCTAGTATTTTCAGTTAAATATTGCTTTGTGGTTACCTCTTTTTGAACATTTTTGTGAACAGAAATAGAGCTCTCAAAGAAAACACAGGAATGATCAGAGAGTGCAACATCAGTCACCACAACCTTAGAGATATTCAGACCCTTTGAGATAATTAAGTCCAGAGTGTGTCCCTTATTGTGCGTGGGCTCCGTCACATGCTGAGTCAGTCCATAGTTATCAAGAACACAACACAGTTCTTTAGCCCCTCTGTCCTGGGGGTTGTCAACATGGATGTTAAAATCACCAACAATGACTAGACGGTCAAAGTCAATACACACTATAGACAGCAGTTCAGTAAAGTCATCAAAAAAGCTTGCACAGTATTTGGGTGGTCTATAGATATTTAGGAACAGAGCTCGAGAGGAGCATTTCAGCTGAAGGGCCACATAATTATTCAAAAGAGTATTACATGAAGTCTGTTGATGATCAGAGGCCGTTGTTGGGGCTGCATAAGCGTTTTTTTATTTTTGTTTTGTAGGCAGACCATGCAGGCCTCAGAGAGTTAAACTTGGGCCTGCGACCATAGTTTTACTGTATTTTGTTTTGAAAATCCACAGCGGAGGTTTGTGTCGTACTATGCAGTGTATTTTGCATATCTCTCAGTAGCCAACAATCTGTGAGTCTGTTGTCTCGGACATAAACTCCGTAATAAATGTAGTCTACATTTCATAAGAGGTGTAAAACCTGAGAGCATTTTAAATCGCATTTAAATGCTTATATAATCTGTAGTTGTATTTGTATTGTTGATTTATTGTGCGAACGAGGCGATGTAGAGAAGGTTAAGCTGTCATTATTAGGCTGTTATGTACTGTTGGAGTGGTAAGCAGGCCTATTGTTTTTGGATATTTGTGGAGTTAGGTGGTCCATGAGTGTTTTTTTTATTGGTTAAGTGGTCCTTGGTATGAAAAAGTTTGAGAAACATATACAGATGGCTAGTCCGCCCCTGAAAAATGTCTATGCACACGTTATTATTAATACTAATAATACAAAAAAATTGCTCTAACCTACCCTCTGCTCAGACAGACTGGCATCCTGATAAGCCTTTACACAGTGGAAGGCATCTCATTCAAGCAGATTTCCATATTCTCCTCCACTAAGATCGAAAAAAGAATTTGGATCCACGTTCATCTCTCTCCATTTGCTGTGTCAGCTGACCCTTTAGAATAAACACACTCTGTCATTTTGATGGTCTTTTAAGATTCATCTTATGTACAGGGAGTGAAATATTAATACCTTCAGAAGCCCCCGGAGGGTCTTACACAGGGCTCAAAGTGTTAACAAAAGATGTTTGCTATTCACTGGGGACTGCAGCAAAGAGCTGCTAGATTACAGAAATAGCAGCCAGCACGCGTTGGATCTCGCTTCGTTGGAGCTATCCGAGCACTTGCTCTTGAGTTTTCAAAGCAATATCCCCAAATAGACAGGTTATGATAAACTAATATGCTGCTTTGATTTTTGCTCATATGTCAAATATGACTGTTGGGGATGCGACTCTATCATTTTCCATACTGGCTGTGGAGTGTCAGCAGAAGAAACCGCTCATGTGTTTTTCTTCATGTGTAATCACTGAGCCAGAGACACAGAGAAAATAAATCTACCAATATGTAGAATGTTTTTAAAACTGTGAAATAAGCAGCCAATCTCAATCTGCTGCAAATGCTTCTGCGTTAGCTACATATATCTTATTGTCAGCAGACAGCAACGTACTCATTATCATTTTATGAGGCCACGTTGGCAGAGTGTTTGGCAGAGTGCTGTACGCCTCAAACTCTGTTGGAGTGAATTAACTTAAAGCAGGATTCAGACATTTGCCCTAGATATTTTTAGTGTCTTCCCAGGCTGCCACTGCAGGGACTGCATGTTCAGAGCTCAGACAGTAAAGGCAAAATCTGTGCTGCGACCTTTTCTACAGAGGTGATAAAGGCTTGGGATCAAGAAGTGGGGGTCTGTAGATCATTTGACTTTACCTTAACTGCACTTCTCCTCTCAGGTTTATCAATCAAGCCTTCCAATTCTACATTCACAACTGTTTCGCTAGCAGGATATCATCAACGCAAAAAAGACATTCAAAGTTAGTATTGATTGCAGCCGTAAAAAATCAATTCTGTGTGAAGCTGAGCACTTTTAAATGCATCAGCTGAGCGTGTGTTCTTTGTTAAACTAAATCAGGCAATTTACAACTCCTGGCGTGTTGCGATGATGCAGTTTATGTAATCTTGTTCGGTATCGGGTTGTAGCTGGGAGTCGTTATCATCATGTTTACTCTGAGGAATTACTCACACCAATGAGACAACTTATGCCAAAGATATTCTTTACAAATCATCTGAAGCTTTCAGTCTATTATTTACTGGGAGGTGTGCTTGTTCATCTTGCAGGGAAAGATAAGCCCGCACTGAACAGAGAGAGAGAGACCGGGAGGGGGGGGGGGGATTATTGCTGGAGAACTCTGCACCTCAGCACTTTTAAAGGGTTATTGACCTTATCTCTCTGCTCAAGAATGTCAGTGGATTGTTGACATTCACTGAACCTGTTATTATGCAGACAGACAGAGATGTGTGTGAACAGGAGTAATAGGAAATTAGATTTTTTTTTGGAGAACGGTTGAAATGCAATGTCCTGCCAAGCCAACATTTTCAAATATGACCTGATGTCAAGTGTGGAGCAGATCTTGACCAACATAATCTCTCGCAGACAAAATATTCCTCTCATGTTCTCTAAATTGTAATCGAAAAGCACCTGAAAGAGGATACTTTCTTTATTAAACTCCCCATATTCTCATACCTCCGCTTGCCCCATTTTACTTATTAAGGAGTGCTTTTGCATTCCATGTCATAAAAAGGCTAGCCCACAAGGGATTGTATTTAATCAAAAATCTGCCTTTGCTTTAATGTTTCCCTTAAGCCCAGATTTTCTCATTGTGAGTAAGAGCTGGAGGGCAGCAGTTAGATAGCAGAAACACTAAGGTCTGCAAAAAACTGACTAAACTGGGTTTTCTTTCAATTTCTTTGTGTGTTCCCTTTCTCACTATAGCGGCGATTTCTTCCTTCAACATTTTTAAAACTTAAATGTATAACCCCACAGTTGACAGTTTAACTCAGAGGTGGGCAAAAGTCCACAGGTGCACTCCAGTCTCTCTCTAACCTTGAATCTCCTTTTGATTATGGTGCGTCAGATTCTTAAACTGAAGAATCGTTGAGCTGCCAACTATTGATCGCAGCAATGTGAGATGCAATCCAATATTCAGTATCCTCCCACTGTCATGCCAGGCTGCCATGTTGCAAACTATTTCGAGAGCAGCATGAGTGGGCATTCATTATTCATGTGATCATGACCACTTGCTGTATGTATGCATTTTATAGATGTTTCCTGTTTGTAGTTATGCAGCATGAGTTGGAGTATTTGTGTTCACACTTGAACCTCTTCTTACTTTGCTCCTCTTGCAGGCAGCACATGTTTAATTCGTTTCCCCTACTGTTAAGAAGAAACGTGTCAAACCTTCTGTGCAGCTGCTGATCACCTCAACCTGTTCAGGTGAAAAGAGCCACAGAACGAGGTGATGACATGCTGTCAGCCCTGATGTATCCCTCCCTCTGCATACATAGCGATGGTTTTGTAACACAAGGTTTGTCCGTGAGTGAGGCAGGCCAGGTGACGCTCAGAGCTGTTAGTGATGGGGCCGAGACAGGGAACGCTCTCTGAGGAATAGTGCTGGCTGTTTCACCAGCCACCCTGTCACTGTGTGCTCTCTAACAGCTATAACAAGTGACATGATTGGCATATATTGGCAAGTAGGAAATTAAAACACACACGCACACAAACACGCACACATTCACATTCACACAGCATTCTAGCTCACACTAATAATGTGGAAAATCCCCAAGGATGTGGGAAATGAATTACACCGTCACCATTAAATTGGCATTTCTAGGATGGCATGTCAGGGATAAGCCGTCAGATTCCTGGTTTAGCTAAGTGTCATCCTAGATTGGGTTTTGATTGAGATTGTGCTCAGCCTCCTGTTGTGAGCACCCTGGAGATTTTACATTACAGCCTTCTTCTAATTGACAACGCCCTTATGCCAGCGTGAGCGTAATGCTAACACTGCGTGGCAGCAGCTGGTGAAATAAAACACAGGATTAAAAGAGAGCGAAAACGTGTGTTTGTGGGTGGCTGGTGTGGGAGTTGGAGAACTGTATGTAGTATTGGTGCAGAGATGAGAAGATAGAGAAAAGAAGGGACAGTGAAGTGGAGATCTGGTGCAGGAACATCAAACAACTGGACAGGTTAAGTGAGAAATGACGTTGTACTGTGGATGTTAGAGACGGCAGAGAGAACAGGAAAGAGCAAGGTTCAAAAAATAAAGAGGATGGGGAATGCAATAGTGTGATAAAAAGACCTGGTATACAACTTGATGGCAGGAGAAATCCCCAACACGCTACATCTTACATTCAACTGGCTGGCTGTCAGCACAGGGCTGCCATGGCTTGAAGGCAGGCGTGACCTGTGATTGGTCTCGCTGGGAACGAGGGGCTGAGATTGAGGCTGTGGCCAAGGCTGTGAAACGCCTCAGCTAGAGGCAGAGACTCTGTTAGAGCGGAACTCTTCTTGTCAGAAACACAGTGATAGAGAAATATAGAATGGGTGAAGATGGAGACCTGAGAGGGATAAAATATTAATTCAGAACCCACAGCCCTCAACTGAGAAACAGAGATTCCTCTTTTAAAGAGAGCTCTCTCTCTCTCTCTCTCCTTCCTGCTCTCTCTCTCAGTAACTCACAATGTTCCTTAAAAAGTTTTCCATTTGGAGAACTTGCACTCTCACTTGTCCCGGTCATCCATAATTTAGCAGGTTTGCCCCGTGGCGTTGCTTACCTTGAATCATTTGTGTGCTTTTTCCGGTCTCTTTGTCTGTAGTACAACCAGAAGTGGTCCTGCTGTTGATTTGGTTTTACATCAGGCGTTCCCTCAAGTGCTCTGTGGTGCTGTGTTTAATTAACTCAATTTGACCTTTGGGTATAAAGGTAACACTTCCATGTTAAACAATCGAGCATTTGGGTCTTGGAATGTCCAAGACCCATCATGTACATTTCTACGGACGTTCTCAAGCAATGCTCCAAACATAAGGCAGAAGTAAAAACAAGTTTATCTGCAATTTATAAATAATGAAAGAGGCAGGTCAATATTTTACCCTTTGCACTTTAAAGCAACAACCAAATATAAATCTCACCTGAGATGTAAATGGGTCAATGCAGGTTAACAGTCCTGGACTCACAGCTGTGTGATGCGGTTAAACAAGGGATAGATGTTAAATGCTTGGCTTTGGTGTGGAAGGGTGAACACAGCCTATTTTCTGCAGAGTGACTTGACATCTGGCCCATTAGCAATTAACTCTGCTCTGCCCTGGCTGCTGCCACGTATCCAACAACTCCTCCAAATGAAATGACAAAACACATTGTTTTTTCATTTCCCTTCAGGATGACACATAAAAGCTTTTTTCTATCTCATATATTTGTTTCTGCCTTTAACTGACTGTTCCCTGACCGTTTTCTGACACTGCTCTGGATGAGGTTTGTGTAAAGGCACCAACACAACTTACTTTGGGAATGACTGTTGTTGTGGTTACACTAGCAGCTATTTAAAACTGTATCAAAGTAACAATGCTAACCTGCTGATGTTTAGCAGGTAAGGTTTGCCATGTTTAACATCTTAGCTTACCCCATTAGCATTTTAATATTTGATAGTTGCACGGCATTCATTTTGCACGGTTGGTTGATAGTGCCTACTACCTTGTTTGGCAATCATATAACATTTATTGTTCTTAAATAATTATCCTTAACATTTGAACAACAATTTTAGATTTGAATATTTGAAATGGGAAAATAAAACCCAAATATGCTAATTGGATACAACCAAATGTTCAGGAGAAATTATAAATATTTAATTTTTGGGGAAATTGGTTGAACCAACTCTTACAGGATTATAAATAAAAAAAAACAGAGGAGGAATAAAATATTTAAGCCTGTTGGCTCATCTAATTATCTTTTACAACCATGTCAATGACATTGAAGGCAACGCCGTTTAGCTGTGACATGTAAGTAACAATTCGGTATTTGTGGGTCGAAAATAGCCTGGTTTGAAGGACTAAACATGGGGTTAGAACTTTGTGCACTATATTTTCAAGTCATTGTGTTGATTTTTAAAATATAATTTACTAAAAGTAATCAGTATGCATAGAAGCAAGATCCTGATGTCCTACCCTGGGGTAAGGACACTTCAGTACATCCTTTAAAGAACATTGACAGAAGACCTTGACCTTGGCATCTATTATTCATACGCATTTACAAAGAGGTGATAAAAAACAATTGTAAAACTAAACAGCCCATTACTGCGGCTTTAGAGAAGTAGAAATAATGTATGTGGTCAGTTCATTTCAGATAATGGTAAGAGATTCTTACACATTGTTCTATTACCAGTTTGTTTGGAAACTCAGTCGAGGGTGTTCGGGCTGACGCAGTTTATGTAGACTTGACTGCTTTAAAGAAGCTCAGGGATACCTGAACAACACTGGGATTATCTGGATCCCAGCATCCTGACATCTGTGTGTGAGTTTTAATCTGTGTCCTCATTTGTCAGTAAACCATACAACATGAATTCAGCCGAGACAATCGTACTCCTCCTTACAGGGCAGTGCTCAGTGCCATCTCACAGAGAGAATTTATGACGGATAATAACAAAATATTTGAAGGCAATATATAACACAGTGTTTGCTGGTTTACATGCTTCGCCTGAGATGACTGGGCATCTATAAAACTGAAATCTTCTTTATTTTTCTCTGTTTGGCCGAAACATAAATCAAAAACACCCAAAGTATCAAAACAGTCTGGATGACATCTGCTCTATGACTCGAGGTATAAATCAACAAAATACATTCTCTGATGCAAGTGAAAAAGACCTGAAGTGTAAAGCCCCCACCGCTGGGTGGAGCAGTGTTAATAAAATGATACTACTAAAACGTTGTTATATAGCAGCGATTACAACGGAATGATAGAAAATGCTTTACATAGGAAAACAAACAATTCAGCACCACAAAATCAATCAATAGTATTTAGGTGCAGTATCAAAATGCAGCATTGTTCAAAAACGCTTAACAATAAAAATGGAATCATAGAATAAAGAGTACAGCAAATAAAATCATAAATATGAAAAGGAATGCTAAAGGGGTGATGGACTGACTAAGTGTTGGCTGTAATGAAGTGAATAAAGCTAGGTTTTAAGCCTTGATTTAACGTAGTGGAAGGTCATTCCAGAGATAAAAAATCATTACAGACAAATACTCTGTAGTCACTCTTTTTCACTGCAGGAATAACTAGCAGTCCAGCATAACGAGAGCAAAGAGGAAGTGCTTATGTATATGGTGTAATACGCTCAGAGAGGTAGGCTGGTGCAAGACCATGCAATGCCATATAAGTTCAAAGAAGAATCTTAAAATAAACTCTTACACTGGTAACAGTGAAGAGAGACCAGAGGGGATTTTATATGGCCTTTTATTTATAAGGCTTTACTGCTAAACATTGCCTATAGTAGTTACTGCTCTATGGTCCCATTTTAATACAGTTCTTACAATGTCAAATCCCAGGACATTTTGACTTAGCTGTACCTCTTGTTTCCACGGAAAGGGGAAAAAATCTTTCTTCAAGTTTCTTAAATATGTGCAATTATGTGTAAATACTTTTTGGATTTATAAAAATGTAGATTGTTTTTTGTCTGTCTCAGCTTGAATTGTTATGTTTATATTGTTATACCCAGTAAAGCAAGCACATAAAAGACCAGAGAATAGGAAAAAAACACAAAATACAATAAAAACAAAATGTTTGTGCTAACGTGATAAAAAGTGTTTTTTCAGCCTCACATTCTCAGGTTGAGGCGTTGCTTGGTCCTTTTTCGTTCTAAAGTTACCAGTCGGCAGGCGAAAATCAATGTTAACATTAAATCAAAAATACTCAACGGCAAAATCAATGAACTGTTCTGAAGTTCACCTGAATGCGGTGAATAACAATGCTCACAGATCCTCCAAATACAATTCTCTTTCTTCTCTGTGGTGTGTGAATTTGCTCCATATGGGGCAATCTAATAATTGTAATATCTATTGTGAACAAGAGGAATTTTGCAGGGAAAGGGGATTCAAAAGGGGATTTATTTCCACCTGTCCTGTAAATGCTGAGATATAAAGACCCTGTTTAATGTACTGTCATATATATATATAAACAGCCATGCACTATGGCCTGAAAATAAAAGTCAGCCACTCTCTGACACAGTCAACAGAAAAATTAACAATAATATGACTTATGGCCACGAAGTGCATAATTGGACATAATGCAAGCCTGATATCTCAACCCAGTCTGTCAGGGTTGATATTCTTGCAGCCTTTTCCCCGTCTTGTACGCAGACATGTTTTAGCTCCATTGTTATTTAGATAAAGTGTCTTTAAAATGTAAATTAATCTCTGTCAATGCTCTTGTAATCCCCTGGAATTTATTTCCAATGCCATAATGCAGATCAGCCAAGCAGGACAGCACCTAGGGAAGTGAAGAAATGAGATAGCAGAATAACAGATTGTGTCATGAATATTTATTTGACTGCACCTTCAATGCACATGCAGATTGGAGGAACTCTCCTTCCTGGATGCATGCTAACTACCATGCAATAGAAATGGAAAGGGAAATGTATGAAGGAAGTATTCACAATTACAGAGTATGAAGTAAGACCAGTAAATATCACACCTCTGCAGTTCAGTTAAATGTACACAGGCTGCTTATAGATGCCTGGAGGGATGAGAATGATACAGGTTGTGTCAAAAATAACTTTCATAAGTGATTATCAATTCACATTCTACATCCATTCATGGTGTGGACATGTGGTAGTGATCTATTAGCCATTGTTACAACATGTGCAAACTGTACTTTGTATGCCACTGGGTCCAGAAGGACAGCTGTGACCTTCTTATTCTGAAAGCAGCCATAAATCTCCGGAAATTACTGTCAAA
Source organism: Trematomus bernacchii (assembly GCF_902827165.1). Lineage (NCBI taxonomy): Eukaryota > Metazoa > Chordata > Actinopteri > Perciformes > Nototheniidae > Trematomus > Trematomus bernacchii. The sequence continues at coordinate 3,715,450 of NW_022987727.1, forward strand.
GTGTTTTTCCATGCAGGGGGAAAAAATATTCTTTCATCTTTTGTTGACAATTTATCTCTGTATTGTGATCTAATGGCGCATTTCCACTACAGCGCGGAGTGCGGTCTAAGCGTGCCGTGCCGTGCCCGTTTTTGGTTGCGTTTCCACTAGGCGTAGTTCCGGCTAGCGGGTACTTTTTCACAGTTTTTCTGGCTCTCCAAAATCGAGGTTCTTTCCAGGCCAACAACCGGGCTGAGTATGCTAAACTAGTGAGAGAATCGCTGGCAACTACAACAAGATGGACATATTTGACCGTGATTTAATTGTAATACACGTTTCAAAATGATGCCGAAGTAACAACATACTGATACCGGTTATTAAAAACCATGAATTAATGCTTTGACAAGTCTGCAGACAGACAGCAGGCGAAAACCTTTTAAAATGTGTGTTGTCTAAATGGAGATTGGCTAAGCTAACGTTGTATATGCTCCGACCGTCCACACTCAATGAGATTCAATGAGATGCGCCGGGATTCAATGAGATGCGCCGGTGAAGATGGCCGCATTGTCTTTGTGCTCCTCTCCAACTTTGCCCATTTTCGTATTTTGTACATATTTCTTTTACTTTTGCCGTTTTACTTTTAACATGGTTCGCAACATGCTAGCCGACCGCACCTACTCTGCCATACAATATAGCAGAGAGGAACTTTTCCAATTGCGAAACTTCGTGGACAATATTAACCCTCCGACAGACAATGGAGATTCACCATGGCTACCTGTTGCTGTTCTACCTGAGAGACGCAAGAAGAAGACAAAGCGAGGATGCCGGGCCGGGTTGCTGGTCAGACTAAGAAAACGTGAGAATCGGCCCCCTCTTCCGAGTATTCTTCTGGCTAATGTTCAATCCATTGAAAATAAGCTAGATGAACTCAGAAGCCGGATTGCTTTTCAACGGGACATTAAGAACTGTAACGTGTTAATTCTCACTGAGACTTGGCTCAACCCCGCTATCCCGGACTCCGCTATTGTCCCTGACGGATTCTCTATTTTTCGTCAGGACCGGACTGCAAACTCGGGGAAAAGTAAGGGAGGCGGTGTGTGTGTAATGACTAACAACAACTGGTGCTCAGATGTGAAGATTATTTCATCGGACTGTTCCGCACAGCTAGAGCACCTCATGATCTCATGTCGGGCCTTCCATCTGCCGAGGGAATTCACATCTGTTGTGATAACAGCAGTGTATATCCCGCCGCAGCCACTCGCCGACAACAACACGGCACTCGATCAGCTGTTTGGGTTTATTGATAAAACCGAGACTTCACGGCCAGATGCGGCGTTCGTTGTGGCCGGAGATTTCAACACCGCCAACATGAAGAAGGTTTTGCCAAAATATTACCAACACATCAACTTCCCGACGCGCGGGGGAAACATACTGGACCATGTTTATTCCCCTTTCCGGAATGGATATAAGGCTCTCCCTCGCCCTCCCTTCGGCAAATCAGACCATATCTCACTACTGTTGTTGCCTGCTTACAAGCAGAAACTTAAAAGGGACAGACCGATAACAAGGACAGTACAACGATGGAGCGAGGAGTCAGATTCAGCACTGCAGGATTGCTTTGCATCTACGGATTGGAGTGTGTTTGAGGACAATAACATCAACACACACACGGACACTGTCATCTGCTACATTGGGAAATGCATCGATGACGTGGTACCGAAGGTTTCTGTACGGACATTCCCAAATCAAAAGCCCTGGGTAAACGGTGAGGTGCGCGGCAAACTGAAAGCGCGCACTCTCGCGCACACAGCGGGAGATTTGGAGGAGTACAGGAAGTCTAGGTATGATCTCCGGAGAGCAATAAAAAATGCAAAGAGACAGTACAAAGAGAAGGTGGAATCTGACTTCAAAGGCTGTAACACTAGGAATATGTGGGCGGGACTAAGGACAATGACTGACTACAAAGGAGCAGCGGGGGGTGCTGCGGGAGTGTCTGCGTGCGCATCTCTCCCAGATGAGCTAAACAGTTTTTTTGCACGCTTTGAGAGCAGCCAGGCTGTGGAGGTACAGAGGGACCAGGAGCTACACTGCCCTTTTGTTTTAAATAGGGCAGATGTGTGTAAATCCTTTAAAAGGGTTAACCCACACAAGGCTCCTGGACCTGATGGCATCCCTGGCCGTGTTCTCAGGGTGTGTGCAGTTCAGCTGGCAGAGGTGTTCACAGACATCTTCAACAGGTCCCTGCTGCAGTCTGTAGTCCCCACATGTCTTAAACACTCCACCATCATTCCTGTCCCCAAAAAGACAATCATCACCTGCCCCAACGACTACCGCCCAGTAGCACTCACCTCCATCATAATGAAGTGCTTTGAGCGGTTAGTCAAATTATTCATCACCTCCTCCCTCCCTGAATCTCTGGACCCCCTGCAGTTTGCCTACAGAGCAAACAGGTCCACAGACGACGCCATAGCCCTCACCCTCCACACTGCCCTCTCACACCTGGACCCGAAGAACAGGAACACATATGTGAGAATGCTGTTCATTGACTACAGTTCAGCATTCAACACCATTGTGCCCTCCAAGCTGGCCATCAAGCTCAGAGACCTCGGGCTCAACAGCGCCCTCTGCGACTGGATCCTGAACTTCCTGACGGGCAGACCCCAGGCAGTGCGGGTGGGAAACATCACATCCTCCACCCTGATTCTTAACACCGGTGCCCCTCAAGGCTGCGTGCTCAGCCCTCTCCTCTACTCCCTGTTCACCCACGACTGCGTGGCCACACACAGCTCCAACACCATCGTGAAGTTTGCTGATGACACGACCGTCATCGGCCAGATCACAGACGATGACGAGACGGCATACAGAGAGGAGGTCGAAAACCTGACATCTTGGTGCCAGGAGAACAACCTCCATCTCAACATCAGCAAAACAAAGGAGCTGATTGTGGATTACAGGAAGCAGCAGGGAGAGGGACACGCCCCCATCGCCATCAATGGGACTACGGTGGAGAGAGTCAAAAGCTTCAGGTTCCTTGGGGTCCACATCACTGAGGACCTGACATGGTCTCTTCACACCACCACCATCACCAAGAAAGCTCGACAGCGGCTCTTCTTCCTCCGCAGGCTGAGGAGGTTCAAAATGGATTCCAGGATACTCTGCAACTTCTACAGGTGCACGATAGAGAGTATCCTCACTGGCAGCATGACGGCCTGGTACGGCAGCTGCACCGACCTCGATCGTAAGGCTTTACAGAGGGTGGTGAAAACTGCACAGCACATCACCAGGACGGAGCTGCCATCCATGGAGGACCTTTACTCCCAGCGGCTCAGGAAGAAATCACTACGGATTATCAAAGACCCCCATCACCCCAGCCACAAACTGTTCTTTCTGTTGCCGTCTGGCAGACGTTACCGCAGCATCCGGGCAAGGACAAGAAGATTCGGAGACAGTTTTCTTCCCGCGGGCAGTGAGACTGTTAAACAATTGAACTGTTGAAACAACATCAAACATTCAACTGCTACTCAGTAGTATGTATCTAATACCTAATATATATATATATCATTCCAATAACTTGTATATAGACTCATACTGCACTATTCCACATCATAACTTTATTTCATTTTTATAACTATTATTATTTTTGTATTGCTCTTGCTCTTATTGTTATTATGTTATGTTATTATGTTGCATTGTTGGAGAAGCCTGTGACATAAGATTTTCAACTGCATAATTACTCTGTAGCTATGTCAGATTGACAATAAAGAACCTTGAACCTTGAACCTTGAACTCACAACAACGGCCTATACAGACATAAATAAAGCAGCGACTGTATTCGCCATGACACAGACAGTCTGTGGTTTGTACTTGTTTAACTTTTGTCTAGTTTCTGAACAGATATGAGGAGCTGTGAGCTCTGAGGGCTAACAGCTAACGGCTGATGTTGGTTTTGTGTATCGCATTGAAGATGACGTCACGGCTCCGCCTACACTGCGTTACTATAGTTACTACCCCAGTTCCTAAACTGTAATGGAAACGCAGCATAAAGTGAGCCTGGCCTACCAAGGCCTAACTATACCGTACTAAGCCAAGAGTATAACTATTTAGCACCTGTAGTTAGTTCAGATTGACATACAAATTAGCACTTGATAGAAATCATAAAAAAATAACATCAATATTTTAAAAACATTACAGCAAAACAAAAAGACCTGTACTGTTAAACTTAACTAAGAACAAAGACATGATCTCAGATGAACAGACAAGGCTCTGACTGTTCCCAGTTGGAGACTGAAGCACTTTGATGCTGAAAAGTGTATTTCTTTTAATGAGGGTTTGTTTGTTGTTTTTGTGGACAGACTTGTCTAACCTTGTTTTGTAAGACGCCTGAGAAATAGCTTGATATTTCATTTGAGTGTTTCTTGACTATAAGCACAACGTGGCATATTTTACAACAAAATTATTCCAAGGCTGTCTATTACGCTGAGCTATAATGAATGTGCAGTGACCTAGCTCGTATGTAATATAGGGGGTCACTTTAAGCCAGCAGTCTTTAGCTTGATGAAAACACTCTTGCAGGCAGTATTGCATACATAACCTGATGTAGAGAAGGTATCACCTATGAAGCAAGATTGCAACGCTTATTATTAGAATTGAATTCACTGGTCTCATAATGTATAATAAGACAAGTCGTTGGTGTCCTCTAAAGGTGTATTTCAGTACGTCTGTGTCGAAAGAATATACCATTTCTTCCTGTTAAATCATTTAAAATATCATATAAGGTATAGCACACCCTCGGGTATCAACTGCAGCTTGTGTGTGTTCAGTTGTGTCAGACAGAATCAATTCTCGCACATGAATATGCTAATAGAGGAGGGAGATGCCACTGGCTGTTTCAGTCTTGTAACACCTCAGCTTTAGAAACACTGAGGCCTAGGCTCCACGGGAACGAAAACGGGTTGAATCCGCATATTTCTCATGCGTATAGCCCTTTAAGCTCAACGACGCCGTAACGGAAACGTAGAAACAGACCCCGCAAACGACAACGGGTCCAAAGGTGGATAGATCTGGGAACGGAGCGCTCTGGGGGGTCCAACGGGGCCGTGTGGTAGCCTATACGGTCATCCGTTTCTGATAATGACGACGCAATAGCCCCGCCTCTCCCCGCCTCTGCTGCTCACCCCCGCAAAAGTACACTGCACACTGAATTCAGATTATTTATCTTTATCTCGATATGGACATAAACGCGAGTGAAGTCTAATCTGACAGGACGGAGACACGCAGCTCCTCCGGCTGTGATGCAGCGGGAGCAAAACACACACTTCAAGTCAGATCATCACCCTTAGCTATTTTAATTATCTCTCAAACTACCTAAACTAGTTATAAATATGTTTATTTTTACTGTGGGGTCACTCATTACAGGATCAGCTGCTGCATGAGACAGACACTGACGCTGTCAGAAGAGAGGAAAAAGAGACATGCTCCGTGTATTTGATGATTATATATCATTATATCGTCGTTATTCATTTGTTTTAAAGCTCAATAAATAACAATGAAGACCTTTGACCGGCACTTTTATAATTTTGTCCGGAAGATTTAAACTTTAACACACGCTGACCGGCGAAAAACTCTGCCCGGTTCCGTCGGCCCCCACCAAGGAGAATAAACAGAAGTGCAGCCATGACAACCATTCTTCTTCGCTGCTTTTGTGGAGGAAGTTGCTGCTTTTGTGGAGGAAGTTACAGCTCCACGTACAGGTTCGGCATATGTACTGCAGCTTTTCCAGCGGTTGGATGTAAACGGAGCCGTCTCGTGGAGCTTGACACAATCCGGTGTATATTGCGTGTGGGCGGAAGCTTTTTTGCGGTTGCGTTTGCGTTACTCCGATGCGTTTTGCCGTATGCGTTCCCGTGGAGCCGGGGCCTGAGTCAGTCAGTAGTCTGTCTGTACGCTGCCAGCATTGACAATGATTGGTTTTGAGTCCAGGAGTGTCTTTAACATATTCCAAACTCTCACCCTCTCTGTCTCTGTGTAATGAAGCATTCAATAGCCATCGGAAAAGGAACTGTCAATTTAGGGAATGCTGATGGTTTTCCTCTCGGGGACAGTTATCTTGGCTCCATCCTGAGATGTTTAAAAGGACTTTTCTTCCAGCGTGGATTCACTGTTATTTATTTAATGACACATTCTGCATTTTTCATTCCTGAAGCCAACTGTCCTCGAATGGCTGTCCTTATTTCCATCACATAGAAAGAACAGCAATACCTAGACAATTTCATGTGCATACACAAACATACACTTTAGAATTTTACAGAAACTCTTTTTCTGGTGTATAATGTTGTATCCTCTCAAGTATCTATTTATTCATTTGCTAGTTTGTTTGCAATTTAACTACCTTGGTTATATAGCTCTTGATGTCGTTTGTGAACCTTTCCACAGAATGGTGCACTACCTGAGGACTGGGTCCTGATGGCCAAAGAGGGTTTGCGGGGGATGAAGGACAGTATGATGAGAGGGGACCTGATTTCAAGAAGAAAATGTTTAATCAGACAGAAATGAACAACGCTGTTCTCTAACGATGGGCTAGCAGACTTCCTACGATTTGGGGGTGTCCTAGAGCAGGATAGAGAAGGGGAAAAAAACAAAGGCGAGGGAGGAAGGTGTGAGGAAGGAGCGGAAATAAGCTAAAATAAATAAACAAAAGTATAAAGCACCTTGAAATGAATAAATAATTAAATAACACTCTGTCCTGACTGTTCCAGTTCCACCCTGCCAACTAAAGGAACACTCTCTTCTTCACTCTTTTCCTTTCTGCTCCCCCTCACATACCAAACTCACAAACACAGACACACACCTACAGTATGCATGTGCGGAGTACAATAAAACACTTTAAATATTATAATTTAACCTCCTCTTAATCACTTGTCTTGTATTTAACCCAAAGGAAACAACAACATAATTGTCCTCACATGACCCCATTGGCCTGTCATCTTTTTCCTTCCCCCCCCCAGCCCATCTGCTCCTTAATGGTCCCATATACACCTGCTAAGAGGAGGTCTTGATCCCAGAGCGCCGTGTCTCCTTTTTGCCTAATTCATCTCTACTCACTTCTGTGTATGAATAGACCTGGATTGCCCATGCATACACACATTTAAGTTGTTTGCTTCCATAGTCCAGATGCCTGGGTTTAAAAGGATTTGGGGTAAATGAGGGGTAAAATGCTCACTGGGTGGTTTTGCAACAACAGTCTCATCTGTTCTTCTTGGTGTTTAACATCCTGACCCTGTCCACCACAAACTAAAACACATTCAGCCTTACTCCACCACAAATAATAAGTGTGTTTGAGTCTGTGTGATAATATCATTTTAATGTTCTCCCACATTTAAAATGCATTAATTCCCACATTGGTATCTGTTGCCATAGAAACAAACATGAATTCCCATATGGAGGCTGGTGGATGATTGAGGGAGCATATATCAGTGCAGAAGTAATGCATTTAGCTCCGAACAAAGCATGTAATCAAGAGCTTTTGCATGGCTGTCATTTGCACTTTGAGGGTCACTGGGTCAAGAAGTAATCAGAGAGGAGTTCTTGTGCACATGCAAAGCCATGAAGCAATCTGCATATGGAAGTAGCACCGACAAGAAAGGACAACACATACTGTATGAATACTGTAACCTCTGAGCACAGTCATATCAATCTCTGCTGGTGTCAAACATGTTGGTAAATACTCATTGTTGGGGAGAGATTAAGTGGAAGTCATGACTAATAAAACTGGCAGTAAGAAAGTCCCAATTTGTAAACAAAGCAGCCAAGATCAATATCAATCAGGAGTTAAACAAAAACTATTGATGATGGATAGGTGTACGGATTAATGGATTGGGTTGCTTGTTTAAAAGGATGGATGGAGGGACGGATGTATTGATGGAAGGATGGATCAATGTATTGATGGAAGGATGTATTGATGGAAGGATGGATCAATGTATTGATGGAAGGATGTATTGATGGAAGGATGGATCGATGACAAATCAGTCAAAAATCTCATTAAAATGTGAGTCAAGATAAATTCACTGTAATACATAATTGTTTACATCCGAATCTCCCGATTGCACTCTTGACTCTTATTTTTAAACACAATAATTTCAAATCTTCTCACTTTGCCTGTCCTGTGATTTTAAAAACTCATAAAAAAACATTAAGCCGATCAAAGCTAAACCCTGTGAAGACTACTTTGGTTTAAAGATGCGCGGCATAGTGCACTACACTCATGATTGCCTTGATCATTTAATCATGACAATTCAAATGACAGATTAAAATGGTGCCTATACTCATTCTGTTCTCAATGTTAATAATGCATCCACATATTTCACAGGGATTTTATCCCCTCCCCCTGTGACAGAAGCGCTCACGTTGCAGAACACTTATTGCCTGGCTCTTTCCAGCATCCACACACAAGCAAGAATAATGCATTTCACATTTCTGTAATTATTTCCTGTCTCAGCTCCAATATTTAGACCACCCATTTGTGTAAACACACACACACACACACACACACCACTCTCCAAATGGTGCTTAATAATCCCAGATCCGCTAACCAATAATTTACTTTATTTGCATTATTGCTTTTAAATTGAAATGGCAAATGGCCACGGAGTGCACAGATTTATTTGATTAATAAACTATCACGCTTCCTCCCAGGCCTTAGATTGTTTGAAAGGAACTCAGAGTGGCAAGAGGCAGGGGATCCTTTGAAATACATTTTCACGTTCTCTTTGAGAGTTCAAAAAGGGTGAACATGCCATAAAAAAAAAATCGAATTCGGCAGAAACAATTTGGACGAATCACCTCTCCCTCCTTCTTAGTGACAAGACTGGTTATTTGGTTTCAACTATTAGATATAATACTTCACCCCAAGTGTCTATATGAACAATTTGACTGTTAAGCTAAGGAACAAGTCTGTGTACAAACAAACCATGCAGCTTTTTATATTTTCTCTCATATTTCGAGATAACATATACAGCAAAATAAAGCATTTAGACTGCTTTTTGCAAAAAACAGCATCTTACTTATAGAGATGTGTCAATGCTGGAGGCAGTCAAGGTGTGTTGGACATTCAAAAGCTTCAGAAGAAACATACAACACATCTGCTGGTCCATATTTTAGAAAGGGGATTCTCTCGACTGAGAGGTGGGTAACTGGACAAATGATGCAGCAAGCCATGCATGCTGGCATGCAATGTGAATGTAGCACAGGTCTATTGAAGCAAGAGTACCCTGCCTCATTTATTGTGTAGGAGGAGCAGATGTTGGCCTTAAGACTTTCTTTCCATACTTTTATTTTCCATAGTAAAGAACAATTAAATAACACAAGGGGACACACACACACACACACACACACACACACACACACACACACACTAAAATCAATAGTATTTTGTAAGTTATTAGCTTACTGGCCAGGAAATAGTCATTACAATGCAGAAAAGTTTTGCCTGATTGAAACTCTAAAGAAGAGGTCAGAGGCTCATCAAAGTAATTGCGTTTTATATTTGTATATGTCAGTCTTCACAACAAATGCCATGGACGTTGTTATTTTGAATCTATAGTACGTTTTCTGCACAAAAACACAAATGGATGACCACCCCTCGCTAGAGCTCATTTGCAAACACTGCAATGCCTGCCTTGGGCCAATCAATGCAGAGTTAATAGAATACAGAAATGAGGGACATAACTTCATGTTCCCATAGAGAGAGCAACATTGATTGTATTATGCATGACACAGGCAATACATGATTAGACAAACACTGAGGCATAAACTTTAGAGAAATCAGAATAAATTAGAAGATAAAATGCCTCCTTCCTATCTAATCAGCAACCTCCAGAATATGTTTGTGCATGATGCATCAAAGTATGTCAGAGTCTGATTAGTTACATGCAGACTGCATGGGAATCTTTAGCATGCAAACCTTGCACACTAAATACTTGAGCCTCTTGCTGTGTGCTGCTATATAGAATACGGCTTGATTATTAATTCTTTCTTTTACAACACTGACTCCTGACGGCCTCCAAAATCATTGAGCCAACATCAAAGAAGCTGAGCACAGAACCTCTTCCACAGAGAGCCAAAACGACACGTTTGACCTACTTTCTTTCCCTCGTCAGGACAAGCTTTTCCAAATCGTCTTTTCAAAGGAACATCACAGCAAAGTGGGTCGACAACAGCTGCAACTTTAAAAGACACATTCTGAAGCGCTAAATGCACAAGAGGCCACATCAAGTCCTTTGATTCGGAATTGACCACCCCTCTTAAATAGATTAAATTAAGAGTTTTGTCATTAACCCACACATTTTCCACCTCTCCGTCCTTTTCCTCCTTCTCCTCTCTCATCTTGAGTCATTGTGCAGAGCCTTAACTGATGCCCCTCTCCTATTCTTTATCTAATTATATTCTCTCTCTCTCTCTCACTGATTCCCCACCAGTTTCCTTTGTGTTGCCTCTGAGAGAGAGTTTACCACTTTGAAATCAGCCTCTTGTTCTTGTTTTGCTCCAAAGGGAAGTGCTGACTTGTGTTTTCAAAGCCCTAACTATTCAGGTCTAGATGTATTCCTCTCACTTGGGGATCTATTTGTATAGTGTGAGACTTGCTCATGCAGTAATAAGCACATGTGAAGAACCTGCCATTACACATTGTGCCCCACTAATTATCAACTTTGTTGACAATTTAGAAATGTGTAATCACTGGCTGATATGATATAAAGCATCAATATTTAATGTGCAATCTGTGGCAGACATGTTACTGTACATGCTGCTGTCAAAGTGCTTCCAATTACTGTTGTGTAGCATTAAAAGGAGCACATGTTGGTGAAGAGGCATTGAATATTCTGCCTCATTATCCAGAAGCCTTTCGATATGTGGTCAAACCATGATGAGAAATTGAGACTAACCGTACATATTTTCCCACATTGTTAGCAATGGTTATACAGTGCTCAGGGTGACCAATTCATATAATATAAGAAATAGCACCAAAAAGCACAACAGAGAGTAAAGTCAAGTTACCCACTTTAATTAGAAATTATTTATCTTGTTTGTTTGTAGCCTTTATTTAACCAGGTTAAAAAATCCCATTTGAGATCAACGATCTCTTTTTCAAGGGAGACCTGCGGTACATTAGTTACACATAAAAACAACAGAAAACAAAAGGACATCACAACATAATTACAGGGGTATACATTAGCATCTAATTTATCGTATTCCAATCACTTGTATATAGACTCTTATTGCACTATTTCACTTTTTTACTATTTTTCTTTTTTGTATTTACTTGCACTATTTTTTCTGTTTTTCTGTTTTATTGTGTTGCACTGTTGGAGGAGCCTGTGACCTAAGATTTTCGTCGTCATAACTACACTGTAGCTATGTACGCATGACCAATAAAAGCCTTGAACCTTAATCAAAACAGGATGCAGGCTCCTCACTTATGTCGCGTTTCCTACACGGCCTCGCTCGGCCCCGCTCGGTATGGCTGGGCCTCGTTAGGACTGGCTCACTTTATGGCGCATTTCCATTACAGTTTAGGAACTGGGGTAGTATCTATAGTAACGCAGTGTAGGCGGAGCCGTGGCGTCATCTTCAGAGGACCCCAGAAAAACAACACAGCCGTTAGCTGTTAGCACTCAGAGCTCACAGCTCCTCATATATGTTCAGAAACTAGACAAAAGTTAAACAAGTACAAACCACAGACTGCCTGTGTCATGGCGAATACAGTCGCTGCTTTATTTATGTCTGTATAGGCCGTTGTTGTGAGTGTGGACGGTCGGGGCATATACTGCGTTAGCTTAGCCAATCTCCATTTAGAAAACAAGCATTTTAAAAGGTTTTTTCCCCTGCCGTCTGTCTGCAGACTTGACAAAGCATTAATTCATGGTTTTTTTACTAACCGGTATCAGTATGTTGTTACTTCGGCATCATTTTGAAACGTGTATTACAATTAAATCACGGTCAAATATGTCCATCTTGTTGTAGTTGTTGCCCCCTTGCCAGCGACGCTCTCTCTAGTTTAGCATACTCAGCCCGACTCAGCCTCGTTGCCTCTGGCCCTGGCCCCACGATTTTATGAGGCCAGAAAAACTGTGAATTAGGACCCGCCGGCCGGTACTAGGCCAAGTGGAAACGCAACCAAAGACGGGCCGCTGACGTCACAGCCCTCTTAAACCGGGCTGCGGGCTGTAGTGGAAACGCGCCATTACATTGACACATTTGACTTCAGTCTTTTATTCAATGTTTGGTGTGAAGGCTACTGTGAAGCGTCCGTTGGAGAGACTGAAATGCTTTCACTCAAATCAGCTGTTCATCACTGAGCAGTGTGGGCACTGCAGATTGAATATTAAAACGTCAATATGCAAGGTGTAAATAATCCATTTAACCTTGATATTGTGTGAGAGGCAGAGAGTAGCACTTGCTGCTGTCTGTTTTTCCATGTATAAACCGACGGAGTGAAGAGCTGTGGGAAATTCAGAGGCTCAGTATTTTCTGCACAGTAATCTTATTTGGGGCTGGTATTGAATGACGTGTAGGCGCTCTCCCCGGGGAGAGAGCTGCTTACAGAGATCATGTTTTGGGTTGAGCTTTTCTGTTGAAGTGGTTCTCCTCTTCACAGTTTAGCAGACAAACAAACACTAACTCACACATTCAGAGACAAAACACATGGGATTGTCCCCTGTTATGCTCCATCTCTAACGGAACCACTGAAAAAAGTATTTAAAATGTAAGAGGAACCTGCCTGAAAACGTATAGAAATCATAATTTGTGCGTGCTAACCTGCTTTACAGACATCTAAAGAGGAACTTTGTGAAAGGAACATATTGACCACACATGGCCTCTCCACCTCTGTTCCTTACTTCTTACTTGCTACCCTTTTCCCTCAACCTATCCTAAGGGAGTCCATGTACGTAGACACGTTAGTTTTGCTGCTATAGGCTTAGACTGTCGGGGGACACCTTACTTCTTCCTTCTGTCTGTCTGTACTTGTGTACTCTCATTCTGAATAACCCAGCTTCCACCAAATGTCTTTTTGGTGTTTATCTACGCCGGGATCCTGAGTCGTGGCTGATCCTGTTGCTGCGGTCCTGTGTCCTGGATCCTGAATCATGTGTCCTGGATCCTGAATCATGTGTCCTGGATCCGGAGTCCTGGATCCTGAGTCCTGGATCCTGAGTCCTGGATCCTGTGTCCTGGATCCTGAGTCCTCGATCCTGTGTCCTGGATCCTGTGTCCTGGATCCTCTATCCTGAGTCCTGTGTCCTGGATCCTGTGTCCTGGATCCTCTATCCTGAGTTCTGGATTTGAGTCCTGGACTTCGAGTCGTGGCTGGCTATCACTGTGGGCCTGCCTGACTCTCATCATACTACTTCCCTGATGGCTCCCACAGGATTGTTGACATCCTCGTGGATTCATCTTCTTATTATAGACACATGCATTTCCAAACATTTGGTCTACCTATGCTGTAAAATGTATTATCTCTTCGATTTACACACGGCATCTATTGCACGTCTGTCCGTCCTGGGAGAGGGATCCCTCCTCTGTTGCTCTCCCTGAGGTTTCTCCCATTTTCCCCTTTAAACTGTGGGGTTTCTCTGGAAGTTTTTCCTTGTACGATGTGACAGGACAGAGGGTGTCGTATTGTCATACTGATATTCTGTACAAACTGTGAAGTCCACTGAGACAAATGTAACATTTGTGATATTGGGCTATATAAATAAACATTGATTGATTGATTGATTTAGGAAATATGCTTATTTGCATTGTGCAGTGTTCAATAGCCTGAGGGAGACTTACTATTTTTCCCTCATAATTTAACATTATGATCACTATGGGGGAATTCAAGTCCATCTTAAAGGACAGAGAACAAGAATCCATTGGTCGATGTAATTGCTCGTATATCACATAATTGAAGTCGTTTTAAATTGTGCCAGTTTTTAATGATTTATAATAGTTTATTTTATTTGCATATTGACTGGTTAATGTGCCATTTAATTTGTGTTTTACGACCGCTGTTTTCGTCTGCCTGTCTGTGTTTTATCTGTTGTAACTTTGTTCATGCTGCCCTTCTTGGCCAGGTCGCTCTTAAAAAGAGATTTTAACTCAATAGACTTTTATATACCTTTTAAAATATATATATATATATAA